>NC_142135.1:46865657-47180526 GCF_024610735.1 Ursus americanus
CTAACAACTTAACTATGGGAAAGAACAGTATTTGAAATCTGGATTTATAACGATTATAGATGTTGACCATACTTCTCTTGACAAGTCTTAATAATTTCATTTTTCTTCATAAAACCCCAGGGTATTATCATCTTCTTGTTCCTAACAGACCCCAGGCCCAGAACCCACTTTTGATAACATGAATTCCATGCTTGGTTTACATATGTGAAATATGTGAGGGGGAAGGTAGGTGCATGGCAAAACATAGATGGGGAGACGTTTTTTCCTATGAATTTCAAAAAAAACTTTTTGATTAAAAAAATTGGGAGTCCTGGTGGCTCAGTTGGTTAAGCGTCTGCCTTAAGCTCAGGTCATGATCCCAGAGTCCTGGGATCGAGTCCCATGTCGGGCTCCCTGCTCCACTGGGAGTCTGCTTCTCCCTCTTCCCCTCCTCCCACTCATTCTCTCAATATGTATCTTTATCTGTCTCTCTCTCTCTCTCTCTCAAATAATAAATAAATAAAAGCTTTAAAAAGAATTGTAAGGTGTTTTTCTTTTCCAGGATTGCAAAACTAACAGTGCACATCAATGAAAAGTAGCTGAGTGAATGAAATCTCCAAATTAAATGTGAGACTCCCTCTGCCCAATGCTAGAGCAAGACCCAGCCTCATTGAGTCTACCTTTATCACTCTTCCCAGACTCAGTGTTACTGCTGAGATCTTTGCTAAAATAATTTGGCTTTACAATGCATAAAACTCTTCAGGTCTTCTTTTTTTAATTAGTTTTTTTTTTTATTTTTAATTCCAGCATTGTTAACATACATTATTATCTTAGTTTCAGGTATACAATACAGTGATTCAACAATTCCATATATTAGTGCTCATTGCAACAGGTAATGATTAATCCCCATCACCTATTTCACTCATCCTCCTCCTACCTCCCTTCAGGTAACAAGTTTGTTCTCTATAGTTAATCTGTTTTCGGGGGGGGGGGGGCGAGGGGGGCGGGGGGGGGCCTGGGTAGATCAATTGGTTAAGCATCTGACTTCAGCTCAGGCTTCTGGATTAAACCCCACGTCAGGCTCCCCACTCAGTGGGCAGTCTGCTTGTCCCCTTGCCTCTGCTCCTCTCCCCAATCCCACTCATACATTCTCTCTCAAATAAATAAATAAAATCTTTTTTTAAAAAAAGAATCTGTTTCATTTGTCTTTCTCTCTTTTTTTTCCTTTGCTCATTTGTTGTTTCTTAAATTCCACATATGAGTGAAATCATATGGTATTGATCTTTCTCTGACTTATTTTGTTTAGGTTATATACTCTCTAGCTCCATTCATGTTTTTGTAAATGGCAATATTTTATTCTTATTTATGGTTGAGTAATATTCCATTTATACATATACACCACATCTTTTTTATCCATTCATCAATCAATGGACACTTGGACTGCTTCCATAATTTGGCTACTGCAAATAATGCTGCAATAAACATGGGATGCACATATCCCTTCAAAACAGCATTTTTTGGGTTTTTGGGTAAATACCTAGTAATGCAATTGCTACATCATAAGGTAGCTCCATTTTTAACTTTTTGAGGGGCCTCCATGCTGTTTTCCACAGTAGCTGCACCAGTTTGCATTCCCACCAACAGTGCACAAAGTTCCTTTTTCTCCATATCCTTGTCAACACTTGCTGTTTCTTATGTTATTGATTTTAGCCATTCTGACAGTTGTGAGGTGATATCTCATTGTAGTTTTGATTTGCATTTCCCTGATGCCAAGTGATATTGAGCATCTTTTTACATGTCTGTTGAGCATCTGTATGTCTTCTTGGGAGAAATGTCTGTTCAAGTCTTCTGCCCAATTTTTAATTGGATTATTTGTGCTTTTGGTGTTGAGTTGTATCAGTTCTTTATATATTTTGGATACTAACCCTTTATCAGATATGTCATCTGCAAATATCTTTGCCCATTCTATTGGTTGCCTTTTAGTTTTGTTGGCTGTTTCCTTCACTGTGCAGAAGCTTTTTATTTTGATGTAGTCCCAATAGTTCATTTTTGCTTTTGTTTCCCTAGCCTCAGGAGAACTATTTAGATAAATATTGCTATGGCCAATGTCAGATATATTACTGACTATGTTCTCTTCTAGGAATTTTATGGCTTCAGGTCTCACATTCAGATCTTTAATCTATTTTGAGTCTATTTTTGTGCATGGTGTAAGAAAATGGTCCAGTTTCATTCTTTTGCATGTAGCTGTCCAGCTTTCCGAACATCATTTGTTGAAAAGACTGTCTTTTTCCCATCGTATATTCTTTCCTCCTTTGCCAAAGATTAATTGACCATAAAATTGTGACTTTATTTCTGGGCTTTATATTCTGTTCCATTGATCTATGTGTCTATTTTTGTGGCAGTACCATACTGTTTTGATTATTACAGCTTTGTAATATAATTTGAAGTCTGGAATTGTCGTACCTCCAGTTTCGTTTTTCTTTTTCAAGATTGCTTCAGCTATTTGGGATGTTTTGTGGTTCCATACAAATTTTAGGACTCTTTGTTCTAGTTCTGGGGCAAATGCTGTTGATATTTTGTTAGGGATTGCAGTAAATCCATAGATACCCTTAGGTATTATAGACATTTTAACATTTGTTCTTCCAGTCCATGAGCACAGAATGTCTTTCCATTTATTTCTGTTATCTTCAGTTTCTCTCATCAGTGTTTTATAGTTTTCAGAGTACAGGTCTTAACATCCTTGGCTAAGTTTATTCCTAGGGATTTTATTATATTTGGTGCAATTATAAATGGAATTGCTTTCTTAATTTCTCTTTCTGCTGCTTCATTATTACTGTATAGAAACGCAACAGATTTCTGTACATTGATATATATTTTTTTTTTATTTGACAGAAAATGAGGGAGAAAGGGAGCACAAGCAGGGGAAGCAGCAGAGGGAGAGTGAGAAGCAGGCTCCCCACTGAGCAGGGAGCCCGACGTGGGGCTCGATCCCAGGACCCTGAGAACATGACCTGAGCTGAAGGCGAACACCTAACGACTGAGCCACCCAGGTGCCCCATGTTTTTATTTTGTTTTTAGTTTGTTTGTTTTTGCTGAGTCTGGCTAGAGGTTTATCAATTTTATTTATGTTTTCAAGGAACCAGCTCCTGGTTACATTCATCTGTTCTATGGAAGTTTTTTTAGTTTCTATATAAGTTATTTATGCTCTAATCTTTATTATTTTCTCCCTTTGGCCGGTTTGGGTCTTTGTTTGTTGGTGTTTTGTTTTGTTTTGTTTTGTTTCTATCTCCTTTATGTGTAGGGTTAGGTTGTTTACTTGAGATTTTCCTGCTTCTTGAGGTAGGCCTGTATTGCTATCAACTTTTCTCTTAGAGCCACTTTTGCTGCATCCCAAAGATTTTGGACTGTTGTGGTTTTCTTTTCATTTGTTTCCACGCAATTTTTTATCTCCTCTTTGATTTCTTTGTTGACCCATTCATTGTTTAGTAGCATTTTATTTAACCTTCATGTATTTGTGCTCTCTCCAGATTCTTTTCTTGTGGTTGATTACTACTTTCATAATATTGTGGTCAGAAAAAATGCATGGTATGACTTCAATCTTTTTTAATTTATTGAGACTTGTTTTGTGACCTAATATGTAATTTACTCTGGATAATTCCATGTGTGCTTGAAAAGAATATGTATTCCGCTATTTTAGAATGGAATGTTCTGAATATATTTGCTAAATCCATCTGTCCAGTATGTCATTCAAAGCTACCGTTTTCCTTATTGATTTTCTGTTAGGATGATATCTCCATTAATGTAATTGGAGTATTAAAGTCCTCTGCTGTTATTTTGCTTTACTATTGATTAGTTCCTTTATGTTTGTTAATTGTTTTACATATTTGGGTACTCCCATATTGGGTGCATAACTATTTACAATTGTTATGTCTTCTTGTTGAATTGTTCCCTTTATTATTATATCATGTCCTTTTTTGTCTCTTATTACAGTCTTTGTTTTAACGTCTATTTTGTCCGATGTTAGTATTGCTAATTTGGCTTTTTTTTTTTTTACATCCATTTGCATGGTAAATATTTCTCCATCCCCTCACTTTCAATCTGTATGTGTCTTTAGGTCTGAAATTAGTTTCTTGTAGGCAGCATATAGATGGGTCTTGTTGTTTTTTTTTTTTAATCCATTCTGTCACCCTATGTCTTTTAATTGGAGCATTTAAGCCCTTTACATCCAAAGTAATTACCAATAAATATGTATTTATTGCTATTTGTTACTTGTTTGTGGTTGTTTGTGTAGTTTTTCTCTGATCCTTTCTTCTCTTGCTCTCTTTCATGGTTTGCTAGCTTTTTTTAGTGATATATTTGGATTCCTTTCTTTTTATTCTTTGCATATCAATTACTGGCTTTTGATTTGTGGTTACCATTATGTTTGTATATAACATCTTCTGCATATAGCTAGCAGTCTATATGAAGTTAATAGTCACTTAAGTTTGAACCCATTGTTTACTCCGCTCCCCCTCACATTTTAGGTATATAATGTCATATTTTACACTCTTAATTTTGTGACATACTTATTTTTACTGCTTTTTTAATTCCTACTTTTCATATTCTCACTTATGGTCTTCCCTTTCCACTCAAAGAGTCCCCTTTAGTATTTCTTGTAGGGCTGGTTTGGTGGTCATGAATTCCTTTAGTATTTGAGAAACTCTTTACATTTTCTTGTACTCTGAATGATAGCCTTTCTGGATAGAATATTCTTGGCTGCAGAATTTTCCCTTTCAGTACTTTAAATGTATCACACCACTCCCTTCTGGCCTGTAAAATTTCTGATGAAAAATCCTGATAGCTTTATGGGGTTTCCCTTGTATGTAACTGTCTTCTTTTCTCTTGCTGCTTTAAAATTTTTTTCTTCATTGCTATCCTTTGACATTTTAATTATCATGGGTCTTAGTGTGGACCTCCTTAAGTTGATTTTGTGGGGATGTCTCTGTGCCTCTTGGATCTGGATATCTGTTTCCTTTCTCAGAATAGAGAATGTTTCAACTATTATTTGTTCAAATACATTTTCTGCCCCCCTTTCTCTCCCTTCTTCTTCTGGAATCCCTGTAATGCAAATGATATTATGCTTGATGGAGTCACCAAGTTCCCTAAGCTTACTCTTAATTTGCCTAATTTTTTCTCACTTGCTCAGCTTGGTTACTTTCCAGTACTCTGTCTTCCAGGTCATTAATTCATTCCTTTGCCTCCTTTAGCCTGCTATTTATTCCATCAAGTGTATTTTTAATTTCACAATTATATTCTTCATCTCTGATTCATTCTTTTCTATCACTTTGTTTAGAGTCTCACTGATGCCCTCCACTCTTTTCTCAAGTCCAGTGAGAAACTTTATGATCATTACTTTCTTTATTAAGTATATTATTTATATCTGTTTTGCTTGGGTCTCTTGCTGTGGTTTTGTCCTATTCTTTCATTTGGGGCATCGTGCTCTGTCTCCTCATTTTGTCCAACTCTCTGTGTCCACTTCTCTGTGTTAGGAAAGTCAGCTATGTGTCCTGCTCTTGAAGGTAATGGTCTTATGAAGAAGAGGTCCTATAATGCACTGGAGTGTAGTGTCCCCTGTTCCCTGTGGCCTGGCACTTCAGAGAATGTCTCCTATGTGTGTTGCCTATGCCCTGATGTTGTGTACTATCCACTTTTTCCTCTAGTCCAGTTGTCTGCAGAGGTTCCCTTGCCTGTTGTGGGTTGTGTTTGGTCCTGACTGGAGCGGGGCACATTTTAACAAGGTGCACACTGGTCTGCTTAGAAAATGAGGCCTGCTGCCACCACTGCCTGAACCAAGATTCCACAAAATGCTTGGGTCATAGACCTGGTGTTAGCAGGGTTTGTGTCAGTCTTCTGGGAGAGTTGACCAGCAACAGCAGGAATATGAGGCAAGTGTGATTAGGAAGGTCCGATCCACCAAAGCACAGGAGCAGGGCTTGGTGTAAGCAAGTTAAGTAACAACTTTCAGCACCATGCTGGTTCCCACAAGTGGCTGTGTGTTTTTGTTGGAAGGTAAGGGAGGAATTGTGCCTGCCAGCAACTTTGTTCCTAGAGGGGTCTCCTTGTGATTCCTGCCTCTCCAGGCCATGCTCTGAGATGAGTAGATAACTCCCTCCTGTATGTCCCAGACATGTTTCAAATTGCTGCTTCTACACTGTCTCTGTGGGCTGTTTTTTGTGCTACCTCTTTAAGGGCAGGTACTCCACTTCCTAACACTCTCTGGGCTCTCCCAGAGCTGAACCCACCAACTTTTTTTTTTTTTTTTAATTTCAGACTCTAAGTCCCACTGGTTGTAAGAACTCATGAAATTCAGCCCCTCTCGTTTTCAAAACCAAATATTAGGGATGTTTTTCTTCCCTGTTTGGGTTCCCCAGTGTGGTAGTCTTTTTCTCACCCTTCTTTGTGCCACCAGCTCCTTCCCAACCATGGCTGGCCATGGTCCACTTGGGTCCCAAACCATGTCTTAGCCCTTCCTACCTTCTATGATGTGGCTACTTCTATGTCTTTACTTGAGGAGTTTGTTCTGCCAGTCTTTGAATCATTTTGGGAGTTATTTACACTGATGTGAGTGTTATCTAGTTGTATCTGTGGCACAAGCAAGTTTAGGGTCCTCCTACTCTGCCATCTTCCCAGTCTCCTGGAACTTCAGGTCTTATTCTTCTGTGTTCTTTTCACTCAGCTCTGCTGAGGATTTACACATTCCCAGGAAGTGCTCATTCAGGTTTTCTTTTTCTCACCCAGATCCCTTCAAGATGGCAGGGTTTATCCTCCCATATCCTATACTCAATTTCAAGTCACAGTAAGTCTCACTGCTATTGACAAAACTCTATTGGTACAGAACACTCCTCAGCCTCATCCCTAATCTCCCCAAGGGCATGCTGTCTCCTGTGTTCTATCTGTATTTGTGATGCAACTCAGTTTCCACTTGTCATGATGTGGGTTAGCATTGACATCTTTCCCTCCAGGACCTCTCCCCCCCACCTATCTCCTTGCCTAAACAGTGTGCTCTCCAGCAAATGCAAACTAAATCTAGCATCAGCTTAAACCAAACATCATTAAGAATGCAAAATGGTTGCCCTGTCACTATTTTCTGAACACACACTAGGGCATTTGAATGTGCCCTAATAAAAATGCGAATGTTGAATTGCAGACAAACAATAAATTACTTTTAATGTTATGTGCCCTACCACACAGTGACCTACTCAATATGAACTATTAAAAATCAACTATTTTAAAACAAGGTATTTTTCTTAATAATAGGTGAGTGGACAAGAAACAATTTCTATACATATATATACTGCTCCCCCAGCCCCCCAAAAAATGAAATTGAGGCAAAATTTCCCCCATGCTAAGGTTTCAAATAGGCTCAAAATAATAAGAACTAATGTATAGCATTTACTGTGTGCCAGCTATTGTTCTAAATGTGGTACCACTACTAAATCATTTACTCTTCTTAACCATCCTACAAAGTCATTATTTTTATCATTTTCACCATTTTCCAGACTAGGAAAATGGGACTTAGTAATCATTAATTGCCCTGGGTCACCAAGAGTGCAAAGATTTCCAAAGTTAGGCTATTGGAAAGGACTCACCATGTTCCACAGAGCCTATTCATACTCATATACTCATATTCATATTCACACTCACCTTCACTGTTTTTATTTAAAGGCAATGGACAAAATGCAGCAAGAGAAAGAGCCCAGGCAAGCACTGAAGTGTCCGATTGGCATCCCATGAACAAGCTCCCAGCATTCTTAGTCACACAGGATCTGATCACATTCTGTTTCAGGATTGAACCATCAATATCTATGCAAGGAATGTAGTTTACAAGAGAGCTCAAAACTTTATTTCCCAGTGGAGGTCATAAACCCCTCTGGCCACATAATGAAGGCAGCTGACTGATCAAATTAGGACAGTAGAAAACCTTAAGCAAAGACCAACTCTGGGGGTCACCAGAGGAATTTAGCATTTGAAATACCACATCATAAATCCCATCACCCTTATCTTAACCCAAAGTAAAAACCCAGACATCCAGGAATCCCCATAGAGATTGAACTTTTCCCTACTGCTTTTTCTTTTTTCCCCTACCACTACTAACCCACATATCTCTCTTCTCTGGATCCCTGATAGAGCCATGTTCATTAGTCATTTGACTAGTCAACAAGTAGTCTGTTGACTAACTGGCTAATTGATAGTGCATAGTTATATGAAAATTCTTCCTCAACCCCCACCTGGGTCTGATCTCAGTAATCAATTGCCAAAGTTATAGTGCAGAATGGGCCGGTTAAAAGGGATGTATCCTGAAAAGATCCCTAGAAAAGGAAGAATAAAGCAAGGAGTCACTCAGAAATTCTACACTTTATAAACATTACATTGTTAAAGAAGTAAAGCAATATCTGGTTATAGAAGTAAATTTTTTTCTGTGGCCCCAAGTGTTTTTTCAACAAGCAATTTCCTCTGACTCCCTGAAGCTTTCTTCAAGTATTATTTGCTCAAAATTGATTACAAAAATTACCTCTTATATTACTTTCATCTGTAGCCCTCAAAATTCTGCACAACCTATAGGCTGTCCAGTAGTCTTAAAAAATGCCCAGCTCTGTTTTACATTGTTAGACTGCATCAACATGCTTTTGCTAACTAAAACTAAGTGACTTAAAACAGTAATCATGATTCTGTAGGTTGCTAATTTGGGCTGGGTTCAACAGGTGGTTCGTCTGGTCTTAACTGGGCTAAGAGTCCAAGCTCTATAGTCTGCTCCTGAACTGGGAGCTGCTGGTCTAGAAGTCTCAGATGGGTTGGCTCGTGTCACCCATATAGTCTCCTATCCTCCAAAAGGCTAGCCTCGGCTTGGAGGCTGCACAAGGTTCTGAGAGAGAGAAGGCAGAAGTGAGTATGGTTCTTGAGGTCTAGGCTTAGAATTCTATTAGCCAAGTCACAAGACCAGCCTAGATGCAAAGGCCGGAGAAATAAAATCCACCTCTTGATGGGAGGACTGCAAAGTCACATTGCCAAAGTAGTGGGTACAGAGAGGGGAAGGATTGTAGCCATTTTTGCAATCACCCAGACAGGATATTACCAGATAAAATACAGGACATCCAGTCAATGAGTAACGTTTTAGTATAGGTATGTCCCATGCTGTATTTAGGACCTATTTATACTAAAAAATTATTTATTATGTATCTGAAATTCAAATTTAAGTTGGTGCCTATATTTTTGTTTGCTAAATTTGGTAATCCTACAGATAGATCACGTCAAAAATAAACAAAACTTTTCTTTTTCTAAAAGAGAACTTTCGGGTGCCTGGCTGGCTTAGATAGTAGAGTATGTGATTCTTAATCTCAGGGTCGTGAGTTCAAGTTCCATGCGTGGAGCCTACTTAGAGAGAGAGAGAACTTTGAATCTGAAATTACTGTTAAAGTGAATAAATATATCAAATGTTGTATTAGAATGAGCCCAAAACTCTAAGCACATGCACAGAAAGGGAATAATTTGGACCCCTCCCATTTTCTAGGAACCATCTTTGGTGAAACACTGCTAATAAATAACCCTAAAATATTATATAACAAACTGTTTCATTTCAGTTACGTATCACATGTTAAATTGCTACATAGAACACCAACAAGAGAAGAAAGAGTCTGTAGTTTCTGTAATTTTGGTCTAATCTATATTTATAATAATTCTTTTACTTTCCTATGAGGAATTTTTTAAATCTTTGGAAGATATTAATCATTATGCTTTCTGGAATTTATTATATCTAATCAAAGCAAAGATACTTGAAATTCATGTTTTAAGTTCCTTACCCATACACTGTAGTAAAATTTGATGTTTTCCTCCATGGGTTTTATGACTGGCTGTATTTTTCCTACTATAACTTTTGTGACTAGAAATGACAGTGCAAAGGTCAAATAAATGTGCATCGTTAAGCAATACAACCTGACATTTCTAGACAATAACTCCCTCAGATGAGGGAAGAAGCCTATCTGAAAGGTCACAGCCCCTCCTACTGTCCCTTTGTAGTCCTAGTCATCTCTGCCTACTGTGCCAAATTTACAAGGACCCTATCTGTGGAAACTCTAAGTAATAAGAAATTCATCACACAGTGCATGCTAAGGGTTATTAACCAGGCTTGTGATGCGATTTCTTGCATCCAGCTTTAAATAAATCAAGCTCTGTTGTTAATGCCAGAATCTTGGACTTGAAAGGGAATTTAGAGATTACTTCTCCAAGGCCCCATTATACAAAACACAAAACAAAATCCTATGCCCAAGATCATACCACAGCATGGCAGAACCCAAGGACAAAGATACCACATTGTTTTTCATACGTGAAGATCATGGCCTAACTTGATAAAAGTAGTATCCACCTGAAGAAGGAGTTTTTCAAATAAACAAGTATATTTCTCAAAATTTCAAGGGGCAAAAAAATGGTAAAGTCTGCCATGTAAGGACCATATTTATATTCCAAATCTGAGAGGAAAGTTTCGGACTTACCTTGCACTTCAGAAAGGGATTAACAACAGATTTCACTAAAATAGGAATGTGAAAAATTAACAGAGTTGGAATTTTGACATCCCATTTGTAAAAGTGAGTAGAGAGATTTGTTTATGAAATATAAAGGTTATTACAAACACATATTCCTTTCCCTGTACCAACAATGTTTGTAACCCATATTACTTTCTGACTTCAAGCCATAGACAATGTCAATTTCCTTGTCTGAAGGTTCTTCTGCTTTCTCTACATTAGAAAACCCTAAGTAACCTTCAAATCTCAGATGAAATACTAAACCACCTGTGAAGCTCTCCAAGATCTTCCCAGTGTTCTGACTGCTCCCCACAATGAGATGAAAATCTCCCCACTCTAATGAAAAGCCTACTGCAAATATTATTCTCAATGGGGAAAAGCTGGAAGCCTTTCCCTTAAGATCAGGAACACGACAAGGATGCCCACTCTCGCCACTATTATTCAACATAGTACTAGAAGTCCTTGCAACAGCAATCAGACAACAAAAAGGGATCAAAGGTATTCAAATCGGCAAAGAAGAAGTCAAAATGTCTCTCTTCGCAGACGACATGATACTCTATATGGAAAACCCAAAAGAAGCCACTCCCAAACTATTAGAAGTTATAGAGCAATTCAGTAACGTGGCGGGATACAAAATCAATGCTCAGAAATCAGTTGCATTTCTGTACACGAATAACGAGAACGAAGAAAGAGAAATCAGGGAATCCATCCCATTTACAATAGCACCAAAAACCATACGTTACCTTGGAATTAACTTAACCAGAGACGTAAAGGACCTTTATTCTAGAAACTATGAATCACTCTTAAAAGACACTGAGGAAGACATAAAAAGATGGAAAGATATTCCATGCTCATGGATCGGAAGAATTAACATAGTTAAAATGTCCATGCTACCCAGAGCAATCTACACTTTCAATGCTATCCCGATCAAAATACTGAGAACGTTTTTCAAAGAACTGGAACAAATAGTCCTTAAATTTGTATGGAACCAGAAAAGACCCCGAATCTCCAAGGAACTGTTGAAAAGGAAAAACAAAGCTGGGGGCATCACAATGCCGGATTTCGAACTGTACTACAAAGCTGTGATCACAAAGACAGCATGGTACTGGCACAAAAACAGACACATAGACCAATGGAACAGAATAGAGAGCCCAGAAATGGACCATCAGCTCTTTGGGCAACTAATATTTGATAAAGCAGAAAAAACATCCGGTGGGAAAAAGACAGTCTCTTCAATAAATGGTGCTGGGAAAATTGGACAGCTACATGCAAAAGAATGAAATTTGACCACTATCTCACACCATACACAAAAATAAACTCCAAATGGATGAAAGACCTCGATGTGAGACAGGAATCCATCAAAATTCTAGAGGAGAACATAGGCAGCAACCTGTACGACATCGGCCAAAGCAACCTTTTTCATGATACATCACCAAAGGCAAGAGAAACAAAAGACAAAATGAATTTATGGGACTTCATCAAGATTAAAAGTTTCTGCACAGCCAAGGAAACAGTCAGAAAAACTAAGAGGCAGCCCACGGAATGGGAGAAGATATTTGCAAATGACACTACAGATAAAGGACTGGTATCCAAGATCTACAAAGAACTTCTCAAACTCAATACACGAGAAACAAATAAACAAATCAAAAAATGGGCAGAAGATATGAACAGACACTTTTCCAATGAAGACATACAAATGTCTAACAGACACATGAAAAAATGTTCAAAATCATTAGCCATCAGGGAAATTCAAATCAAAACCACACTGAGATACCACCTTACGCCAGTTAGAATGGCAAAAATAGACAAGGCAAGAAACAACAATTGTTGGAGAGGATGTGGAGAAAGGGGATCCCTCCTACATTGTTGGTGGGAATGCAAGTTGGTACAGCCACTCTGGAAAACCGTGTGGAGGTCCCTTAAAAAGTTAAAAATTGAGCTACCCTATGATCCAGCCATTGCACTACTGGGTGTTTACCCCAAAGATACAGACGTAGTGAAGAGAAGGGCCATATGCACCCCAATGTTCATAGCAGCAATGTCCACAATAGCTAAATCGTGGAAGGAGCCGAGATGCCCTTCAACAGATGACTGGATTAAGAAGTTGTGGTCCATATATACAATGGAATATTACTCAGCAATCAGAAAGAATGAGTTCTCAACATTTGCTACAACATGGACAGCACTGGAGGAGATAATGCTTAGTGAAATAAGTCAAGCAGAGAAAGACAACTATCATATGATTTCTCTCATCTATGGAACATAAGAACTAGAATGATCAGTAGGGGAAGAAAGGGATAAAGAAAGGGGGGGGTAATCAGAAGGGGGAATGAAACATGAGAGACTATGGACTATGAGAAACAAACTGAGGGCTACAGAGGGGAGGGGGGTGGGGGAATGGGATAGACCGGTGATGGGTAGTAAGGAGGGCACATATTGCATGGTGCACTGGGTGTTATACACAACTAATGAATCATCGAGCCTTACATCGAAAACCGGGGATGTACTGTATGGTGACTAACATAATATAATAAAAAATCATTATTAATAAAAAAAAAAAATAAATAAATAAATAAAAAAAAAAAAAAGTTAAAAATTGAGCTACCCTATGATCCAGCCATTGCACTACTGGGTGTTTACCCCAAAGATACAGACGTAGTGAAGAGAAGGGCCATATGCACCCCAATGTTCATAGCAGCAATGTCCACAATAGCTAAATCGTGGAAGGAGCCGAGATGCCCTTCAACAGATGACTGGATTAAGAAGTTGTGGTCCATATATACAATGGAATATTACTCAGCAATCAGAAAGAATGAGTTCTCAACATTTGCTACAACATGGACAGCACTGGAGGAGATAATGCTTAGTGAAATAAGTCAAGCAGAGAAAGACAACTATCATATGATTTCTCTCATCTATGGAACATAAGAACTAGAATGATCAGTAGGGGAAGAAAGGGATAAAGAAAGGGGGGGGTAATCAGAAGGGGGAATGAAACATGAGAGACTATGGACTATGAGAAACAAACTGAGGGCTACAGAGGGGAGGGGGGTGGGGGAATGGGATAGACCGGTGATGGGTAGTAAGGAGGGCACATATTGCATGGTGCACTGGGTGTTATACACAACTAATGAATCATCGAGCCTTACATCGAAAACCGGGGATGTACTGTATGGTGACTAACATAATATAATAAAAAATCATTATTAAAAAAAAAAAAAAAGAAAGAAAATCTCCCCACTCTAAACTTCAACATTTTCTCATATAAACTAATTTCTATCGTTACATATGCTCTAACACATACCTCATTCATTCATTTTTTTCCATGTCTATTAGGGAGCAACTACTAAATGCCAAGTTCTCCTCTAGGCTCAGGATGCAGCAATGAACAAAATAACAAAACACAAAAAACCTTGATTTCTTGGAACTGACATGATAGTGGGTGAAGAGGACAAGAAATAAAATAACTAAAACTTACGCAGGGAAGAGGGATAGATAATACTGGGGAAAGAGGTACAATTTTAAAGAAGTAATCAGCAAATGCCTTACTGGGTGACACTTTAATGAAAATCTGAAGGAGGTGAGGGAGCAAAGCTCACAAGTGACTAGGGAGAGTTCTTCAGGAAGGAGCAACAGCAAGTGATAAAGACCTGAGCCAGGAATATGCCAGGCATATTCACGTAAGAGCAAGAAAGCCTATATGCTTGGAACAGAGTGGCCAAAGCAAAGATCAGTAGAAAAGTAGTCTAGAGGGGTGCCCAGGGTGGCTCAGTTGGTTATGCATCTGCTTTCGGCTCAGGTCATGATCCCAGGGTCTTGGGATCGAGCCCCGCATCAGGCTCCTTGCTCAGCAGGGAGCCTGCTTCTCCCTCTCCTGCCTGCCACTCTGCCTACTTGTGATCTTTCTCTCTCTCTCAAAAATAAATAAATAAAATCTTTAAAAAAAAAAAAGTCTAGAAAAGGAGTCTGAAAAATTGGTGGGATTAGTAACTTGAAGGTAGTGTTGGAGAATGATTTGTTGAAGTTGCAGTACTAGAGGGAGTGAGCTGGAAAGTGGGTTGTTATTGGAAAATGGGACATTTGAGATTAGGAAAGCGTTGTTTTTAGGAAAGAGTATTATTATGGGTAATAATAAAGTCTAGGGTATGACTTCAAGAGTGAGGATTGAGGTAAGGTGGAGAAAAAGATTATTACAGAGGGGTAGAAAGTGATCTAAACTAATGATAAGAGATTCAATGCTGGAGGTTTTAAAGAAGAGGGAGAGGTTATCTAAGACCGAAGGGCAGACCAAGGAGGACACTTAATCCTGCCTCCAAGACCAATGGTAGATTGGGAAGAGAAAATAACTACTTGAGAGGACTGCAGAGGAAGTAAGGTTCTTCAAGACAGCTGGTTTTAATTAGAGTAAAACCAGGAAGGGATTGTTCAGAAAAAGCACTGATAGAAAGGATTATGCTAATGAATGACCCAGGTTCTCAGGGCAGAGTGGAAGGGTTTGGGCAGTTGCAGTGAAGTGGGGTGTGGTTAGGATGTGGATTGCACAGAGGAGCTAGAGATGGGTTAGAGTGAGGAAGTTTATAATCTTGAACTTCTTGTGAGTACTGGCAGGATCAGTCCCAGCAGCCCTAGAACAGTGGAAGAAAGAAAGGAGTGCTGGAAGGAGGGGAGGGGGGAGCATCTTGCCAGCAGTGCTCGGGAGTCTCCTCTGTACTCTTGACTATGGATGCCTAAAGGCATAAGAAGAAACAATCCTACTTTCAACACAAAAGGGCCGCCTCACCTTGCTTATTCTTTTTTTATGTTAGCATCATATACTGCCTCCTTTTCCATATTAGATCATAAGCTCTTTGAAGTTACTAAGAAATTTTACTCATTTTGATGTTGCCTGTTGATTGCCAGTACTAAGCTACTCAATAAATATATGCTCAAAAACAAGTGAATACTTCTTACTGGATGGAAGGACTGGTTGAAAAAGACAAATTACTTCCTACTTAGTCTTCTGAGAACTCTCTAGAACTCCCCAATTCCTGATGCTCTTCTGAGTCCAGTCCTAAAAGACCAGGTACTGTTACAAAACCTGTTGTGCTCAGTCTGCTGGTGAAAAGGCCAGAGATATCATGGCCTCTCTTTCCCTGCTGTAAGAAGTAAAGATTCTGCTTATAATGATATTTGTCTCACAGATCACTTCTTTTTTTTTTTTTTAAGATTTTTATTTATTTATTTGACAGAGCACAAGCAGGGGGAACAGCAGACAATGGTAGAAGCAGGCTCCCCACTGAGCAAGGAGCCCATGTGGGACTTGATCCCAGGATCCTAGGATCATGACCTGAGATGAAGGCAGACACTTAACCAACTGAGCCACCTAGGTGTCCGTCACTGGTCACTTCTTCTTCAGGAGGACAGAATCAAGAGCCAAGCCAGAGTAAAATTCTCCAAGGATACCACAACCTGTTGTGAGTTTTTTGGGGGAATTGTAGCCAATGCTCAATGGCCATGATTGGTAACAAATGACAAGGGTCATGGTCTTGTTACAAGAAAGGGTTTGGCAATCCTGGGGATCTGTATCACCACCACGTGCAAACCAGGATCTGAACCACCAAAGAATTGATAAGATATGCACCTATGTGTGATTTGATGTGGAGTCAGGATTGTGGCAGGAAAAGCAGAGAATTCAGAAACTGACCTAGAATCAGACACTTTGCAAGTATGTGACCAAACATCTGAGTCTCTGCCATAAGGTGACCACTACTAACTCCCTCATCAGGGCCTCATCAAGGCAAAGCCACTGTGGCCAGGCCCAAGTTTGGCAACAGGCATCCATCTGCCTGACCTAAAATGTAAGGCTCTCCAGTTTTTCAAGAACGTAAACCTGATTACATCATTCTTTTGTTTAAGCCAATTCAGTGGCATCCTATTACCTTTAGCTTAAGCCTGAACTCCCTTGCATGCCCCAGAGGTCCTGCAGGATGTAATCTCTACCAATCACTCCATTTCCTCTCTCCCCTCTTCTCCTATGACTTTTCCTCCCACACTTTATATTCCAGCACACTTTACGTTATTTCCATTCCATTTTTTTAAATAAATAAATCCCATAAAATAATTTAAAAAAAAACCCAAACTGTTCAATTCAGTAAAATATGAATACAGGCCACCTAAAATACTATATTCACTTTATTTCTAATTTTTCTACTGGTTTTAATAACATTTAGAGAAAGAATAAATGAAAACAAGGCACTATTGTATCACATCAAGAAATAATTTTATCCAATGGGAATTCAAATGGGAGATATATTTAACATCAATTCATATATTAGTAACTTATACACTTATTATCAAGTATGACATCAATAAGCACAAAATAGTCTCTTGCAATCTCAACCAAACTTCTGGCTTCCCTTATGTGTCACTCCCACTACTACTAACTGCACACATAAAGAGACTAGGGACAATTTATTGAAGATGGTTTTCCAGGAAATTTATAAAATGAAAAAGGCAAAATATGTCAAATAAAGCATAAACAGCAATGGGCCCAGAATTTTCTCTGGAAAGGCTGCCTAAGGCACTACCAAAAAAACAGCTGTAAATCCCTGATCTGACTTTGAAATTTTATGATCTTGAAAATTTCAATTTGAAGCACAAGGTGACATGACCATGCTAATTGGTGTATTATTTTCTCAGTAAAGGCATATGTGAGAAATATTATCTCTATCCAGGACACTGTGACCCCAATATATATTTGTAATACAGCTGATTATATACGGTGTGAAAGTCAACTTGGTTATTTTTTTTTAATGCAATTTAGGAACTAATGACACTTGAATGAATGATGGCACAATAGGGAAAAGGACTATTTTTACATAAAACAATATTAAATCAGCATATGATGAGGTGAAATGGTCAGACTGTAAGAATTTTACAAAATGGTAATTTAGAAATTGTAAATGCTTTTATTCAAAACTGCAAAAAAGGAATCAATTATCCTCATTTGCTGGAATCACAATTCTTATGACTAACAGCATCTACTGATGAATCTGATCAAGAATGAATAAACAAAATTAATTTAAAAATTGGAATGAAAACGAAAATAAAAATTGGAATGATTCTGGTTAAAACCAGAACACAAAATTATGAAGACCAAATCACTTTGACAGTGGTGACAGAAGTACTGTTATTTGGCTAATGAAAACATGGAACGCTCCTGATCAGTGGTTTCCGAGTGCCCCGTGCAAATAACTCAGGAGCTGCCAGAAGCTGGTTAAGGAGAGTGAGGAGGAGGCCCAGTGAATAGGGCTCTGGACCCTGCTCTGGACCTAGAGAAGCAGTATCTACTTCTGTCTGTTCCACCATACACTGAGAATGTGTGTACATCTTTTTTTTTAAGGCTTCAATTTGTTAAAGAAAAAAATCCTGAAAACCAGAGCAATGTATATATGCTGTATCCAAGCACACAAACAGAATTGAAATCAGGACATCTGAGCCAAAAAGTCTCCAAACTACTGGAAGAATTATCAGTTTTCTTCTCACTTAACTATTGTTAAAATGACTTGTCAACTGAGATTGCCATAGGGTAACAGACTACTAGTTAGGTACCTTCAGGTTAATAGCACACATGCAAAGGCGAGCTAGCTAAGTGGGAAAGTGAGAACTGCTCACATGAGCTAGGCAACCACAACAGCAGGAGGTCTCCTCTTTAGCCTGACCTTGGCAACAAGCTGTTTCTGAGAAGCCAAAGCTCTTCATGACTAAAAGCTCATCTCCTTTAGGTATTCCAGAGAACAAGCGATATGAGCTCTGGTACAAGTTTTCAATAAGACTGAAAGGCATGTCAGCAAGGCACTGGTGCATCCACTTAAGGATATAGGATAAACACACAATTTTTAACATTAAATTGTTAGAGATGATTGGCCAACATACGAATATGCATAGTACTTGGCACACAGATCCTTTAATAAAATGTTACTGAATCTATTCCGAAAATGTCACATTTGCTAAGTAATACGTTCTAAAGGGTAAAAATCAGGAAAAAAAATTCTACTCTAAAAAAAAAAAGCACGTAAAGTCCACTGTACCCTAACGCAGCAGTGGGAAACTTTTTTTTAAGTTATAACACATTTTTAGGCTTAATACACATGTTTTGGGCTTAGGAAATAAAATAATTAAAAAGCAAAATTTGGTTTTGATTAATACATAACCACTATCATGAGTTTAAAAATCAGACTAAAAATGTTACTAAAAAAGGGAGAAAATGTCTAAATGAATCTGCACAAATGTACAAATCAATGTGTGAGAGCTTAGCAAGGAAATTATAAAAATTGTGTTTTTTTTAAATATTTCATTAGTTAAAAGGAAATGGAATTCTGAATTTCCCCGTATATATTTGGTCCTCATAGCTTTCCTGGACAAAGCAGTCCTAACCATTTTAGTAAACTCCAATTAAAATACTCTAATAATGTTGAATCTAGGACAACCTATTATCTACGCAGATACAGAATCCTGAAAGTCACATACAGTAAATGAAAAGGTCAAATTTGACCATGTTTACAGTATTCTACAATGAAAATGGAAAATCCAGGAAGGCAAATAAAAATGGCTTACTTATATGAGGTTCCTTTTACTTGTTGATTGTACATTTTAAGAATTGGATATATGCCTTCCCTTCTCATCCAGTATTTTTTAAGAAGTCCTAAGTGAATGCATACTGTTTTGTAAACTGCATTGTCTAAACTGCAAAATTCAGGCAAAAGCGAATGTAGTTTTATCCCATGGAAAAGCACTGAATACAGTTATAGGAACAAATTCAGTATCATCTAATTTAAGAAGTTCTTGTTTTCAGGTATGGTTACATTGGTTTGTAAAACATATATTGCCTAGAACAAAGTACAGCAACCTGTAAATCACAACCCAGTAATTTTTCAGTCTTTCTACTGATAAACATTCAAAAATAGTATTTTCACCATATGAAAGTAAACACCACAACCACCAAATCAACTTTTCTCACACAAGTTTCTAATCCCCATAGCGTCACTGCAAGTCGCTAGCAATCACTGCATCGATTGAGCAAAGATTAACTTAGCACTTTCCTCCAAAAAAAGTATAAAAAGAATGCTTTAAATAGATATAACCCATAGAGAACCAGGTTTACATCATAAATGCTGGGGAGAAAAAGCATGTAAAATAACAGATTCATGATTCGGGGTGGGAGAGGAATCCATTGCTCCACAGCACAAAAGAATTCTGCTCCGGCGGCCATAGCCCCTTTCATTTCTTAGCTGGGTTCTTGGGAGGAAGCAGTTTGTATGTGTTGAAGTAGCCCACCACCTGCTGGGGGATCTCTGCCAAGACACACTGAGCGAGCGCTTCTTTTGGAGCCTTATGAAAAAACAAAATCAAAGTGACTTTATTAGTAACCAAATTTTTACTGGCATTTTGATAACAGACTAGGAATACCTCGCCTGTCAGTAAAAAGCAGTAATTCCTAATTCCTAGGCTTATATCTTGTTTTAGGAACAGTCTATGAAACACAGAATAAGCTAAAAAACCGATGTTACTGAGGAGTGCTTTATTACTCCCACTGATATTTATCAAGTCCTTTTTTGGTGCCAGCATTTTGGCATTTGATAATTACTTTTTTCTTTAACTTTTAAAGGTGGGTTTTTCATTCACTTGGCATTAATTCTTTTTAACTTTTTATTTTGAAATAATTACATATTCATAGGAAGTTGTAAAAATAATATTCACCCAGTTTCTTCCAAAGGTAGTACCTTTTATAACTATAGTAGAATATCAAAACCAAAAAACTGATAATGGTACAGTTCACAGGCCTTATTCAGATTTTCCCAGTTTTATTTTACACTCATTTGCATGTGTGGATATATTATTCTATGTAATTTTATCATCTGGGTAGATCTGTATAACCATTACCACAATCAAGATACAGAACTGTTTCATCATCACAAGGATCCCTAACAACACTTTTAATCACCTTCCCCCACACTCATACATTGACTGCTGAGAATGTAAAAAAGCATAACCATTCTGGAAAAGTTCAACAGTTTCTTTAATAATTAAACATGCAATAATCATACGACCCAGCAACTGCACTTCTGGGTATTTATCCTAGAGAAATAAAAATTTATGCTTGCACAGGGGTGCCTGGGTGGCACAGCGGTTAAGCGTCTGCCTTCGGCTCAGGGCGTGATCCCGGCGTTGTGGGATCGAGCCCCACATCAGGCTCCTCCGCTATGAGCCTGCTTCTTCCTCTCCCACTCCCCCTGCTTGTGTTCCCTCTCTCACTGGCTGTCTCTATCTCTGTCGAATAAATAAATAAAATCTTTAAAAAAAAAAAAAGAAAGAAAAAAGAAAAAAATTTATGCTTGCACAAAAACCTGTACATGAATGTTTATAGCAGCTTTGCATATAACAGACAAAAACTGAAAACAATTAAAGATGTCCTTCAATGGATGAACGGTTACACCCGTGGAATATTCCTCAGCAATAAAAAGGAACACATGCAGCAACAGCCCTACAGAAAATTTTGGTGAGTGAAAAAAAAAAAGCCAACCCTAACATTTCTGTAACATTTTTGAAATGACAAAATTATGGAAGAACAGATTAGTGGTTGCCTAGGATTAAAGGGGGGTGGAAGGACAAGGGAAGTGGGTGTGGCTATAGAGGGCAACACAAGGAGTCCTGAGGTGATGGACCTTGATTGTTTATCAATGTCTACATCCTGGCCATGGATTCTGTGCTATAGTTTTACAAGATGTTACCGCTGGAGTTAACTGGGTAAAACAAAGTCCTGAGAGATTTTCATCAGATCAACTTCCAGTTTCGCAAATTCATCATATACTTGTATAGAGTTTTCCTCTTGTTACATACATAGGTAAAGATAAAATGTATTTTAAAACATTCATAGCAACACCATTTATAACAATTTATCATATAGACTGCAAGTATGCAAGTATACAACTTGAAGCAAAACTGTGAAAGCTAATTAGCGCTCTTCAAACCAAAAATCCATACATCCTCACCCCAGACACCTACTCAACTACTTGGTTATGGATTGGTGAAGCTCTGTGTTCAAACTCCTTAGTGTGCATGAAGAATGAGGAGGAGTGGTACTCACGTTCTGGAACTGTCTGAAAGGCACAAACTGGACTATATCTCGGATGGCTACCTCTCCAGATGGGGAGCGGAGACTTCCACCATCACCATCCAGAAACTCCATGGCACCGAAGTCAGCACCTCCTACTCCAACAATGATGATGGACATAGGAAGCTTGGCAGCATTAACTATAGCTTGTCTGGTCTCATCAAGGTCTGTTATCACACCATCAGTAATGATTAAGAGCACATAATATTGCTGCCAAGAAAGAAAATTATATCCACTGAACAGGTTGAGCTCCCAAACAATAAAAGCAATGGTTAAAAACATCTCCAGCTTAATGAGTCATTCAGTCTCTTTCTTGCTCAGTCTCCTTGCCAATCTCTACCCAGGATACAATCTACATGAAATATTCTAATTTCTCTAATGACAAGGGAATTTATTGATACAAAAATTGCAGATTTATTAAAAGTGCGACAGACCACAAAATAAGGTTGGCATAAATATACAGAAGCAAGACATCTAAATGTCAAAGATTAAACTTTTAGTGAGCATAGTGAGGAATAAATACTTTAACATAAGTATTAAATATGTTAAAGTATTGATCAAAGGAGTAAGTGGCAACTCTGCTTCTAAAAGGTCAAATATGGAAGTAGAATTGTTTATCAAACTAAAGTGTACTTTTTAAAAAACGGATATGGTTTAAGGAGGGGATCTTTCTCTCAATTCTGTCATTTCTGATAAACATTTTTAGAGGATGGTAAAATGTTATATAAAATTGTGACTCAATCTTTGGGTCATTTAAATCTGGAATGGAAATAAGTTTTATAACAAAGCTAACACGTGCTGCGTGTTTACTCTGCCCCAGGCACTGTGCACTTTATATGAATTACCTTATTTCACCTTTCAGCAATCATATGAGGTAAAATAAAATCCCTGCCTTACTTTTGGGTATAAAAAGTTATGAAGCTAAGAGAGATTTGGTATCAAGGTCCAACAGGTAATGGTTATCTAATCCAAACCTTTTAAATACAGTAAGTAAGTTTTCATCACCAACCGAAATTATAAATTTTCTCAACCTTAATTTGTTAAGTCTACCTTTGAAAGGGTAGATGTTAATCATTTCTTTTTAGTAAAACCTATTTAAGAAAATTAATTCAAATGGCAAAGAAAAGACTCATGAGGATAAGGGCTATTTTTTTGTTGTCTTGTTTTTAATGATCACTAATTTAATAACAACAGTTGTTACTCCTGAACCAAAGATAGCTATATTATTACTTCATGCTCTTTGTATCTCAGTGGAACAAATAAATGGAAAAATGGCACCAGAAGCAACGCCCAGCCCACATGCTCCTTGTCCCCTGGCACTACAGCACTTACAGAAGCTGTCTGTTGTTGTGTGGCTGCAGCAGCAAACCTGGCCACATGGTTTATGATCGGAGAAAAATTAGTTGGTCCATAGAGTTTTATCTGAGGAAGGCAGGCCCGATATGCCTCTATAATGCCTTGGATTCCTAGATTAAAAAAAAGCAGTATTAAAAATTGTCAAACACAATTTAATTATTCATTGTTTACCATACTGGTTAATTTAATTATATATATGTATGTGTATGTATATATATGTCTATTGCTTTAGTTAAAAATTCTATATTCAAGAGTTCCTCTTAAACTATGTTATTACAAAACTTCATAGCTATGCTCCATTGCAAAAACCTACAAATGCTACCGTCCCCCAATAAAAGACATTTATTTTCATCTCAGCCAAATTATTCATTGATCTACAGTAGGACTGTTATATTGCATAATTTTTGTGTTTTAGGAACAAGACTTTAATGGAAAAGAATCATGAAAAATGTGCTGCAGCACACAACTGACAATAAGAGGTAAGAAAAATTTATTGATTAAATGGAAAAACTTTTGCACATGTGGCCATAGATTTTACAAAATCAGATGGCTATAAACCTAATGTTAATTGTAGTCAAGAGTTTACTCAATAACTTAAAGGTTAAGCATGGTATGGCAAACTGCATAGTTCCAAAAATTCCTTTCCAGGTTATGTATTACATTTTGCTGCCGAAATACTAATGTGTGTGTTTGTTTATGCCATACTGCCTGGGCCTTCTGGGATGTTGTATAGTGGAAGACTGGGCAGGGCCATTCAACAGCTTTGGCCAAAGCATGTAAATGGACATGACATTCATGTCTAAGTAGACATTTTAAGAGCCACTGCCTGTTTTCACCAGCAATCTTGCTCTTTCCCTCTGCAAAGGGAATAGCACATCCCAGATAAGGTCTTGAGTCCCAGAATAAGAAGAAACATAGAGCAGACTAGCGACATGTAAAGGGATATGTAAATGAGCAAGAAATAAACTACTGCTATTATAAATTACTGAGAGTTAGACTGTTATAACAGCACAACTTAGTGGAAGTTGAATGGCATTCCTGGTAAAAGCACTGCTAATGAAGCTTTGATGTGACATATGCGCCTGTGGAATCTACCCTTTATATTAGGGTGTCCAGGATGCAGGTAAGATACTAGAAACCCTCAAGAACGTCCCCCATGATATTTGTTGAGATCATCAAGGAAATTTGCCTCAAAAGATTTTAATGTAAACCAAAACAGGTCTCTTGCTTAAAATATATCCAATAGAACAGAGATCAACAAGGAAAAGTAGATACTTAATTTAAAAGTTTCACAAGACCAATTCTCTTAACAGTTAAGAGTTCTAATTCACTCCTCTTAGTCACTCTGAACTTAGGAAGAAGTTAGTTCAGTACTAACAAAAATAATATTAACATAGGCCAGCAGCAGGATCTTACTCCCTTACTGCAATGATACATACTGTAGAAAATTTGAGTCCCCAGAGCAATAATATTCTCTTTCATTTTTATCATCTCAGCTTGCTTTCAATTTGAAGATATATGAACTATTAAATTTCTTCACAAATATCAATTGCCTTCAGTTCCTCCACTAAAATTAAGTTATGCCAAAATCCTTCCTTTGCATTAAAGGAACAAGTGAGACATATTATTTCTGGGCAACTAAGTTCAATAATTAATTAAGAAAAGGGGATTCAATTTCCTTGCCTTAAAATAAGGTTGTATTTTTTTCAGCATAGTATGTTCTTTGTCTAAAACTAAAGGGATTGGGATGCCTGGGTGGCCCAGTTGTTTAAGTGTCTGCCTTCGGCTCAGGTCATGATCTAGTACCCAGGGTACTGTGATCTAGTCCCACATCAGGGGACTGAACAAGGAGCCTGCTACTCCCTCAGCTTACCACTCCCCCTGCTTGTGCTCTCTCTCTTTCTCTGAAAAATAAATTAAGTCTTTAAAAATAAAATAAAACCAAACAGATTATTTTTTCCAAACTATAAACCCAAAGTAGAAAAGCTGTGCTTAATGGCAGCCCAAAGATGGGCTCATTTTACTCAGAGTAAATGAACTTCTAAAAAGAATTATCACATGATATAAGTCATCTATATTTATTGGCAAGAAATGAGACATAATTACACCAAATTCCAAAAATTGTTCCAATTTCATCATAGGCATGAAACACAGTTCTCAAAAAGAATTGCTATTCCCAGTTTCAAATGGCTAGGGATAAAAAGGTCACAACTGGCCACTGAAAGTACATCAAAGGAACACTGAATTAGTGTGAAAAAAGTGCCCTGGAAAAACAAGAAAATCCTAATATAGGATGCCTGGGTGGCTCATCGGTTAAGCATCTGCTTTTGGCTCAGATCATGATCCGAGGGTCCTGGGATCAAGTTCCCCATCGGGCTCCTTGCTCAGTAGGGAGCCCTCTGCCTGCCACTCCCCCTGCTTGTGCTCTCTTCTCTTTCTCTCTCTGACAAATAAATAAATAAAATCTTAAAAAAAAAAAAAAGAAAAGAAAAACACCCTAATACAAACTATCCCAACAAAATGTTCATGCTCTTCTGCCTTATGAATACTGTTCATGAATACTGAAGATAAGTAAAGACACCCTCTTTTGCTAGAAATCTAAACATTCTGTAACTGTCAACAGGACCCTTTGCAGAAAATTAGCTTATTGTCTACAGTTTTATGCCTCTGCCCCTACCTCCCTGTCGTCTTCCAAACTGTTCAGTCTTTTATCATTTTGTGGTACATTTGGTATTTTAGGTTGATTGCTCAATGGGTAAAAAGGAAGGAGCCCTTGGATATTTGAGGTATTAAAAAAAAAATGAAACAAATGTCAGCCTTCTGCTGTCTATTCAGAGGAAAGCCACTATAAGAATTTAATTCTTTGTTCCTTTAGCCCATTCAGATGTAGTCTGAGTAACAATTATTTGATGCTGGACATTTTTTTCCTTGTAGAGAGTGACTGCTACTCTTGAGAAAAGCTTCATAAATCTGATGTTGGATTACTCATTTTATTGAAGGTTTGTTTTAAAATAAGATGTGAAAATAATATGATTATTTTTATTGATGTATTCTCAAGATTGGGAATTTTCTTGTTCTGTTAAAGCCTCTTAAAGTAGAACTTATCCAACAATCATCATCATAATAGATTTGCACCATTAGTATCTTTAACACTCAAACTAACGTCGTGTAATTCTTCTAGTTTATACAACAGAACGTTAAATATGTCACAAAAAGAAAACTAGGGAGGGAATTTGAGTAAACCACAAGAAAAAAACAAGTAACAAACTAGTGAGGTGTTCAGTATAAAATCTTCCTGTTTATTTTTTAGCTTACCGTTGCAGTAGGGATTGGATGGATTAAAGTTCATTGGAAACTCATGAGAAACCTGCCAAAAGAGGAAAGGATTGATGAAGCCGGTTTTGCTTTTGTGGGAGGCAAATATTTAAAATAAGATTTCCTCTTACCTGCCACTGAGGAGGTATCTGAGCTCCAAAACCAAAAGCTGGAAACATTTTATCACTAAAAAGAAAATTCATAAAAACTGAAAGATCATTTTTTTCAAAATAGAAAATTTTATCTTTACTCTTAATAAATCTGATAGGTTTTTTAAAAAATTCAAAATCTTAGGAAAACATAAAGATTAAACCAATAATAACCACCAGAGAGAACCCATGTTAATATTTGGCATCAATCATTGTAAGTATTTTTCTGTGCAATGAGGGAGAAAAATGTCTCTCTCTATATACTTATAAAAATGGAGTTTAAATTCATATTTTATAATGTTATTTTCTACTTAAATACTACATATCATTTTGCTGAATAAATATGTAGATAAATCCATAAAGCTTTACAAACCACAAGTTCATTGGTTTATGGCAAACTCATCTGGCAGCAAAAGCTGACCTCAACTGATATGAGGTTATTTATAGCTTTTATTCATGCCACTGACTATGAATATTCATACATTTGGCCACAGAAACATGGTACAAATGCCACATGCAAAATTCTCACATTGTTTGTAGCAAAATGTGTGAATATTTGGCCCCGATGGTTTAGGGATAAGGGATTATGGACCTGAATATATAACATCATGTGAATGGCTGCCAAGTATTCCACTGTATCGATATTCTCCCTGAACCAATAAATATCCAATGTTTTGCTATTATAAAACACTGTAATGAACATACTAATTTTTCTGCTAGGATATATATTTTTTTAAGATTTTATTTATGTATTTGTCAGACAAAGAAAGAGAGAGCACAAGCAGGGGGAATGGCAGGCAGAGGGAGAAGCTGGCCCCCCGCTGAGCAAGAAGCCTGATGCTGGAATCGATCCCAGGAGCTGAAGTCAGCTTCACTGACTGAGCCACCTAGGCATCCCAGCTAGGATACTCTTTTTGTATTAATTCTTAATGGTTCTTTTTGCATTGAGGATCGAACCTAAGTCAGACACATCAGGAGTATTTTTCCCAGTTTGTAGTCTGCCTTTAACTTTGTTTAAAATATACTTCCTATTATAGTTTTCAATATTAATGAATGTGAACAAATAAAATTTCTTTCATGATTTCTGCCTCTGCTGCCTTGCTTAGCCTTCCTCACTGCAAGATTATAAAGAATTCACACATATTTATCCCTAGAACGTTCAAGGTTTGATTTTGATATTAAACTTCGAATTCATCCATAAAGTGTTTTGGAGTACGATATGAAACAGAAACTGCTACTCTCCACCTGTATCCATCCTCTCCATTCTTAATAATGGAACACCTGAGCTAGAGACCACATAGCTCTACTCCAGCTTCTCTGGGCTGCATGTGGCCAGGTGGTGGCTAGATTCTGGTTAAGAAAATGTGAGTAGAAGTGGTCGTCAGTTGCTTCTGAATGACGGTGCCCCTAGGAGGGAAGGCACCTGTACTCCTTCCCAGTTGTCTTTCTCTTCCTCCCACTGACTAGACAAGATGAGAAGCATAGCGGCTGCCTTGGACCCAGGGGTGGAATCTACGACTTGACAATGGTAGGACTGCCCTATCAGTCCTATACTATCTCTAGACTTGCAACATAAAAGAGAAATAAACCTCTATTTTGGTAAATGCACTTTGTTTTTGGGATGTCCATTCCAGCAGTTTGTCTATACTCTATACAAAATAGTACCCTAACAGGGGCACCTGGCTGGCTCAGTTGGTGGAGCATACGATTCTTGATCTCAAGGTTGTGAGTTGGAGTCCCATGTTAGGTGCAGAGATTACTTAAAAATAAAATCTTAAAAAAAAAAAAACTAGTACCTTAACATATACCAGTATGAGTTAGGGATCTAAATTCACTTCTGGTCTCGTTTAACAGCTATGACAACTCCTTTCCCCTAAAATGTCATCTCTATCACATACTAAGTTTACGTACACACTAGGGTCTATTTCAAAGACTTCTTGCTTTGTTCTATTGGTCATGTACTAGTTCTGTAATATTAATATAGCTTTAAAATAAGTTTTAATATCTGCTAGAACAAACTCCCCTCATTTTTTTCCCTGAAAAATTTCTTGGCTATTCTGATTCATTTTTCTTTCCAGAAAATTTTAAAAATCATTTTAGCACTGTCCGACTGCAATTTTGATTAGAATTGATTAATTCTGGGAGAAATTTTATATCTTACATCATTATGACATCTGCCTATCTAGAATCATGGTATATCTCTCCATTTAAAAAAGTTTCCTTCTCTCTTAGTACAACTTTGTAGATTTCCCTCACTATAGATCCTAGACCGCTTACTGAATTCATTCTAATTTTTTTTACATTATGAATTGCGACCTTGTATCTGCTATGATGTCTTAAATTGGTTATTGCTGGCTAGTGAGAAATTGCTGATTTTTAAATTTTTGTTGTATCTGACCACCTTTCTGAACTCTCACTACTTTCTAATATTTTTTTACTTGATTATTTTAGGTTTGAATTCATTCCTTATAGGTTTGCCAGAATTTATGTGAGAAATTGTCTGGTGCCCTTGTGAGGAGTGGCTCTCTGACTAGCTAGTCCATTCCTTCCATGGTTCCAGGTCTACTCAGGCTCTTTGAATCAACTTTGGGGGGTAATTTAAAGTCCCCCCTCCACCCAAAAAAATTATCCTTTAATCCAGATTTTCCAATATAATAACAAAGTTTTACATAGTATTAACTTTTAATTTTTAATGTTTTTTCCTGAATTTACGCTTATAATCTCTATCCCATTACTAATATTCTATGCATGTTTTCTTTTTCTTGGGGGTCAGCATTGGCAGATTGGCCTGAGTTTTGTTGAACTTGCAAAGAATCATCTCTACATTTAACATATTCATTAGTGGGGCTCTTTAAACTTTCCAAGTCCCTACTTTCAGTGCTTAGAGGAAATACAGCACAGTACATAATACAGCTTGGAATGCATGTCTCTGGAGCAGACAGCCCAGGCTCAATTCTGTCTCTGTCAGTTACCAGTTGAGTGACGCTGGACAAGTTAACTCCCTATGCCTCAGGTTTCTCATCTGTACACTGTAGATGATAATGGATGATAACAGTACCTATGTCACAGCAAAGTATGAGGATTAGGCGAGTATCACATAGAAACTATTAAATTGTACCTGACACATAAAAGCTAATATATAGATAGAATCTGCTATTATTGTTATATCTTTATTTTTTCTTTCTATTCTTTTATTTTATTGAAAAGCTAATTCATTTATATTCCATTTTCTTGTTTAAAAATAAAAGCATGTAGGGGCGCCTGGGTGGCGCAGTCGTTAAACGTCTGCCTTCGGCTCAGGGCGTGATCCTGGCGTTCTGGGATCGAGCCCCACATCAGGCTCCTCCGCTATGAGCCTGCTTCTTCCTCTCCCACTCCCCCTGCCTGTGTTCCCTCTCTCACTGGCTGTCTCTCTCTGTCAAATAAATAAATAAAATCTTTAAAAAAATAAATAAAAAATAAAAAAATAAAAGCATGTAAAGCCAGAAATTTTCCTCTATAAAGATAGGACCACACTGTATGTTAACAACCTAAAATTTAAATTAAAAAAAAAAAAAGATAGGACCATGTATATATTGTCTTCTTGGTGCTGCTTATTTCTAGATAGTCTGTTATTATACTTCGATTTCCTCTTTGATCTAAGAACTAGTTAAGATTTTTTTATTTCCATATGGTAAATTTTATTTAGTTATCCTTTTGTTATTAACTTCTAGGTGGCAGTCTGATAAAGTAACCTGGTACATTTTTTATCTTCTGTATAAGCCCCATTATAATTGTGTTACTTTAAAATTTTTATTATATTTCTAACTATTTTCAGTAGAAATACTTTGATACTCTGTTATCAAACTTGTCCATGGTTATATTTTCATTTTGGATTATGTAACAAAGTTTTCTATAAAATAATTTTTTATTATATTTAATGAGTTTTGCCTTAAATTCTACTAGCCTGATATCAGAATTGCCACCTTTGCTTTAGATTTGTTTGCATTTGCCTGAAAAGTTTGCCTCTTTAAATGTCATAGCAGATTAATGAAAAGCTCCATCATATATAAGGGCTTTTATCATAAAATAATAGGCAAAGACAAGTGAAAATTTATACTGTGCCCTAAGAGATCCAGAACAAAAAATTATTAATGTGGACTTTTTTTTTTCTATTGTTTGGTAAACCTTCAAGAGGGTCTATTTAATCTATTTAAAAATCTACACATTGAGAATCTATTCAAAATATTTTACAGCAATTAGGTCAAGTTATCTTTTGGTACTTGTTCAAAGTTGCCATTAAGGAAATAATTTGAGGGGCTTCTGGGTGGCTTAGTCGGTTATGTGTCTGACTCTTGATTTTGGCTCAAGTCATGATCTCAGGGTCATGAGATCCACTGCCAAGTGGGGCTCCAAGCTCAGCAGGGAGTCTGCCTGGGATTCTCTCCCTCTCCCTCTGCCCCTTCCCCCCACTTGCCTGCTCTCTCTCTCTCTCAAATATATAAATCTAAAAAAACCAAGAAAAAAGAAAATATGACAGTGACTGCCAAGAAAAAGACATGTTAATAAATGGTGTCTACAAATATTTACAAAATGTGTCATCTAGACTTCAATCACACAGTAACTTATCCCTAATAAGTAAACCCCAATGAAACTAGATCAAAGAAACAAGCCTTCTTGACTCCAGTCAGCTGTTAAATAAACAAGCTATATATAACACATTATAACTGATCATAGCTAGAGATAAGAGGTCAAAAGTAAACCCTAAGACTGCACAAAGAGAAAACTAAAAAAGATAACACAAAAGAAATTTTAGAGAGAAAGTTATGAAAACAACTATTTTAGTCATACTCACGTATCATAATCTTGAATGACCAGTCCCACAGACCAGATAGCAGTCAAATACTCATTAACACCATTGGGGCTGATGTAATGAAGGGAGTCAGGAGACCTTGGGTCACCATTAGAGCCAGTGAAGTCCACTCCCACCTGCCAAATAACAATCACAGCTTAACGTCCAGGAGACAGACAAACACTCATCCCACAGCCTGCTGCTGCCATTTCCTAACAAATGCCTGGGCCTACCAGTATTTCCACAGACAATTAAACAGTTAAAGCTTCAGCCTGAAACAACCTGCTATTCATATTTTTTCTAGATGACTCAAATCCATGAATTATTATACCCATGACTTTAGACATAGGGCTTGTTTTGTAGGTTGTTTGACTAATGCTTTCTATAATTTACTCTGGGACATATCTGCTTTCCTTCAGAAGGAACAGATCTTATCAATAAAGTTGAAAGCTTCTTGATGAACTTAAACAACCTGTCTGAGTAGACCATACTAAACTGCTTGTGTAAATTTCAAAGTCAGTTTTACAGGAAAAGAAAGAACACTGCAAAACAGTAGGAAAAAGTAACATGTTACAGCCTACCTTGAAAAAATCAGTGTTACTTACAGTGAAATTCAGCTGACATCCTCCCATGATATAATCAAGGAATGTGCATTCCACTGTAATCTAAAAACAAATAGCAAACTATTAAAATAAAAAATCTCTTTATTGGGTACCCGGGTGGCTGAATCAGTTGAACATCTGACTCTTGGTTTTGGTCAGGTCGAGATTTGTGGGTCATGGGATCGAGCTCCCACGACAGGCTCTGCACTCAGCGGGGAGTCTGCTTGGGATTCTCTCTTCCGCTCCTTCTGCCCCTCCCCACCTCTAAAAATAAATAAATCTCTAACATACAAGAGATACAAAGAGCTCTCTGACATATATTTTTCACAGTTTAGAAACTGAACAGAACATGATATAAGCACATGGAAACCACCCTAGCATTTGAGTTTAAGTACCCCTGCCCCTACTTGTCAAAAATCTGTAACATTTTACTTTGAGATAATTAAAGCAATGTTAAAATTATAATTTTTTTAAAGATTTATTTGAGAGAGAGCATGAGTGGGGGAGGGGCAGAGGGAGATGACAGAGAGAGAGAGAGAGAGAGAGAGAGAGAGAGAGGAGCAGACTCCCTGCTGAGCAGGGAACCCAAATTGGGGCTCAATCTCATGACCTGAGCTGAAATCAAGAGTTGGACACTCAACTGACTGAACCACCCAGGCGCCCCTAAGATTAGAATATTAATGGCCAAAGATGAAATATACTCACTTTAAGTTTTAAGAAACTAGTAATGAGTCTAATATGTTGAGAGCTTGAAAATAATCAAGATTTAAACAAAACAAAACAAAAAAAACCCCTCATTTGTTGTAAGAAATCTCTTGAATTTTTCCCTCTATTTATAATATCTCAACTTGAAATTATGACCAGGATAGATGCACTGAGTCAGATCATTTACACTAATACCCTGGGAAAATACCATGATGTTTCACATTTCCTAAAATAAGGAAAAAACTTTAATATTCTTTGTCTTTTGCCAAAAAGTTGTCAAACCTTTGAAGCAAAGTTACTTAAAAGATTTCTTTACTTTTCCACTCTCATCTAAGGGTGTCCAGATGATCATATGATTTTCAACTGCCCAAAATTCAATTCACATTTCCTAAGATAAGGAAAAACTTAAATATTCTTGTCTGTTTGTTTAATTTATACCATACTGAAAAAAGAACTTGAAATTTAATCTCCTTATACTATAAATGGTTAACATCAACTAACCTCACACTGTTTCACACTGATAACACCTGAATTCTTGTAGCTTTTCTTCTTTTGCCTCTTTTTTTCATTTATGCATTCAAATTCCACCTGTAGGAAGAAAAGACAAAATATTAATTCTTAGTAGTGATATAAAAAATGCCAATGTTGGGGCGCCTGGGTGGCTCAGTCAGTTAAGTGTCTGCCTTTGGCTCAGGTCTCCATCCCAGGGTCCTAGGATCAAGCGCAGTCGGGCTCGCTGCTCAGAGGGGAGCCTGCTTCTCCCTCCGCCCCTCCCCCACTCATGCTTGTGTGTGCATGCTCTCTCTCTCAAATAAATAAATAAAATCTTTTTTTAAATGCCAATGTGATTTTTCTCTTGGAATCAAACCACCTGTTGACGTAGGTCTGCTGCTTTTTACATAATAAAGTAAGTGAAATATTTATCACTGAAATTTCCAAAAGGCATTCCTAAGATTGTATACCTTTTAAAATAGTTCCTAAATATAGACTTTGCCTCTGTAGATGATTTCCTTGCAAATGCTCCAAGTAGCATTCTTTATTTTTTATAAGGGAAATAAAATATTACTCTTTCAGAAAGAACAAAAATATGCTACTTAGAAAACAAGGAAAAAACCTACCATCAGAAAACAGAAATATATGGAGCCTAACTGTATGGTAAAATATGCAAAGATCATCTCTTTCCCCTGGGAATACTTTCAGGAATAGAACTAATATCTTACACCTTCTTTTCACTATAATTCCTTTCCCCAAACAGAAGGATCTTCTTTTCCACCTCCTTGGCTCAAGCCCTCTTCTATAACATCACCTACTATTTCAGTCTTCTATCTCCATTCATCTCTTTAAACTTTAACTTTAAACTTCTACAACCATATAAAATTTAGTTACATACTTTGTGTTATTCTCAATTGTTTCATTTCATTAATTTTGTTTCATACCTAAGATACAGTCACCTCCAAATTATACCTTCAGATTTTCTCTATCTTGATACTCAATGAACACTTGATGAGACACCTTTTCTGATTAATAGAAAGTAACTTATATACTTCAGACAGTCACTGCTAATTTCCTAAGAATCAAACATTAAAAGGTACAATAGATACAATGCTAAAAAACAAAATTATGTTAAACAAATTCTTTGATAGTTCAGGATCCTGCCAGAGTCTCAGTCATCATCAAAAATATTGACTATTGAATATTTGAGATGTGGGAAAGCCCTAAAGAGAATTTTCATTAGTCAAAGTCTGTGTTACTTCATTTCATTTATTCTCACTTCTACAGAGCGTCTACCAAGTGGCAGGCACTGTTTTAGGCACAGAGATGATAAGATATGGCCCTGCCTTTGAAAAACAAGAGTGGGTAAACATCATCACTGCAGCAACATTCAAAGCCCCATTCTGTTGTGGTGAAGGGAAGGACCAAGATAGCTGGATTTAGAAAAACCCTACATGACCCATAAAGTATTATAGAGTTAGTTGTTCATTCATAATCTTCTAAAAGCAGGTCATTTACTGATTCTGCAAGATAGTGACAAAGTGAAATTACTAAAACAACAGTCCAGACCACTCCTCATGTTTAGTTCTTTTAGATTGTTTTATTTGAACTGTTCGGATTTTTAGCATTTTCCATTAGTTCTGCTTTTTAAAAAAAATTCTTTAAATAGGATAGTAACAGCTGAATTTTGCTATTTTATTTCAAAAACTCTTAATTCAAAGCTAATTCAATTTTTGCACTTAAACCATTAGATATGATTTTAAAAGCCTTCTCTACTTCACACAAGCATTTCTGTACAGGCTACTTCTAGTACCTGTCCTTTGTGACCGGGGAGTAGGGACAGGGCTATAGATCTCTATGTGACCTACTGAAAATTCTAATCTCATTATGTTTGTTTAAAACCCCTTTCTCCCCTCATAAGTGTTATTTATTTATTTAGTATTTAAGTTTTGATCTAAAACTATCAGTATCTTCTCTTAAATTACCTCACTTAAATGACTAGGTAAAAAAGACCTCACCTAACCATAACCTCTTACTTCTTAAACCCTATGTTTGTGTTTTCAAAAGCAAAGGCCATATACATGAACATTATGCATGTTCTCTAAGCATGTAATAAACAATTCATATTATTCTGTTATAAAGAGAATTAACAGCTAATCTCATTCAAACTAGAAAGGAAATAAGATGGGAGCAATTGATAAGTTTTACTCATAAAAGGCTCCGAAATAGTTTTTAGCCACCTAGGTTTTATTTTTTTAATTTATTTTTTAAAGTCTTTTTTTTTTAAGATTTTTATTTATTTATTTATTTGACAGAGAGAGAGACAGCCAGCGAGAGAGGGAACATAGGCAGGGGGAGTGGGAGAGGAAGAAGCAGGCTCCCAGCAGAGGAGCCCGATGTGGGGCTCGATCCCAGGACTCGGGGATCACGCCCCGAGCTGAAGGCAGATGCTTAACGACTCAGCCACCCAGACGCCCCATAGTCACCTAGGTTTTAGAGACAGAAAAGTTTCAGAAGCACTCTTAGAAATATGTTGGGATGCTAAATAATAAACTGAATGTAGTAAAGGCACATGAATGATCTTAACAAAATTAGTATCTTTAGATGGAGGCTTAATATTATATAATTTGAAATACCGTAAGTATGGTTTTATCCTTTCCTTTTGTAGAGGAGAGAAGAGCCAGAGGCAGACTGTACATTACGTTCAAGCCCAGGTATTTATCTAGTGTTATAGAACTTAATTATTATGACCAAAGAAATGCCAAGTGCTTTAAAACTAGGGATTTTCAATCAAACCATATATGTTTTCTGAAGCTAAAGGAAACCAAACCTCTAATTATAAATGTAAACTTATATTCCCAAGTATGGATTTTGGATCATCCAACTACTACACATATAAGATCCACAGATTTCAGAACATTTTGTAACATAGAGTAAAAACATGGCAAACTGTTTGCTATACCAAGAAAAAAAAATGAAATAATAAATACATGGCCAAACAGTAAAGTACATTCAAGTGACAAAGATTCAACTTACAGGTGAATTTCTGGAGGCTTCTTTCAGCTTTGTCATGGTGGTTTGAAATGTTCCAATGAGATCATGTGACCCATCATTATCATAATCATAGCACTCTACCTAGAATTAAGTATCATAAAAATATGTAAAAATCAACATCATTTTGTTTAAAGGGATTGACTGCAATAAATGGGACTTACCAAGAAGTGTCCTATTAATTAAAATAAGTGAAAATGTTTAATAGGAGAAGTAGGAACTAACTTCCTGGAGGACTAATACTGAAACACTTTCAAACCCCAGCTATCCTTGGGATGGGGCTCTAGGATAGATCATAAGCAGATGAAAAATACAAATACTGTTTAAATTTCACATTAAGCAGTTTCCACTTCATCTATCATGCCCTTTATAAGAGATGATAAAATCAAAATGGAATTACACCTTCTTTCTCACCCCACTTCTTTACTTCGTTATCACTATACAATGACTAAAAGCCATCATCTGCAGGAAGAAAGGAAGTCAGTATCCTAGACAACTAAAACTTGTATAATTAAATCCTAGATGATTTAGAAATATGGCAAATGTATTTCATTAGCTGCAATCTGGTAAGGCTAGGCTTGTATTCAGAGTTAGACATGATGAAGTCAGATTTGCACCCTTCTGATAATCACAGCTCTTAGAATGAAAAAGAGAATTCGAGGAAAGGAGTACTTAATCCACTGAGGAAATATCTGGACTGGTCATTTTAACTCTATTTCCATGTAAGAAAAGGTTTCTAATTCTATTCCTATCTTTGGGTCTCACCCAATGCTTGTTCTCTTTTAAGGAGATAGAAGAGAGCTGAGAGTACTTGATGTGCATATAGTTTTGTGCCAAGTTGACAGTGTAGCCAGAGGGTAAATATTCACAAGAATACCTGATTATTCAGTGCACTGAGAATATTAAGGTGGTGTGAACTGTTAGCAAACAGAGGTGTTCATTGTGATCATCGAACAACCAATGCCTTTATAGTGCTTTGTAATTTCAGAACAGATTATCTCATTTCCACATTTATTATGTGCACTGCACACATTATCTACATAGGCTTGTGAAGTGGACAAAGGAATTAAATAGTGTTAGAAGATGATATGTTTTATTTGGTAACCAAAATAGGTAAAATAAAGCTGTGCTAATGACACTTTTGAATTCTTCTAGAGATTTAAAATAAAAGCCTGTAACTAAGAGTATTTGCCAAGAGAGTATCCTTTACAAAGTTATATTAATTGCCAACTTAAAATGCTTAGGATTTATGTGTTCACCCAGAAAAGTGATTTATTTTCTTCTCAGTTCTATGAGAAGTGAACTGTGTGCCTATCATAGCAGGAAGTATTTCATCACTTACTAATATTTTCATTATTATTCCAGGGAGACTAAAAATCAGTCAATAAAGACAAGGACTAGAATTGCAATTTCGAGTAACTATAAAGGGCTTTTATTTGTTGTAAACAGTTTGGTCACTGACCAATTATGACAATTTGATTCTTGCCTTACATATTTGATAGTTAATTCTTATTTATTTATTTACTTATTTATTTATTTTTTAAGATTTTATTTATTTATGTGACAGAGAGAGAGACAGCCAGCGAGAGAGGGAACATAGGCAGGGGGAGTGGGAGAGGAAGAAGCAGGCTCCCAGCGGAGGAGCCTGACGTGGGGATCGATCCCAGAACGCCAGGATCACACCCTGAGCTGAAGGCAGACGCTTAACGACTGAGCCACCCAGGCGCCCCTGATAGTTAATTTTTAAACAAAAGTCCCTTTATCTGACTCTTCAAACTGTGAGAGGAAAAGAAAATTAATGATCTTAGTAATTTTTTTCCAGAGAAAGTAAAATTAAGATGAAGACAAAAGCAATCTTAATATTTTCATGATTTCACTTTTAAATAGATCTTTTAATTATGGAAAAAAGAACTTGATTTTTATTTATTTATTTGTTTGTTTGTTTGTTTATTTATTTATTTATTTATTTTTAAGTAAGCTCTATATCCAACGTGGGGCTTGAACTCACCACCCTGGGATCAAGAGTAGCATGCTCTACCGAATGAGCCAGCTGGGTGCCCCAGAACTTTGCATTTTAGATTTGCATTCAGGAAACTCCAACTTCTATCTAAGACAAGATCAAGCTTCAATAAGACCAATTTTATTTTTTTAAAAAGCATATGAACACCTAAAACTCTTCATATGGCTAGACTGCCTGAGACTTCACGAAACGTAAAAAGATTTTTAAGTTAGAATTTCTGCTATCTCACTAGGAAAAACTCACTGTTGCCCCATTGAAGGCAAACGTTTGGTGCTAAAGAAAGATGTGACATTTATAATGCTGGCCTATGTTCAGATACAGTTTGAGGTAAATGATGTAATGATTTGTGTCATTTAATTTCTCTTCTCAAAAGTTCAAAAACTAGTACTATTGGGTATCATCAGTGCTTGTGACATTGAAATACATGCATATATACATATGCAAATATGTATATATGTACAAGAATGCACACACCACACAATACTACATTCACTAAGGCATTCCCATTTTAGGCAAGGTGGCAGCATGCATGATTATTTCTTTTACTCACTTGATCTTATGAGAATAATAATACATGCTAGAGTGATAACACTGGCACGTTCACACAGCAGCAAAGAAACTATCAATGATTCTGACTCTATCCTCTGCTCTAAAACTCTTTACCACACCTCTAAACGATTTCCAAACACCAAGAGAATCACAGATGTATGACTTTGTGATATTGCAAAGAAATACAGCACTAAAGAAATAAAGACAGTCATGATGTGGCAAACCAAGTTGTGTATAGTTAAAACAAACTGAGAAAGTTTTAAGAACGGAAGACATTCATCAGAGAAAGCTCAGAAAATCAGTTTACTTACTATAATAAAATAGCCCTGTAAGCATGCCACTGTGTGCAAAAAAAGTTTAAAAAACATTGTTTCATTGTTAACATATTATTTCAAGCAATCAGTTATGGTTTAGGCATTTCTTTTCCCCAACCTTTCCTGTTTCTCAGGTCTAATAAAGTTTCAACTTATTATTTTTAATGTGAAAAGCAAAAGTTCTAGATTTAGTATAACAATAGAAAGTAATTTTTAAAACTACTCTTCTACTATTTATTTTTTACCTAAATCTTCACTGCTGTTTGAAATACCCCATAAATTGTACTTATATTGATTTTTAAAGTTCTCTGCCAACTGAGGACAAATTTTTTTGGATTTAAGGAAGGACGCCATTTTCAATGTAACAGCATCTGTGCTATGTATAATGGTTTACAAAACTTTCACTTTCATTCATTTAATCCTTCCCTTTTTTCGTAATATAGACATTATTTTCTCTATTGTATAAGTGAAGAAGTTTGATGACCTGCCCAAGATCCTTTATCTGGTTGAAAGCCTAAGTCAAGACTTGGACTATAGCCTGACATGAAATCCTGTGCTCCGTGCCATCACCTTTCCTGTTTTTACTGTATTCATTACCAAAGGAAAAACAAAACAAACCCCACTTCAGTTTGCTGACAACTAAACACAAGAAGAGGCTTCTATCTGGAATCTTATGTAAAGAGACTCTAGTATAATGTGTCTTAAAAATAATATTTTCTAATAATTGGCTATAAATTAAAACATTAAAAAAAATTCTTAGATGCCTGCTATTTCCTATTCCCACTCTGTTTTCCTAATACTTTATACTAAAGCCATCTAGAAGTTTTCAATGAATAATATCTTGCTCTGAAAATAAGCAATGGAAAATGCCACCACTATTTTCCTCTGCTGCTGAGTGTAGAAGGAAGCTCTGGGTTTTTAGTCAAAGTAACATCTGCTTTTACCTGCAAGGGATGCACCAAAGACAAAGAGGGCAGTTAAAGGTTCCTATTTGCAGAGCAAAGGAATCTTATTAAAAAGGAGGAAAGATTCAAATTGGACATTTTATTTTTAAAAATGAAGAGTAAAATAAAAATCACAATGTTTGATTAAGCATTAGGCCAACAGATCAGTCAAATGTGTCTACCCTTTCAAACTGACCATTTACTTACCAGAGACATTTCTATTTTAATATTCCTAAATACAAATAAAATTCAGTCCTTACAGGTATCTATTAGATATTTACTTCTATTAAATACTATCTAATCAACTAGTTTTATATAAGATATATGTGTATATATATAACATATATATAACTTTAAATTACCTTGATAGTTTTGTCCATATCTCCATAGCACAGGGAGTTAAGAGAGATTTTAAAAGGCCTCCAAACAGGATTCAAGTTATTTTTAATAACCTGTAAAATGAAGATTTCAAAGACTTGTTAGAAAAACATTCAGGGAGGTAGGGGGATGGGCTAGCCCAGTGATGGGTATTAAGGAGGGCATGTATTGCATGGAGCACTGGTTATATGTAAACAATGAATCATGGAACACTACATCAAAAACTAATGATGTATTGTATGGTGAATAACATAAAAAAAATAATTAAAAAATTAAAAAATTAAAGAAAAAAGAAAAACATTCAGTTCATTAACTTTTGCTCTTCCTTTTCCTAGATTCTTGCTACATTCTCATCAATCATCCTTCGCCTTTTCACCCAATCAACTTTTTCAATGAAAAACTACCTAGGACAATATTATACAAATGTTAGAAGGAAAATGTGATAGATACATTCTGAGAAAAGAAAAGAAACTTGGAAAATATATTTCACCCATTACAAGGTACACTTAGAAACTACAGACTTTTGCAGATTTTGTCAGAAACCAGGGTTTTCATTGCAGGACACAGAAGACTCAAATTTGGAATAAGAAAGGATGAGAAAGAACCTTGCTGGGTTGGACTTTGAACTGAAGAAAGAGTCTAAATTCATGATTTAAAATTTTTGTAAATATACATATACATAATAAACATATACGCAAATACACATGTTTCCCAGTTATGTCCATTGAAAAGGTGTAAATGAAATGACATCTCGGTAGCAATAAGTATATCTAGCACTACTCTCTTAAAGGAATAGGGTTCCAAGAGAAAGGGCTCATTCCAGACCTGAGACAGAGTGAGCATAAGGTGACCTAAGAATATACTTTAATATAAAGTAAGAGAATGAGGGCACCTGGCTGGCTCAGTCAAAGGAGCATAAGACTCTTGATCTCAGGGGTCATGAATTTAAGCCCCATGTTTGGTGTAGAGATTACTTAAAAGGTAAATAAATAAACTTTAAGTTTATTTAATAAACTTATAGTATTTATATTAAATATGGTATATTTAATAAACTTATTAAATAAATAAATAAATAAATAAATAAATAAATAAATAAAGGAGTGCTTAAAGACTAATGGGGTTATGTTAAAACAACCCAGAAGACTTTTGAATCTCCCTGGTAAAATCTGGATTAATTTGAACAGCAAAAATAACGACAGTAATGAATTATAACACAATGAATACACTGTGTTATAATAGTCATGAGTCTACGATGATACTAAAAATAAAAAAGTTAGAGGACAGATGAAAGAGGAGTATCTGCTAATATATGTAAAGGGATGAAAGACAGAGAAAAAAATCACTATTTTATAGCCCCTAATACAAAAATTGATTTAGGTATAGATCATCAATAGACAAGGGATATGCTAAAGAACAGTTTAATCACACAGTCTCAAAGTATCACACCACAGATCACATATTAATTACAAAGGGAAAAAAACGGGACTTTATCATGGCAAGATCTAGCGGTCACCAGCTTAACCAAGTAGACAAGTTTGGCAGCATCAATACTGGACAGCTTGATACCATGGATCCTCTGATGATACAGAGCAAGGTACACACATAATGTTCTTGATGGAATTGTTTGATTTGGATGTAATTGGAAGGAAACAGAAGACTCAGAATGTTAGACATACTGGTCTTGATTCTTCAGGAGATTCAATGGCATGAAAATATAAGGCAGGTAAGGAGAAGAATCTTATATATTGGGAACATAGGAACCAAATGCGAAATGTGAACCTTGAATTGATCCTGGACAAAAAAATGTGGAGATATATCTCCATACACACATATGTGTGTATAGCTATGTATACGTGTATGTGTGTGTGTGTGTGTGTGTGTATAAACATGTGTGCGACAACAGGGGAAATCTAAATTTAAATGATATACAGAGCGATATAAATTTTGAGTCCTAAATTAAACTCTCAGGTGTAATTGTATAGGAGAATGCCCTTGTTCTTAAGAAATACCTGCTGTACTATTAAGGTGAAGAGTCATGATGTCTGCAGCCTACATTAAAATGGTATTGCAAATGGGAAGTATATGTGTGCATGTGTGTATATGTGTGTGAGAAAGAACACACATGTAGATATGACCAGTTGGTAAATCTCAGTGAAGGATACACAGGTATACATTTTAGTGGTTTTTACAGGGTTTTTAATTTTTCAAAATAAAAATTTTACTAATAGGGGGCGCCTGGGTGGCACAGCGGTTAAGCGTCTGCCTTCGGCTCAGGGCGTGATCCCGGCGTTATGGGGTCGAGCCCCACATCAGGCTCTTCCGCTATGAGCCTGCTTCTTCCTCTCCAACTCCCCCTGCTTGTGTTCCCTCTCTCGCTGGCTGTCTATCTCTGTCAAATAAATAAATAAAATCTTTAAAAAAAAAAAAAAAAAAAAAAATTTTACTAATAGTTCACCCTCCACATGAAAAGAAAAAAAAATGAGTATGTTGATCTTGTGTTTCTGGCTATATTATGTCTGAACTCAGTTTGATATTTTTATAAATACATAATTTTTTAAAATTTAGATTACTACAATTCCAATGGAAACCCCAACTCTACTTTTTCAAATTCAGATATTCACCTCTGTTCGATGAACCATTAGCCAGTTTCCATCGGATGTCTGCTTGTGGAATTCCAGGTATGGATCTGACTTTCCAAATAGATCCTACGTTTAAAAAAAGTCAATTATTCTCCTCTGAAACCATGTGAAACCACACTTGTATATATTACATATTAGCAATACCTGAAGTCTTACTCCATAGTATAGATATATACAGTACAGTACAGTAGTAAATACAAATCCCATCACCTTCCTCACAAACTTACAAACTTGCTGATACCTACAAGGAGAACTATTAAGGCCTTTGTGATAAGTGCTCATAATACTATGTATCACACCTTCACTTCTCAAAAAAACATGAGAACATGGCTTTAAAATACAGTGAACAATAGAACCCATGATCAATAAAATATGTTTTGGGCTTGTTTTCATTATTAACAGTATTCATCCACATAGCACTGAATAGTTTTATATAAATGACATCCCAAACATTAGTCATACTGACTCCATGAGGGACAGAGCAGTTATCAGCAATAAAATGGATTCAGAGAGGTTAAATGACTTTGGCAAGACCACACATCTAATGAATCCATGGATCTGAGTCTTGACTTTATATCTTATCCTTCTATGTCCAATACTTTTCCACCAATTCCACACATTTCTTTACACACACAAGGGAGTAGAGGTAAATATGTGAAGTGCATAACAGAATTATTTCAAGGGTATAAGTACATCTTCTTTTTCCTCTGTAATTTATCGCAGCACCCCAGTATAATGCTGAACCACACTGAGTGCTCAAAAATACCCTATCACCATCCTCAACACAAACACACACATATATGCACACACACACAAATACACACACACATATACAGAGATAAAATTCTGGAATAATGATCAAATCACTTCCAGAGGTCAAACTCAAGTAGTGAGATTATAAACTATTTTGTCTTCTCATTTTTGTTTGCCTTTATTTTGAAATTTTCATACTCCTTAGAATATACTACTTATTATTTGTCAAAGTGAGAGGAAACCTATTATTTCCACAGTAATATATGCAGCTATGTACCTGAATTGAAGATTTTTTGAGTCCTAAATTAAACTCAGTATTAAATTAAGAACTAAGATAATGTTATCTCTCTCCTCAGCTGTTCAGTGTTAAGCAAGTAATATATTTGGTACAGTCAAAAATATAAACATGGTGTGGGGGGGGGATGGTGGGAAGCACCTGGGTGGCTCAGTTGGTTAAGCATCTGACTTTGGCCCAAATCATGATCTCAGGGTCCTGGGAGGGAGCCCCATGTCAGGCTCCCCACTCAGTGGGAGTCTGCTTCTCCCTCTCCCTCTGCCCCTCCTCCTTTTCATGCTCTCTCTCTCTCTCTCTCTCAAATAAACAAATAAAATATTTTTAAAAATATATAAACACACGGGTGCCTGGCGGGCTTAGTCAGAAGAGCATGTGACTCTTGATATTGGGTCATGAGTTTGAGCCCCACTTGGATGTAGAGATTACTTAAGTAAGTAAATTTTTTTAAAATATAGATATAGATACAAACACAAAGGCTACGCAGAACTTTAAAAAAATTTTTTTTAAGATTTTATTTATTTATTTGAGAGAGAGAGAGAGCACAAAAGGAGAGGGAGAAGCAGACTCCCTGCTGAGCAGAGAGCCCAACTTGGGGCTCGATCCCAGAATGCTGAGATCACGACCTAAGCCGAAGGCAGACCCTTAACTGATGGAGCCACCCAACCACCCCAGAACTTTTAAAATTTAACTTTATCTAAGAAGAATCTTAAGAATCAATGTAATAAACCTCTCTATAAACCATTTTATAAAACTAATGGCAGCACTTTACACAGAGAAGTTAACTTTCTAAAAACACCTAATGTACCCTGTCTGAACTATCTTAGAAATAAATCTATGAGAAAGGCAGAATATCAGTAATTACCATTTTGAAGGTCAGACAACAAACCTTTGAAAGTTCATTAAGATGCCAGTAGCAGAACTAAAGTAAGAATTAAAAGTTCCTGACTCAGGCCTCCAGAACATGTTAAGTGAAAAAAGCAAGGTGGAGAAAAGTGTACATATGCATATCTAGAGAATATATATATGTATGTCTGAAAGCGTATGTATGGGGGCACGTGGGTGGCTCAGTCAGTTAATCAACAGACTCTCGCTTTCAGCTCAGGTCATGATGTCAGGGTTGTGAGACAGAGCCCCAAGTCGGGCTCCCCATTGAGCGGAGCCTGCCTAAGATTCTCTCTCTGCATCCACCCTGCACACTCCCCGCCCCCACTCGCACGTGCACGCACGCACACACATGTGCTCTCACCTTCTCTCGCTCACTTAAAAAAAAAACCCCAAAAACCTGTATGTATGTAGTATGCTACAGTTACCCAAGGGCTGTGGGTGGAGAACATAAATACGAATACATACATATCTATCTATATAAATATATCAATATACACACACATATACATATGTGTATTACACAGAGACATACAAATACATACACACACACACATACACACACACGAACCTTAGGTTTTTTTTTAGAAAATTAAAAAATTAAACCGTAAAATATAAATTTCATTTTTTTCATAAAATATAAATTTTAAAACTTTATTACCTACAGGGAGAAAGGAAGAAAAAAGAGTGGAAAGGGAAAGAGGCTAAATTTCTTGAATATATCTTGTTTTATAGATTTGGCTTTGGAACATATAAATCTTTTACATAATTATAAAACAGTTAAATTTTTAAAAATTGAGAACAATCCCTAAATATCAAAAGTAAAATTCAAATGCGTCATTGTAATAGAATCATAACTAAAACATTTCTTTAAAACACAAGAATTTAAATATAGAACCCAAGTAGAATATATAACCCAAAAGACAAAATGAATTTCAAAGAGGGATGCCTAGCTAGCTCAGTCAGCAGAGCATGTGACTCTCGATCTCAGGGTAGTGAGTTCAAGTCCCACGCTAGGTGTAGAGATTACATAAATGAATAAATACAGCTAAAGAAAAAAAAAAGAATTTCCAAGAAAGCTCCATCTGTTTTCAGTAAAAATATTGTTAATTATAATATGGATATTTTTATTCTGAAAGTATTAGATATTATAAAAGACAAAACAGATAAGAAATTACATTAACATCCCTAAGAACCGAGATTTTCAGCATAACAGAAGGGAGGTATAAATATAGAATTAAAGAAGTAAGGCCCTGAAATTCTATACCTGAACTGGAAATAGTTGTATCAGTTATGATTTAGTTTTTCTTTAAAAAAAAACCAAAACAGTCTTTCCTCTAATTGTCCACTCAAAAGCCTTAGAAACAGAAAGTGGCAGTAATCAACAATAAGCACCCCTAGCAACAGACTGGTCTCTAAATAACAATTTCCACTAAAATACAATCAGGCTCTTTTTAATCTGGCAGGCTGGGGCAGAAATTAGATAAAATAAGCCTGGAACATCTTGTAATGCCACAGAGCAAGAAAGCTATCCAAAGACTCCTGGAGATACACCAACTGATTTCAGGAACAAACTTAAAGAGGTTCCCACAGGCCAAAGTTAAGATAATTTAAGTAACAGTAAGAGTTCACTGATAAAAAGTTCATAGCAATACTAGAAATAAAAAACAACAAACAAAAACAAAAACAAAAAACCCCTCATTGTCACATTTAGTGGATAATAGGGAACCAACTTATTCTGTGAAATGGTATATATGAAGGAAAAAAATCAAACATTTTCATTTGCTTCCTGTACAATCATACCTCAGAATACATAAATATGTCATGTGGGTAGGAATACTTTGCTTTATAGAAGTATCCTCATTAATAAATGAAGAAGCAATGATAGCGTGAGAATCTCACTATTTAACAGACTCTTAATAAAATAACATTATCTAGGTAGTATAATTATCATCCATGTTCACTGACGTCCCAAAAAGACAGAACTCAACAATGTGAGCCTCTGATGGAATCACATGCCACCACCTACGAAACTGCTAACCAACAATAAAATACCATCAGATCAGTCCTCTAGATTAAGTTACCAGCTTATAGAAATCAGGAAATAAAGGTGGAGAGAGGAACATGTTAAAAGACACCACAAATATTTAATCAGCTATATGCAGTGTTACAACTTCTATAGGATAAAGAAGTCCATTTCTTTATTGAATAAGTTCCCTGATGGACGGGTGGATGGATGGGATGAAGGGAGAAATGAGAGGGAATAAAGGAGAGAGGGAGGAAGTAAGTAGAAAAAAAGGGGGGAATTTATGGATTAAAAAAGACTTGAAACATACCAACCAATTACACTGTTAAAAGAATCTTTAGAGATACTCCAAAATATTTACAGATGAAATGACATGATGTCTGGGAGGAGAGAAGGTAGATAAGGGTGGAGATGAAGCATAAAATTGGACATGAGTTGTAAGTGTTGAAGATGGATGATAGGGACATGCAGGGGTTTTTAAAGACTATTCTATTTTTGTATGTTTTAATTTTTCCAAAATAAAAATAGTCCCCGGCTACTAATCTGTTTGCAAATTGAATTGTAGGTAAATGTAAATGATAAGAAAAATATTGATCGGTTTATGTGATTAAGTACAAAAATCATTCAAAGAATTATTCTAATTCATGCTATATACTAAGTCGTTGTGTTATTACGTACTGCACTCATTCTTCATTAAAAATAAACATTGACTTCTGAAGGCAAAGAGGAAAATCCAACAGAGCATGGAATTTCTGCTTCTTTGCTTAAGGTAATCCAACAACACTCTCTCGAATGCCTTTTACGATAACATTAATGCTCTTAATAACTCCTCTTTCATGCCAGACAAGACTTTGGATAACATCTAGAGGAAAGAGGTAAAAGAAAATGGCTTCCACACGGAAAAGCAGAATCTGGAAGTAACTAGATACTCTAAGTGATGCTCAGACGATAGAGCTCATAATACTAATTGCATTATTATTTTTTTCAAAAAGGAATCAATGTGAGGCAAAACATGATATCCTTGTGGAAATGTACATCAACTACCCACCTTATTGTCGAGTTTTCTTGCCTCCATTTCAAACAAGACCACTCTGTTATCCTTTATTTCTTCAGCTGAAATCTATGAGGAGATAAGGTAAGTAAAAGACAATATGTTTCAGGGGTTCCAATAAACTCAGAAGTACAGATTTATTCTGTTATCTGCTAATAGGTACAGTCTGTACTAATATAAGTGAATTTTTAAATCTTTGATAAGAAAACAGTTCCATTCAGAAAAATTGATCATTATTTCTTTTATGTGTATAAAATAAATATTTTCCCAAAATATGCCATATCTATATTATGCAACTTACTTTTTAAATGTCGTTGCCCAAACTGGATCTTCCCCATTCCAGTGAAAAATCAAAGCCCTGGAAGACTGCATGACCCTACCTAAAGTGTGAGTAAATCATACCTAAAGAACACTTTAAGTTGACCTATCAGATCAACATTTTTCATCCAATGTCACTGAAAAAATTATTCTACTTAAAAACAAATTACAGGCTATCATGATCCCAAGAGCAATAGAGTTAACTACTGTAATGTTCTGTCTCACAGAAGTCAACACCCCAAAGACACTTAACATTCTTATGCCTCAGGAGATTTAAACTAGAGCAAAATAGTTGCTTAGGGAAACACCCTGATGAAGACAATAACCCTCAAACAGGAGGGAGCCAGTCTTTCCATTCTCAGACAGAGCTAAAGTTAGAAACTATTGCTCGAGGCAGTGATAACCTGGACAGAAACTCTAGAAGATAATTATTTTATCCTATTATTTAAAGATACTTATTTAAAGTGTGGCATTATGTAATTTGAAATCTAAAACGGTATAAAGCTTATATTCATTTGCCTAGGACCAGTAATTAACAATGGAAAAATCTGAGTGGGAGGATGGGCAGGAGAGCGCAAGCACAAAAAAGATGGTTAAGAGTTGAGAGGTTCAGGGACGCCTGGCTGGCTCAGTCGGAAAAGCATGTGACTCTTGATCTCAGGGTCATGAGTTCGGGCCCCACGCTGGGTATAGAGATTACTTAAATGACTAAATAAAAACTTAAAAAAAAAGCTTAGAGGTTCAACGGCATGGCATAATATAAGATCCATTCGTAATGAAATCCATTATGCAGTTTCTGTCCTATTGGGGGAACTATGTTTGCTTTGTAGAGGGTCAAATTAATCCATTCAGATGGTTAAGCCGTTTCTCTCTAACTTGGGAATTTATACTTCCATGGGGAGAGGCAGGCATCACCAAGCTGCACCTGATTCCATGAGCAACTTAAAAGACTCAAAGAAGGAATTCCCACACTTCATTTTTCTCCTCCTTTTTGACCCAACACATTTCCCATTCGTGATCATTATAAGGCAAGTACAGATGAAAGGCAACATTCAGGATCAAATGATAAAGCATGTCCGTAGAGTATTTGTCTGCTATGTACAGTTTCAGCATGTCCTATTATGCTAAATCTTTTCAGCAAAAGATAAATGTCTTATTGTTACCGTAATGCTCCCTTTCCCCGCAGGTCTGCCATTTTTAAGCACCAGTGGTTGAGTTAGCTTCTTACTGGAAACAATCTGTTAAAATCGGAAAGTGATACAAAGAGCTATTTCACTTCAACATGTGAATTTTTAAGCTGAATGATTTCAAAAAGAGTTGAGTATAAAGCTGACTTAAAGTCATTAGTAATGGAAACATTAAGTCTATGCCTTAAAGATTTAGATTTAGAGATTATAAAACACATATACATATTTAAAACCCACTGGAAAAGATTTCCAAGGAGCCAGTCCTGGCAGATACAATCTCCCCAACCACTAGTTTCTTTAGCAATTACTTCAAAGTTTAACTTCTTCCCTGTAATGGAAAAAAAGGGGCAGGTTTCTTCACATACACTAATCACTGAGCTGAAAACCCTGTAGGTAAGAGGTGGGCCTCAGATCACTCAATAAATGGGATTCAACTTTTCAAATGACACATAACTTGAATATATAACCCCCAAAAAATGTCATTTTGATTAAAATAATATAGTAGACCTAGGTACTCTCAAATAGATACATCTATCAAATTCATTATAATTTAGCTACAGTATGATTTCTTTTCCAAAAAGCAATATTTGTTTAATTTTCTCTTTGATGCTATTCATCAAAGTTTTAGAAAACTGATCAGCTTCAGCTTCGTATTGTCCTCGAGACATAGGAAATACCAAGATCCCCAAACAATACACCAAAAATAAACAAATCTAAGCAATAATGTCACCCACTGAAAAACAATGACTCCTCCCTCTTGAGGCCTTCCCAGATCTATTACAAATGGTCATGCTCTCTCTTAATCTTTTTTTTTTTTGATTGTTTATTTATTTGAGAGAGAGAGTGCACATGTGTGGGGCGAAGCAGAGGGAGTGGGATAAGCAGGCTCCCCCCTGAGCAGTATCTCATGACCCTGAGATCACAACCTGAGCCAAAATTAAGAGTCTTACACTCAACCAACTGAGACACTTAGGCGCCCCATGATTTCTCTTTAGAAGTCAGACCCTGAGATAGAAGCAAAATGGTGAGCCTACAGACACACCTCTACCCTGATCAAATGTCATATAGGAAAGACAGATAATTAAGCACTATGGATGGATGGTGGTCAGTAAGGTAGAAGCAGTAGAGAGTACCAGGGTGAGCGCAGGGTGGCGCTCCAAACTACTCAAGGGGGTCAAGGAGGCTTACTGGGGAGGAAGGCTTACACTGACAGACCTAAGGTTGAGGGAGAGCAAGCCAGGTACAAGGCCAGTGTTGGGCCACTGAGGATCTAGAGGGACCAGATGTTAGTTAGAACATCAGAGAAGTTGCTGTTACTTTGAAGGCATTTTTGACTTAAACATAAGAACAAAATTGTAGGGCCTCTTGGGTGGCTCAGTTGGTTAAGCCTCTGACTCTTGGTTTAGGCTCAGGTCATGATCTTCGAGTCCTAAGACTGAGCCCCTCCTGGGACTCTGCACTCAGTGCAAAGTTTGCTTGTCCCTCTCCCTCCCCATCTGCCTCTCCCGACACTCTATCTCTCAAATAAATAGGTAAATAAATTCGTTTAAAAAAAAAATTTAAAAAGAGCAAAATAGTATTGAAATCTGTAAATAGTACACAAAGCAGCTAGAGCAATGGTATTACTTACTGAAATGTCAAATGAAACACCCCTAACTCAAAAGAATTAACGGGCTTTGCCAAAAACACATGGTCCCTGCCCTTATGAAAAACAAGATAAATTCTGTAATGTTCAAACCAAACATACTAATACATGAAACAGGTCTGTAAAGTAATTACATACTTTTCAACTCTAAAAATTAAACTAATGAGCACTTATAAAAACTCCCAATTCTCTGGTTAAAATTTAGACACAATACACTGCAAGAGCTAATTATACTCACTTGTCCAAGGGTACATTCAAATTCTCCTAAGAAGTCATCATCATTCAGCTGGATGGTTTTGTTGTCAATGTCATAAATCCCAAATTTCAATTTCTGAACCACTTCAAAGTAGTAATCAATAATAAATGTTTTGGAAAACGTGGGATTCAAGCAATTCTTAATCCTTTCTGTGCGATCAACCTAGACTCACCCCCAAAACAAAAAGTTTCTTCAGATCAAAGTGCACTTATATTTTAGCATCTTTATGTACTACAGGTAACTAAATATAAGCATAACAGATAGCTAAAGGAAGTTTCTATATGTAGGCAAAAAATTCCACAATCAAGGACAAACTTGTTCCAAAAAACTGCATTCACAGATGAGATGTTTTCATTATTTTTAACAGTTTTAACAAGCACTTCACATTATCAAAAGAGCAAATCAGATTGCTTTTCACCTACAGTGTCTAACATTACCTCATACCACTGTTGACCACTCGTATTCAAAAATAACACACATAAAGGGTCCGACTTTGACCCTACATCCATATCCAAAAGATTGTCACAGGAAACATTCAGCTCCACCTTCGTAACGCACTGGGCAGCCATCTCGAGCTGTGAGAAAACCAAGAAAATGAGGAAGCTAATGAAATGGTGTCTTTAAGAAGTACATACATTCCCAAAGAAATAGCTGAATTTTTAGGACAAACTGTCAGAAGGATCCCGGAGTAAACTTGCTAGAATAAGACTGTTAATACGTGCCTCCTGGCAATTCAGATGGCTATTAGCCCGTCCCAGTGATGTTGCTTTGGTCGGATTCTCTTGCTGGGATGAAACTCATTTACCGCATGACAATAAAATGCAGCTTTTAAAATGGCCAATAAGACATATTAATCTTCTTTTCACTTTACTATAAGTTTTACCATTCAGAAAAAGTCCCAATATAATCTTGATCTTTCACATAGAGGTAAATATAGTATTTAGCTGAAAAACAAAATGAGTCAAACTACAACATTTATTTCATTTGTATTTGTTTATTTAACAAGATACTGAGTGAGATATTTTATTTTCAAAGAATTTCGAGGGCTCCTGGCTGGCTCAGTTGGTGGAGCATGAGACTCTTGATCTCAGGTTGTGGGTTCGAGCCCCACATTGGGTGCCGAGATTACTTACAAATAAAATCTTTAAAAAAAGTTTCGTCTACGATTCAAACCTGGGGAGTAAAAGACCCCAAACACCCCCTCCTTTCCCCACGCCATCCCCATACATTTTACAGCAGTGGTTCTCAATCTTGGCTGCTTATTGGAATCACCTGAGGAGTCTTCAAAGTCACTGATGCTGGAGTCCCACACAAAGAGATTTAACTGGTTTGGGGTGCAACCTGGGCCTCAGCTCTTTGGATGATTCTAATGTGTAGACAAACCCAGTCTTCCACAGAGAGCATCTAACAAATAGGCATGGCTCATGTTTCCCCAAGCCTTGCTAAGAAATACCACAGTCAGCCTAACTTTCACACACTCCTCCTCACTCCAACTCCAATTAATATATGAAGATGACTGGGGACAGAGTGGAGTACTTGGGAGCTGGACTTGAGAGTTGCTGATGCATTGAGGGTGAGCTGCTTTTCTCCCTAAACCCAGGGAAAGAAAGGAACTGCAGGTGTCACCAAGAAGAGGACACAGGCATTGCATTCCTCGGTTGAAAGTCCACTTAGCTGTCTGAGAGTGTAGTGGAGGCTGATGACGGTAGGACAGGTTCTGGAGGTAAGAAGGTAACTCCTCCCCTAGAGCTGCTGGTGACATCCTTAGAATATGGAGTATTTCATGCCCTTGACCTCCACTTTGAGACGAGCTGAAATTCTGGGACAACAGGAATAAATCCACTCGTCATCCTGTTATATTTAAACAGGATATCTATGCTGTACATAATGCATAATCAGGTCTGAAATGATAAGAATTACTTTGAGAAGAGCCCTTTGGCGCTGTCAAAAATAACTCATGTCTCATGGAAAATCTTTAATTACTCTAACAGACTCTCTAAAAATCATAGCAATCCTCAATGTGTGTCAAAAATCAATACCAGCATTTAATATTCCTAAATTAAAGGAGAATGAGAATAATGAGGTAGGTTTCATACTCTTAGTAGCTAGAAATTCCTTCTAAAAGCAGAATTATTTTTTTTTAAAGAATTTATTTATTTATTGGACAGAGATAGAGACAGCCAGCGAGAGAGGGAACACAAGCAGGGGGAGTGGGAGAGGAAGAAGCAGGCTTATAGCAGAGGAGCCTGATGTGGGGCTCGATCCCATAACACCAGGATCACGCCCTGAGCCGAAGGCAGATGCTTAACCGCTGTGCTACCCAGGCGCCCCTAAAAGCAGAATTATTTCTTAATAAGAAACAAAATTGACAAATTCCCAATTTGCCTGCTAAATGCCCTACCCAGGTATTTTGTAAAACTAAACCTACTATAAATTCAGATTTCTTTGTTTTGAACCTTACATTGTCAAAATTACTAAGTGCCAAAATATAAAGTGCTGACAATATGTGCCAAAGATATAAAGATCAAGGAGAAATAACTGAAGCAGACAGAGGAGAATTAACAGTATGAAGAGTGTGGGTGAGACTGACATTCCCTGGGTTTCGAAGGATTCCATTAGGTGAGGAGGGAGACAGCACAGAGACAGAAAAGAATCAAGACATTAGAAGGCACAGTGAGGACGTCTCATCATCATGTGTCACAGAAGTGAGCATCCACGTTTGGGGAAACCAAGCTGGACAGGAAGAGGGTTAAGTTTGGTGTCCTGAGAGCCGGGCTGAAGGACTCAAGGGGTGGATAAGAAGGTGCTACTGAAAGTTCTCAAACTGGGGATAATAGGATGAAATGGCTTATTTTTAAATGTCACTTGTGGGGGTGCCTGGGTGGCTCAGTTGTTAAGCATTTGCCTTCGACTCAGGGCGTGATCCCAGAGTCCTGGGATCAAGCCCCACATCTGGCTCACTGCTCCACTGGGAGCCTGCTTTTTCCTCTCCTACTCCCCCTGCTTGTGTTTCATCTCTTGTAGGCTGTCTCTCTCTCTGTCAAATAAATAAATAAAATCTTTTTTAAAAAAATGTCACTTGTGTTGGGGCACCTGGGCACCTGGCTCAGTCAGTTAAGTGTCCGACTCTTGATCTCAGCTCAAGTCTTTTTTTTTTTTTAAGATTTTATTTATTCATTTGAGACACACACACACACACACACACACACACACAGAGCACAAGCAGGGGAAGAGGCAGAGGGAGAGGGAGAAGCAGACTCCCTGCTGAGCTGGGAACAGAATGTGGGGACTCGATCCCAGGACCTAGAGATCATGACCTGAGACGAAGGCAGACGCTTAACCATCTGAGCCACCCAGGTGCCCCTCAGCTCAGGTCTTTGCCCCTTCCTCTTCATCGCCCCATATGATAGGCTCTGGAATCAGACAGATGAGTTCTCATCTGGATCTCACACTGACTTAATGTGTGACCTCAGGTGAGAATCTTAACCTCCCAAGAGCCCCTTGATTTCCTCATCTGCAAAATGAAAATAATAACTGTCTCTTTCTCATACAGTTGTTGTGAGGACTAAATGAATGAATATATTTAAACAGTGCCAAGTACATAGTAAGTGTTTCAAAGTTGTTTATTACTATTATATTATTATTATTTTAAGACTACCTGCCTCCAGGTCTGATCTTCTCCCATGTATCCCATGTTTCTTTCTTTTTTTTACTAGTCTATTCCATGATGATTTCTCTAATTATTCCAACCTACAGCAAGTCCTACATCAAGTCATTTGAATTCCTGCTGCACTAATAGCAACAGATGACCACAGTATAGGAACAAGATCAAATTTGGAGTAAATGTGGAGTAATACTTAGGTTGAATTCTGCACCTGGTGATAGCTGTGTGACCCCAAATAAATTACATTTTTTTAAAGATTTTATTTATTTATTTGACAGAGAGAGAGAGAGAGCACAAGCAGGGGGAGCAGCAGGCAGAGAGAAAGGGAGAAGCAGGCTCTCCACTGAGCAGAGAGCTCAACATGGGGCTCAATCCCAGGACCCTGGGATCATGACCTGAGCCAAAGGCAGATGCTTAACAGACTGAGCCACCCGGAGGCCCCCCAAATAAATTACTTTTTGAGCCTAGATTTCCTCATCAGTGAAAATGGAGATACTCTAAGTAAACTTACAAATTGGGCATGTGCTGGGCATCTTGTTTTTCATATTTAACATAGACTCTATGGAATAAACGTTAGTTGTATAATTTTTTTCTTTTGTGTAAGGTAGTTTAAGTCTTATAAGTTGTATGTCAGCTGTACCCAGGATAATGCAGTACCCCGTGGACAGATTTAGAATGAGTAAGGATTTTTAAAGCTCCTGAAGAACATGTAGAAGTGTCTACCAGCAAGGAAAGCCCTCAAAGTTCCAAGGATGGGGAGAATTCAACAGAAAATGCATCCTATCTATGTGCGAAGTCAGTGTCATAGCAAGGAGACACATGTCAGAGGAGCATTATTTTTTTTCCCTAACAATGCTCATACAAGAGCTACAAAAACATGCCAGACACACCTGATTATTTAGTAAACTGTTGACAGTTACATTACTACATTGCTGTTAGGACACAAATTTCCTCTATTAACTGCATCCCCCCATGAAAATGACTCTGAATGCAGCCTCATTTTTTTCTAGAAACTCATTAGGGCTGAATGACAAATGGAAGAAATTACATAAACAATCAGGTCTGGAACCTTGTTAATAGCAACATTCGCGATGATGCTCTTTTCATTTCCTTTCAGTGTCATCATTCAGCATATAATATACAATTTTAAAAAGGGTAATAGGATATTCTTTTATGATGGAAGAAAATAAAGCAAATGTTTTGAACCCTTTGAGTATGGAAAATAGGAGATTTGGCTGGGATAAGTGACCAGGCAGAGGAATATGTGTGTACAACTAAAGAGTGCTTCTACGTATTTTACTACCCAAAAAGCAGGATGATAGAAAAGACAGAAAGAGCCTCTGGGAGTGGACAATAGCTTCTTACTACACAGATTATTTATTGGAGAATTGTCTGGTTTCTAAAATGCAATTAACACGTGGAAATACTAAACCTATAAACCATTCTTCCAGAAACCCTAATTTTCCTCAATCAACATTATATAACACAGACAGTTCAAAGAAATTAAAAAATAAGACCTAATCATTGAATTTGGGCTGGATGCATGAAATTTAAAGCATATGGTCACGCCTATGCCCTAGATGAAAATTCTTAAGTCTTGTGTGCTTTCTCTTTTCCCATCTTCCCTTAACGGTACTCCTTAGATCTACTCAGTAAAGCAGATTCTGCCTGATACAATTTCAAGTCTCTCTCAACTATGGGGGTGTAGAATCTTCTCTATATCCATGGTCACAACTACTTCAGGTCTTCTGAAGCTCTACCTGCCTACTTAATGGTCTCCAGACGGGCACTCCCATGGCCATTCCCTCTCCATTCATATCATGATTTTATCACTTCTGATTTAAAAAAACAAAAAACGGGTGCCTGGGTGGCTCAGTCAGTTAAGCGTCTGCCTTCCACTCGGGTCACGATCCTGGGGTCTTGATATCAAGCCCCATGTCGGGCTCCCTGATCAACAAGGAGCCTGCTTCTCCCTCTCCCTCTGCCTCCTGCTTCCCCTGCTTGTGCTCTCTCTCTCTGTGTCAAATAAATAAAGAAAATCTTTAAAAGAAAAAGAAAAATAATAAAAGAATGTCTGGGATTTACACAAAATTAATTTGCCAAGCAGGCAGCCTTTCTTAGAGATAAGTGCTAATTTTCCTAAAGCCTCTCGGAAGAGTTTGTTTACCTGGGCTACTGCATAGTTGGTGCATGGGGGAGGGGAGGCCTGAGCCAGTGTCAGTGACTCATTATTTGTCGTAGAACAATTGGGAGGGAGAAGTCAGTGCCCAGCCACCCATGTCTTTAGTAAACTTCACTCTTTAGATACTAAATGAGGAGGCTGGCAACATCACAAAGTTCTCAAAGGTTCCTTCTGGTTCTAATACCATGATTCACTAACTGCTATCCATAGTGCATCCTGCATGACCTCCACTGAAAGCGAGCAGGGTAACCTTGGGGCAGCTGGAATGCGGCCCAGCTACATCAGCAGTACACACCCCATGCAGTGTTTCTCAAATTGTGTGGCTCAGAACAGTAAAAGTGTCCCCCTCAACTTCCCTAAAAAAGTGGGGGAAGGGTAATACGCCAGTCAATTTAAAAGCTGCCACCACTTGGAGGTCCCAGGTCCAATCAACAAGTGTTTACATTAAGATGTTATTGTGTACCCATTACCATGCTAAGGACAGTGGAAACATGATACAACCATAGAAGACTTTGGAACTCATTATAATCATATTGGGGAGATCCATTCATTCAATAATTATTTACTGAGTATCTTCTATGTGTTCTGTGTGGGATGGGGGAAGAATGCAAAGCAAAAGCAAAATACCTAGCTATCCACGTATACACGGAAATAGCACAAACAATATAGAAGTGCGTGGTGCAGAGAGGAAGCAATCAAAGTGCCCTCGGAGCTGGAGAAGAAACCTAGAGATTTCTATTTTTACTGAGAATTAAAACTATACTCCAGGGGCGCCTGGGTGGCTCAGTCGTTAAGCATCTGCCTTTGGCTCAGGTCATGATCCCAGGGTCCTGGGATCCAGCCTTGCATTGGGCTCCCTACTCCGTGGGGAGTCTGCTTCTCCCTCTCCCACTCCTCCTGCTTGTGCTCCCTCTCTCGCTGTGTCTCTCTCTGTCAAATAAATAAAATCTTAAAAATAAATAAATAAATAAATAAAAATAAAAAATAAAACTATACTCCATTTTAAAAGAATTTATATTCATGTTGCCACTTGCTACTGGCTCTTTTTTTCCCCTTAAACTTGAAGATAGAGAGTAGGAGAGGGGAGAATGGAAAGAAAGAGTTAATAAATACACACAGCTGAATAATTTCTGGTTTTTGCTTTCTACAAAATTTTCAAAATGTTTTCAAATAATACGCTATCTTCTCAACTTTACCAAAAAAAAAAAAAAAGAGAGAGAGAGAGGAAATAAAATAAAAAACAAAAACAAAACCCAAAAACCCCTGGTAAATTGGGCAGGACAAGGAATTCAGTACAATATGGCAAAAGGTCAATACCAGAGCTATGAGGATAATATCTGGTTTGCCCCAGAATACATTAATAATATGCAGCACACTGTTAACTTTCAAAATAACACACAGTGTCTATTAGAAAAATATAATAATAATTTGCCCAAACATTTAAATTACTTGCCCAGATAAACAAGCTAATAAGTAGCAAGGCCAGGACAAGAACCCAGATTTGTTTCCTATCATGCCAGAAGGCACTGAGAGCACTAAAGCCTGTAATTAATCATTACCTAGTATAACAGCAATATTCTCTAATTAATTTCCCTATACCTTTTTAGTTAGTATATCAAACGTAAATAGTCAGCCTGGCACAAATTAATGAATACGATCTTATAAAATTAGAAGATTAATTTTTAGGCTACAACTATGATTACCTTTCTTAAACAAAGATAACCAGAATAAACAGTAGCAGCCAAATAGTGGAAGAACTGGAATGGTTTGTATTTACATCCCAGCAGCTCCTCTTCAAGACAGCCCATTCCACTGTGAATTACTTAAGGCTAAGAAAGCATTTTCTTCTTGCTAGAGTCTCCACATACACAGATCTACATGGTGGGACAAGATCTCAGTGTTTTCTGAAGACAGCAACATTAATTCTCAGGAATATACCACACTTAACATCTAGGGAAAAACTTACATTAAAGGAATGTACAGTAAGCTTGCCCTGTATTTATTAAGAAAGTATGCCCTGGGCGCCTGGGTGGCTCAGTTGATTTAAGCATCTGCCTTCAGCTCAGGTCATGATCCCAGGATCCTGGGAGCCTACTTCTCCCTCTCCCTCTGCCTGCCACTCCCCCTGCTTGGGCTCTCTCACTTTCTCTTTCTGTCAAATAAATAAATAAATAAATAAATAAATAAATAAATAAATAAAATCTGAAAGAAAGAAAGACCCACATTTTGTTTAATCCCTGCAATGGAATACTAGAAATGGGTACAGAGAATTAGCATTAGGCCAAGCATTAAAGCATATAAACAGAGAAAAGGGCCCATTTTCTTTTTAATGTGAAAAAGGGACCAACAGGAAGGATCACTGGACCAGGAGTGGGACAAAATGGAGAGTAGTTCTGCGTCAGTCCTACCACACATGCTCCAAGTGCTGTAAGTGCTCTAGGCCTCAGGTTTTTCACAGGTTCCTTCTAAGAGTTGAGCCAATTAGGGGCGCCTGGATGGCTCAGGCGTTAAGCTTCTGCCTTCAGCTCAGGGCGTGATCCCAGCGTTCTGGGATCAAGCCCCGCATCAGGCTCTTCCACTGGGAGCCTGCTTCTTCCTCTCCTACTCCCCCTGCTTGTGTTCCCTCTCTCCCTGGCTGTCTCTCTCTCTCTCTGTTAAATAAATAAATAAAATCTTTAAAAAAAAAAAAAAAGAGTTCAGCCAACCACTTTAAGTAATGCCTAAAGCCTCTTCTAGTTAATGTTCTATGACTAATTTAATTAGACTGAATACGGAACTTGTTTAGGAAGTGGTACTAAAGGAGTAGAAAAATTAAAAAAGTAGAAAATAGCAGAAAATTTATATGAACCAAAAAGAGAAATGGAAGGAAAAGAATAAAATTTTCCAAATTCAGCTTCCATCTCCTACTACCCAAAAAGCTATACCTGAAAAAATATATATTAAGATACTTTCCCACCAGTTAGATACCTTTGCTTGAAATTGTAATTAAATTCTCTATCCCCGGATGACTTCAAAAAGTATTATATATCAACAAACAAAACACCAGGCCCAATCTATTAGGTACATGCAGCCTAATAAGGAAGTGAGTTTTACTACCATCCATGGAATCTCACATTATTAAACTCCCAGCTCGTATCACAGCAGCAAAAGGAACCAGTTTTGGTTTTTTTTTTTTTTAAAGATTTTATATATTTATTTGACAGAGAGAGAGAGAGAGCAGGCACAAGTAGGCAGAGCAGCAGGCAGAGGGAGAGGAGAAGCAAGCTCCCTGCTGAGCAGGGAGCCTGATGTGGGACTCAGTCCCAGGACCCTGGGATCATGACCTGAGCCGAAGGCAGATGCTTAACCACTGAGCCAGCCAGGCACCCCAGGAACCAGCTTTTGACCACCATTTTTTTAAATGAATTTCCAGATTCTTGAATAATCCTGAATAAAATTTAGATTGCAATGCTATTGCTGATACCTGAACATTCAGAATTGGGAAAAGATATACTTTTGTATTACTCTTACTTTATTTTTTTAAAGATTTTATTTATTTGTCAGAGAGACAGAGAGAGAGAGCACAAGGAGGGGAAGCGGCAGGCAAAGGGAACGCAGGCTTCCCGCTAAGCAAGAAACCCAATGCAGGGCTCAATCCTAGGACCCTGGGACCATGACCTGAGCCGAAGGCAGACGCTCAACAGACTGAGCCATCCAGGCGTCCCTTACTCTTACTTTAAACACAGAAAGTATGTGTAGTTTTACCCTGTCCTTACTGCTACAGAGTGAGCAATTAACTAAGGCCCCTTCCTTGATTTCTCTAGAAAATTCCTGAGATTATATTGATGTTCTTCTATGATTCATAGCAGGCTAGAGAGTTTACTTCACATGTCTTTCAGGTTAGACTGCTTTATTAATCCCAATGGCTGCTTTACACACATTTTGGAAATGTCACTGATTATATTGTGAAGCCTATCAAATGAACAGTTCATAGTAGATGCACTGCGTGAGGTGTTAATAAAAGTTAGAAGCAGTTGCAACATCTCAATATTGCCTCACTTTAGGAAACATGCATCTTGGCAAAATTAGCTACAAAGTAAGTATCTACAAAGTGAATCATCTTTTACCAAAAATGGCATTGATAAAAATCAGAGCTATGTTCCCTAGCAGAAAATTCCAGGATGCTCAGTTGAAAAACGTTAAAATTCTAAGGGCTCAATAAAGCGGCTGGCAGTTTGGATATATAAAGGCACATCAACCTGCTGAGACTGATGTCCCTCGGTGTTCAGAGCACTTTTAAGACCTCCCCACCTTCTGGAATCTTCTAGATGTTGGGAACTTCTCACTGTCCCTACTACCCAACTATGCCCAACTCTAAAAGCACGCTTTCTAAAACTCGGCTCCCTTCCTTCTCTTCTTAGCTGGGCACGTACAATATTTAATTGGGCAAGCAGGCATTTCACATGTTGTCACTTTGTGCTCCTTTCCAGTTCATGGTGAACAATGACTCAAAAAATTCTTTCAGTTTAAAGCTGGAACAACTACAACTACTTCATTCTCAAGATTTAAGTTTGAACATTAAGCAAGGGCGCCTGCCTGGCTCAGTCGGTAGAGCATGTGACTCTTGATCTAGGGGTTGTGAGTTCAAGCCCCACATTAGGTATAGAGATTATCTAAAAATAAAATCTTAAAAAATAATAATAAAATTTTGTACGTTGAGCAAGGACTGTTGAAATGTTTATACATTTCCTGATTTCAAGAATATTCCGTTTATGGTTACTTAGCACATAAATTTCAACTGGTTTTAACTTTCTGGCAACCCCTTTTCTATTTCCCAACTATGAACACTTTAATAATACTATTCATTCACTCAACACATATTTACAGAGTATCTACTCTGTGTCAGGTCCTCTTCTGAGGTATTGGGAGAACAATGAACAAAACAAATATCCTGCCCTCCTGAGGTTACACTATAAGGAGAAAGACAATAAAAAAAAGATAAGTAAGGGGCGCCTGGGTGGCACAGCGGTTAAGCATCTGCCTTCGGCTCAGGGCGTGATCCCGGCCTTATGGGATCGAGCCCCACATCAGGCTCCTCCTCTATGAGCCTGCTTCTTCCTCTCCCACTCCCCCTGCTTGTGTTCCCTCTCTCGCTGGCTAACTCTATCTCTGTCGAATAAATAAAAATAAAATCTTTAAAAAAAAAAAAAGATAAGTAAAAGGGGAAGGGGGGGCTGCGCCTAGCTGGATCAGTCAGTAGAGCACTGGACTCTTGACCTCAGGGTCATGAGTTCAAGCCCCATGTTAGGTGTGGAACCTACTTTAAAAAAAAGAAAACGTAAATAATCAACCTAATGGAATTATATAAGTGTATGTAACACATGTGTGAGTTAGAAAGTACAACAATCAGGGGCGCGTGGGTGGCTCAGTCAGGTAAGCGTCTGCCTTCGGCTCGGGTCATGATCTCAGGGTCCTGGGATAGAGCCCTGTGTCAAGCTCCCTGCTCAGTAGTGAGTCAGCTTGTCTCCCCTCTACCTCTGTCCCTCCCCCTGCTCGTGCTCTCTCTCTCTCAAATAAATAAAATAAAATAAAAGTACAACAATCAAATAAACATCTGTAAAACCACTACCTATCTTAGAATCTTTGAATATCTACATCGAGGGCCAGTAAACTTTTTCAGCAAAGGAACAAAGAGTAAATATTGTAGTTTCGGCTGGTCAAGAGGTCACTCATGGGCTCTGTCACAACTACTCAATCTGCCGTGGTAGAATGAAAGTAGCCACAGACTGAACGGGCATAACTGTATTTCAATAAAACTTTATTTATAAAAACAAGCCATGGGCTAGATTTGGCCCACAGGCTCGAGTTTGCTGACCCTTGATCTAGGTCAAAGACTCTGAAGTGTTGGAATCACAGACTCTTAGAACATTGGAATCATAGGCTATTTGACCCAAGGGATCCTACAGTGTTAGTTACAGACTATTTGAATCACAGGATTCTAGAAAGTCACTCTTGAACCTCAGAGTGTTAGAAGTATAGAGCTTCAGTTGTTAGAAGTTAGAATTTTGTAGATGGTCTGGACATTAGTCAAGGCGTTCTAGCCCTTAGTTGACAGTACAGTAGCTACTGGTCACATGAGGCTAACTGAGCATTTAAAATGCAGTGCCTCTGAGATGATTTGAGCATGATTTCAAAGATTGGTATGAAAAAGAAATGTGAGAACTCTCAATAACATTTTAGATGAATCACATATTGAAATGATCATATTTTAAATATACTTGGTTAAATAAAATATATCACTAAAAATGTTTTAAAAAGACAAGTTAGTAAAATATATAGTGTGCTAGGTGTTAGAGTGCTAAAGAAAAAAATTAAGCAGGGAGGGGAGTAAGAAGTATTGAAGGTGGGGTACAATTCTAGATATTTTATAAGCTTATCTTGACAACACAAGCAGGAAATACTTGCTTTGATTTTAGCTTCTTTTTAAATAATCCTGATCCCTAAACAGATGAAAATGTGACCAACAAGTTCCTCTTTACAGTTGCAGATATCTATTTTAACATGTACTACCACCTCAGAGGAATAGTAAACTAAAGCTCAGAAAATTGAAGTAGCCTGATGAAAACGCATATTGCAACCATGCTGTGCTTTGGTAATTTTCACAGGAACCAGACATAATACATCCACTCGGTAAGAGGACATTTCAAAATGATTTGCTAAAATGAATATGTAGCATTTCCTTCTCTTTTTCATGGGAAAACTGTATTAATATGCTACCCATCTAATTTATGTTGGTAAATTTGACCAGTAATGCACTGACTTTAATGTTTTTTTTAAAAATATGATTGCAAAAAAAATGATTGCCCACTGATAATCTGTTATATACTAAAAGAATACAGCTTCTCCAAAAGAATCCCAATATTTTTCCACTAGATTCTTCAAATTTAAGCCAGCATAATCAACTTAAATGTAGTTATCATCATTTTACCAAATGTACTTGTAACGACGGGGGGTTTTGATTATATCAGAAACTTAAGTAATGTAGTTAAATAAAATCTATGATACTTTTAGGTGCTCATTTAAACCTCCTTCTCAGCCAATCTTTCAACAAATCTTCGACCACATATTCTACCTAATTGTTTGTTGGCCTTTAACTGATTAGCAATCCTTATAATATGAATAAGAACACAAAGGAAAAACATTGGTGGGAAGGAAGCTCACCTGTAGGGTAAAGGCAATAGTGGGTACATTAAAGGAATGTCCAAGACTGGGCTCCTCAAACTTGTTGAGTACCATCGATAGATGGTGTCATTGATCCCTGCTAAAAGATTTACCTCAGAGATTATGCTTTTGATGATCAGTGGTGGCTCATTACAGATCTTTGAAGGTCAAAATGTGTTCAGTCGTATTTCATATCCAACACTAACTTTCTCAAATTTGCTGACAGGCACATTTTCTAGCATAATAAGTCACTGACTAAAAAAAATGTTTGAAAAAGGAAAAAGAACATTCTAAGAATAGTAGGGGAAAAAAGCACAGCAATAGTACCGAGAGAGAAGGAGGACAGGGAATACTATGTCTAACACTATACCAAGAATTGATAGGAGCTAGGATACAGTATGAACTACGTATCTGAACAGATGTTGCAAAGGAAATATTCAGGACTGCAGTGATAGCACTGGAAAGAGTATATTAAAAAAAAAATCTGAATATGTGTAAGCTTAAAGTGCCTTAAATTTATGTGGAAATCAAGACCATTGTCTATAAAGTGTTTACAGTTATAAGTGAAAATTAGGAGAGGTGTTCAGTCATTACACAACCCTAAAAAAGACAATCCTTTTGTTTCCTCCATCCTGAAAACGCCTCTCCCTCTCCATTCCTCGGGAGCTAGACCTGAGAGAAGAAATCCTGAAAGAGAACTAACTGCACACTTCATTGTGAGGTTTGTGCCAGGCACCTTTTAGTCTGGGGAGTGATGAAATTCAGCTCCCCCTCCCATCCAGAGAGTCTCAGCATGGTCCAGGCCCAAAAACTTGCTTTCTTTGAATATTTTCAGCCCAGAGTGGGATGCATTTTTCCAAAACATCAGCCAAAAGGAACTGCCTTTAAAAATATCTCAGGCAAAAAGGTGGCCCTGGGTACCACAGATTCATCTATTGGTTTCGGTATAATTGCCATCATATATGTCATCTGTTCTCAGTTCTCCTTTCTTATCCTTTCCTGCTTCTCTCTACCTATGCTCTATGCCTACACAAGTTTTGCTTGGCTCTGGCTGGCAGCACTCAGGGCTGGAGTTTGCTGACCCCAGTTAATGACAATAGCAAGATATATGTTGCTATACCTAGCTTACCACTAACTTTGTGCCAGGCACTTTGCTAAGTGTATTACAAATATGATCTTATTTAATTCACATAAAAATCCTATGACATAGGATGTATTTTCTATTTTACAAATGCAGAAACAGGCCTTAAAAGGTTAAGTAACCTGCCAAAGGTCACACAGCTAACAAACGTCAAAGCATAGACTTGGAACCCAGGTATCTGTCTTATCCCAAGCAGAAATGTTCTTTACACGAAGCCATAAAGCCTATGCTCTGAAATCATACAGAGACCTGAATTCCAACCCTAATACTACTATTTAGCACTCGTGTAGTTTGGTAAATTATTTAATCTGAGTTCCGAGTACAATACCACCTAAGTTCTTGGTTGTGAGCATTAAATGAGCTTAACACAAAAATTTTCCAGTACAGTGTTTATGGATCACTATAACCAAAAATCGCTATGTTCAATCCCGCATTCCTTCTGATTCTCTATTTGATTTATTGATGCAGCCACAAAAAGGTAACAGCAAGGGTAAGCAAAAACTGTGGATCACCAACCAAGCGCAACGTTAATGGTCTATATGCTCGGTCTCCCAGAGGTTCTGGCACAGCAAAACCAGTGCAACTGCACTTCCTCCACGTCCCTGGCTGTAGTGAGCCCAAAACACTAGACAGAAGAATATGGGAAGCGGAGCCGGAACAGGAGCTCTTAGGATACCCTGTCTCACAACCTTCTGACTATGAAAGCAAGAGTTACCTTGTCCCACCCCACCTAGCAGTTTCTCCTGGAACCCTCGGCTGCCCTGAAACACGCCCTGTTCCTCCAGGCATTCGATTCAAAGCGCAGAACCCTGCCTGACCCAGTCCCTCATCCCACTGGGCGCTGCGGATTTTTCGAAGCCTGTCACCCTCCCCTGGGCCGCAGGCCCGACCCTCCCCGCTGGAGTAGGCTGGCGATTTGGGCACCGCCTGCCCAGGTGCACGAACGCCAGGCCCAGGAGGCTCCTCGCGGCCCAGAGCTGAGCCCCGAACTCCGGCTTCTCCCGGAGGCGCTGGCTAGCCCCGGGCCTCCCCAGACCGCGGACTTCGCATGCTGAGGCTCGAGAGCCCTCTGCACGCCCCGGCCTCTTCGCCGCCGCACGGAGCTCAGGGTGCACTTCCAGCGCGAGGGCCGTGCGGGCCCCGCCTCGCGGAGGCTGCGGGCCCGAACTGTCCCCGCGCGGGCTCTCTTCCTCCCCCAGGGGATCTGTGGGTTGCTGGGGCCCCGCTACACCGGCCCCAAAGCAAAGAGAGGCCCGCACTCACATCCCGCTCTTAGTGCTGTAAATCAGGTAGGGGTGGAGATCAGGCAGCCAGAGTCCACAGGGCAACCGGGGCAAGGGGATTCACAGGAACCGAGGCCGAATGGGCAGAGGGGCGGGGAGGGGTAGGGCTAAGGCGAAGCTCCGCCCAGTACAGCCACGGACCGCCCAGTACTGACTCCTGATCTGCACCCAGCGAGTATGATGCTTCAAAGCTCTATAGGAGATCGCTTGCTTATGGAGAGCCCCAAGCTGATTTTAGACATTAGAATGAGTTGCTTGGAGCACAAAAATAAATTTCAGAAGGATAAAAGGATTAAAATATTTGAGAAAATTTATAATACTATCTGAACCAGGAAAAAAATCAGCATGCAAACTCCTAACCATTTTTATTTAGAGAGTTTTCAACGTGCACACTACCCGAGTCATTTTACATCCGAATCTCATTTAATTCTCACAACTTCGTAACGTAGTTAGTGCCATTAAACCCATTTTGCAAATGAGTAAACTGTGTTTGAGTAACTTGAAATTTGGTAGCTGAGTAATTGGTCTACTTGCCTGAAGTCACATTCTAAGTAAACCAATTTCAAAGTATCCTACTTGACCCCTATTTGATGCTGCCTACAACTAAACAAGCTACTATGGAAAATATTGCTACATTTGACTACTAGAAATTGAGAACTTATGCCCAAGGAAAACAGGGACAAAATCAATAGGCAAACACATGGGAAAAATTACTTGCCACAAACCTGATATTAAAAGAAGGATTAGCATTTAAGTATAAATTGATTTTTAAAAAATAGGAAAATGGGCAAAAGATATATATATATATTTTTTTTAAAGATTTTATTTATTTATTTGAGAGAGAGAGAATAAGAGAGTCAGCACAAGGAGGGGAAGGGTCAGAGGGAGAGGCAGGCTCCCTGCTGAGCAAGGAACCCCGATGCGGGACTCGATCCTGGTACTCCAGGATCATGACCTGAGCTGAAGGCAGTCGCTTAACTGACTGAGCCACCCAGGAACCCAAAAAATATATATTTTTTTTTAATTGCAGAAGACAGGGTCACCTGGGTGGCTCAGTCAGTTAAGTGTCTACCTTCGGATCAGGTAATGATCCTGGGTTTCTTGGATGGAGCTCCACAGCAGGGAACCTGCTTCTCCCTCCCTGGAGAGCACAAGCAGGGGTAGAGGTAGAGGGAGAGGGGGGAGCAGGTTCCCCGCTAAATAAGGAGCCAGACGCCGGCAGATCCCAGAACTCCTGGACCACATCCAGAGCCAAAGGCAGACACCCAACCATGTGAGCCACCTAGGCACCCCTCAAATAAATAAAATCTTTAAAAAAAAATAAATTGCAGAAAACCATGGAAAATGAAAGAAATGAGGACTTTCCTAAGGGAAAAAAAAAAAGACTTAATCCAAAAAATGCAAACGAAACACTTTTAAATAATTATATCAGTGCAAGGGCAGATTCATTCATTTATTTATTGAACACTTTCTGGGTGCCTACTATGTGCCAAGCATTGTTCTAGACTTGTGATTAACTAGTGACAGACAGAAGTTTCTATCCTAGAAGGAAAACAAACAATAAGTTATTAAAAACAAATGAGATGATTTCAGATAGTCGTAAGTACCATGAGGAAAGTAATACAGGGTAATGTGACAGGGAGGGCCTTGGGAGGGGGGGTTTTGTTTTGTTTTTAAGATTGTATTTTTAAGTAATCTCTATTCTCACCATGGCGCACAAACTCACAACCCCAAGATCAAGAGTCACATGCTCTGCCCCCCACTTGGCCAGGTAGGTGTCCCAAATGGGAGCTTTTTTAGATTGGGTATGAGGGAAAGTCTCTCTAAGGCAGTGATACTTGACTGAAACCTGAAAAATAAGAAAGAGCAAGTCATGCAAAGATCTGAGATCAGGGGAATGATAGACAAAGACAGAAAAAGACTTATCAAATTGCAGGGACAGAAACAAGACTCTTGTGGTTTGAGGACAGTGGGGAGAAGGAAGAGAAGTGCTTTATTTTGTTTTTACTCAAGGTTGTAAAAACAACTTGTTTTACTTTTGATTCTGATTTTACATTTAAGTGAAAGTCCTCAGATATCACTAATTTAGTTGCAAATTTCAAAATTTCAAGAATATATATCCATATCCATACCCAGCCTTCCTGACTTTTGGCTCTACTAAAATAGGGAAAGAAGTAGAGATGAGGGAATGGTTTTATATTTTTTATATTTTTATATTTTTAGTACCCAGTATACCTTCAGTTCAGGTCATGATCTCAGGGTCCTGGGATTGAGCCCCATGTTGGGGCTCCCTGCTCTGTGGGAAGTCTGCTTCTCCCTCTCCCTTTGCTGGTCCCACCTCATGATCTCTCTCTCAAGTAAATAAATAAAATCTTTGAAAAAAAAATCTAAAAAAAAAAAAAAAGAAAGATGAATAGAAATTAGCTAACTAAGAAATAGTGGAGTGGGATGGGAGTAAGGGGGAGGGTGCCAAGATAGTAGAATGGGAAGGAATCCTGATAGAGAGAATAACATGTAGGGAGGTCTGAAGATCATTGTAGGAAAAAAGGTTAGTGTGCCTGGAGCCAAGAGAAATATTACAGACTTACAGAAACTAAAGAAACATGACATTTAAATGCAGCACATAAACATATAATCAGGATTTGATCTGATTTGGGGGGAAAAGTGGTTGCTATCTAGGACAGCTTTGAGACAATAAGTAACATTTGTATGTTAAATAATAGTCTTCTGTCAATTTCAATTTCCTGAATTTGATAATTGTACTGGGACTAAATAAGAGAATTTCTTTGTTTCTAGGCACAAAGAGTCATGGTATCTGTAATCTACTTTCAAAAGATTTAACAACAAAAAATAATGATTGGAATATAATATGAATATTGTATGTAGTATATGTAAAGAAAGATAAAGCAAATGTGACAAAATGTTAACAATGGCTGAATCTAGGTGAAGAAATGGGAATTCCTGCAACTTTTCTAAGGATCGAAAATTTTTTTTTAAATAGAGAATTTCATTAACATTTCACTCTGGTCGGGGTGCCTGGCTGGCACAGTCGGTAGAGCATGTGACTCTTGATCTCAGGGTTGTAAGTATGAGCCCCATGTTGCGAGTAGAGATTACTTAAAAATAAAATCTTTAAAACAATTTACTCTGGCTAAGATATCAGAAACTCAATTTCAGGATTCTCATGGTGTCCAGTTATATGAACATATTCTTTAGGAATATTGAGGTAACTACCAACAGAAATATATAAAAATGGTTCCCTCTGGACAAAAAAGACTAGGGTTCAAAAAAAGTTAAGAAGAGGCTCTATATGTTTTTTAAAATATACTTTAAAAACAAAGAAAATAAGAATATTACTCATGCAATCGTAAAGAAATATGGCTGATTTAATGGGAAGTGATGGAGGCAGCAATCATACAGAAGCATTGGACTTGGAGTTCAAAGACATGGATTCTAGTCTTTTAGTTTTCCAACAATACCTATTACCTATGTATTTTTAGTTAATACATCTCTTTGAGCTACAATTCTCGTTAATTAATTTGGCATACCCATTATTTCACAAAGCAGTTGGGAAGAACAAATGAAATAAGTATGTGTTACTAAACTACGTAATACTATATAGGTACAACATAAATGCAACCTAATTTTAAAAAACTATGATTATCTTCCCTTACTGCCCATAAAATATGTTTAAGTAATCCAGATAGTATGCACTCCATTTTCAGCTTGTGTTTTCACTCACATCAATCCTGAAGTAAGATTCAAAACCTCTTCACTCCTTCCAAAAATATTCCACTCCGGTGAGAGGTATTGATCTTACTAAAAATATTTTGAGGGGAAGCCAGGGGCTTTGTACCACACATCCCATAGCAAACAAGGGCATCAACTTTCTCTCAAGAGGCCTCCTCTCCCTGGTCTTTTCTGATGTAAAATGTGGTTTGGGAGCAAACACTCAAGAAAGAATTATTGAGATGACTTCAATGCAAGAAGGGTGGTTTTACTAAAGCACGGGGCAGACAGAGCTCTCTGGGGTTGTAAGGAGTGGCTGATTATACAGTCTCAAGTTGGGAGGGGTTTAGGGATAGGGTAAGTCTCTAAGGAATTTGGAAGCAAGGTTTCCAGGACCTTGAAGGGCTAGCCGCTGTAAGGAAAAGGTCATTTAATACTGTCTAGTAAAACCTTAGTCATGAGACCCTTTCAGACGTATATTGGTGTGCCGTATGTTTTGAGGATGATTGCTAAACATATATACGTATATCTTGGGGGGGATAAAGGAAGTTTCCAAAAGGATTTTTACAGTGTCTTAGAGGTTGGGCTAATGTCAGACTAAGGTTGCCTAAGGCAGCTAACTCCTTAAGGAAGGTACTTGTCAACGGGCTGTGAGTTCTAAGAAAGTTTAATTTTTTTCTCTTTTCCCTTTGTTCTCCACATCATTTTCTGCTAAGACCAGCTTGGGCTCCACATTCTTTATCTTCTCTGGCTTCTCTTCCCCCACCCCCCAACTCCTCCTAACTCTCAATCTCTTCCGTGCTTTATGTGAAACATTATATTTTTCCATGTATTTATTTCCAAAAAGGACCCTCTATTACCCTACCTTTGAAGGCAGCAGAGAATTATAAATAATAGATTTTTTTTCTTGCATACTTAAATTACCGGGTCTATCAGAGAACTTTCAATTCTGTTCTGGTGATTAATCCTATGCCAAAGGCATGACAGCGCCCACACCGTACGCGCAGAAACCGGACAGCAGACACAAGGGAACAGTCCTTTGGGCGCAGGCGCGTAAGGGCCGCTAAGTCCCACCCAACCGGGTAGTTCGCTCCCCGTGAACCTGTGGACCGGAAATCGTTTAGCGGAAGAGGCGGCCTGGAAGAGGGAAGTCACAGTTTTCTCGGGAAGGCCTGGGGAGACTTTCGCTCCGCTGCGCTCCATAGCGGCCCAAAGGGGTGAAGGGTCAGTTCGCGAGGTGTAGGTCATGGCGCTGGCCGCTCGCCTCTGGCGCTTTCTCCCTTGGGCACGTGGCATCTTTCCGGGACCTTGGCTCTCGAGGGGTGCTGCTGGCAGCCGCGGACTGTGCCGTACTTGGAGACTCCGCGGCTCGGAGGTACCCCCGCCGCCCTGACTCCCGCTCTCCTCACTACTGGCTGGGCTCCGGGACCCCTGCTTCAGCCAGGCTACTCCCTATCACTCTGGGGAATGTGGTGAACTGAGGAAGGTACTCAGGCCAGGTGTTCTGGAGCTCTCCAGGTGACTGCTTCGGACAGGTCTTCTCCCTTTCGCAAGGCTGCTTTCTTCTCTGAAAACTGGGGTCGGAGGAGGAATGAGCTCCCCCCTCACCCCTTCTCCGGGAATCCTGCCCGTCTTTCCTGTGTGAAAACAGAGAACTTTGGCGGGGGCGGGGGGACTTGACCGCTGTGAAAATGTTTACTTTTGGCGATACTGTACAGCACCCGAGGCTCTTAGTCTATCAGACTTTGGAAGGTTTGTGGTGTGATTTTGAAAATTACTACGACTTAGAAGCAGAGAGTTTGTAGTATTTAGGTTTAAAATTTTTGAGTCCTTTGTACTATCTGCATAATGTTAAGAAAGGATGTTGGATTGTCGTCCCAGTTTTGGCTTTTCTATTAGACCGTTCGTGGGCCTTGGTTTATCTATCTATGAAAGGCGATTGGAGAGTGATTGTTGGCGATAGTGCATACGATACGTATTATTTGAGCTAGGTGTTTAATTATTTTGAACTCTAAAATACACGTTTTTGACTGCCTGCTATGTTCAGGGTTATCGGGAGCAGTTAGGGGAACACGTAATGAAAGACTAGCTTAATTGCGATCCTCCAAAATGCTTATAGTCAGATGGGGAGATGTTAGAAGATACAGGCAGAGGGATGGGAGGAGTTTTTCTTTTTCCTAAACCTTTCTCTCAGCGTGATGTCAGTAAATTGAGTTGGAGATATTTTCCAGAAGTTTGTTGAGATTGGGGGCTACTGCTGAGTAACAGGTTTCATTTTTCTGTCTCTTTCTATATGTAATCTGTGTTACAAAACACTTCTCTGAACATTTATTTTTCAACAGATTTGTACTGAGTGCTTACTGTGAACGAGGCTCAGTTCTAAGCTCTGGAGATCTAATGAACCTGAGAAATAGAAACAGTTTTTGATCTTACAGATTAGATCTTACAGATTAGAAGGAAAGGTAGTTGAGTAAATGTAATTAACGCAAAGTGTTGGGAAAAGAGAAGCAAAGTTATACCCAACCTTATCTTGAAGGGAGGAAGGGGAAAAGTGTGAGCAGTTAGAAATGAGATATAAAGAATGATTGGAGGTTAACGAGTAATGGGGAAGATGAGGACAAAAGAATATTCCAGTAGAGAGAGTAGCATGATATAGCCCTTGAGGGGGTAAGAAAAAGTGGTATTTTTGAGGACCTGAAATTATGAGTGGAGCCTGAAATGGGAGAATAAACTGATACAAACTGAGGCTGAAAAACCAGGCAAGTACCATTTTATTAGTTATCTATTACTGCATAGGAAATTATTGCACAACTTAATGGTTTAAAACAGCAAACATAATCTCATTGTTTCTTTGGTTGTCGAATCCAGGTTTAGCTGGGTGCCTCTGGCGGAAGGTTTCTCGTAAGAGTTGAATCAAGGTATTCAGCTGCTGAGGTTTCCTTTGAGGGCTCAATTTAGAGGTAGAGGGGAAAAGTTAGGCCTATAACCTCGTTCTTGTAGCTGTAGGCAGGCCTTTGTACACACCTGGAAGGCTTCTCGAAAGGGCTGGCACAGCAGCTCCCCGCCCAGGGCAGGCAAACAATAATAAAAAAAAAAAAAAACCACAGGAGAAAATAAGGGTCAAAGATGGAAGTCGCAGTTTTTTTAGTAACATAATCTTGAAGTAACATCCCTTCACTTTCACGTATTCTGTTTCTTTAAAGAGAGCCAATAAGTCCAGCCTGTATTTAAGGGAAGGGAATTACACAAAGGAGTGAATACTGGAAGTACAGAAGGGAGAAATCTTTCTTCCCAATTCTTCCAGCTGGTTTAGGAATTAAATTGACATGAGACAACAGGAACAAAAACCAAAGTTTTATTATGTGTGCATGGAGGTCCAGTAATGAAATTGAGACCCAAAGAAATGACCAAGGCAGGCAGTTTTTATACCTTTCAGACATAATACATTTGTGAGGAATTGGCAGGATAAAGAACACAGATGTTTGGGAGCTTTCATTAGTAAGGAATTTTAAGCAGATTTTAGGCTGAGGTAATAGATTTGTAACAAGGCTTGTTTCTGTTGCTTTCTAGGTTTTAACGTCCCTATCTCTGGTGATGAGGGTATCTTTTTACTTCTTAGTACAGGGAGGGTATTTTCATATGGGAGATTATTTCCTGTTTTCAGGGCATCAGAGGAGGGTCTCAGTGTCCTTGTACCAGCAGTTTCCCAAATAGCTTCAGTTCAGAATAATCAGTATACCATTGTACATTTTGGGGCTGCCTGCCCTGGGCCCTGACAAAAAGCAGGAATCATTTGGGGCCATTTTAATTAATTTATCTGTATATTTTTAAATTGAGACATAATTGACATGTAACATTAGTTTCAGGTGTATGACACAATGATATAATATTTGTACATATTGCCAGATGATCCCCACAATGAGTAAAGTTAACATCCCTCTCTACAAGTTTTTTTCTCCTGATGAGAACTTTTAAGATTTATTCTTTTAGTAACTTCCAAATATACATACAGTATTATTAACTGTAGTTACCATGCTGTACATTACATCCTAAGACTTATTTTATAACTGGAAGTTTATACTTTTTGACCATCTTCACACATTTAACCAGCCCCCTTCTACTTCCCCGCTGGCAGCCACGAATCTGTTCTCTATAAGTTTGGGTTTTCCTTTTTTTTTTTTTAAGATTTTATTTATTTATTTGACAGCCAGAAAGAGAGGGAACACAAGCAGGGGGAGTGGGAGAGGAAGAAGCAGGCTCCCAGCGGAGCAGGAAGCCCGAGGTGGGGCTCGATCCCAGAACGCCGGATCACGCCCTGAGCTGAAGGCAGATGCTTAACGACTGAGCCACCCAGGCGCCCCATACGTTTGGGGTTTGTTTTAGATTCCACAATGAGATCATACTGCATTTGTCTTTCTTTTCTTTCTTTCTTTTTTTTTTAAAGATTTTATGTATTTATGTGACAGAGAGACAGCCAGCGAGAGAGGGAACACAGCAGGGGAGAGGGAGACGAAGAAGCAGGCTCCCAACCAAGGAGCCCGATGTGGGACTCGATCCCAGAACGCCAGGATCACGCCCTGGGCCGAAGGCAGACGTTTAACGACTGCGCCACCCAGGCGCCCCTGCATTTGTCTTTCTTGTCTGACATATTTCACTTAGTGTAATGCCCTCAAGGTCTCTTCATGTTGTCACAAATGACAAGATTACATTCTTTTTATGGCTGAAAAATATTCCATTGTGTGTGTGTATATATATCACATTTGTTTTATGCATTCATAGATGGACACTCATGTTGCTTCCATGCCTTGGCAACTGTAAATAATGCTGCAGTGAACATGGGGGTGCATATATCTTTTTGAGTGTTTTTGTTTCCTTTGGATAAACACCCAGTAGAATTGCTGGCCATATGGTAGTTCTAGTTTTTATTTTTTGATTAACCTCCATGCCATTTTCTGTAGTGGCTGCACCAATTTACATTCCCACCAGCAGTGCACAAGGATTCCTCTTCTCCGCATCTTCACCAACACTTATTATTTCTTGTCTTTTTGACGATACCATTCTAACAAGTGTGAGATGATACCTCATTGTGGTTTTGACTTGCATTTCCCTTATGAATACCTTTTCATGTACCTGTTGGCTATCTCTGTGTCTCTGGAGAAATGTCTCTTCTGATACTCTGCCCATTTTTTAGTTGGACTGGTTTTTTAAATTGTTTTGGCTATTGAATTGTGAGAATTCTTTATATATTTTGGAGGTTAATTCCTTATCAGATATGTGATGTGCCAATTTTTTCTTCAGTTTGGTAGGCTGCCTTTACATTTTGCTGATAGTTTCATTTCCTGTGCACAAACTTTTCAGTTTGTTGGAATCCCACTTGTTTATTTTTACTCTTGTTTCCTTTGCTCTTGGTGTCAAATCTAAAAAATCATTGCCAAGATCATCGTCGAGGAGCTTACCCCCTATGTTTTCTTCTAAGAGTTTATGGTTTTAGATTTGATGTTCCAAGGTTTTTTAGTCCCTTTTGAGTTAATTTTTGTGTTTACTGTAATACAGTGGTTCAGTTTTATTTTTTTTCACATGGCTGTCCAGTTTTCTGAACACCACCACTTATTGAAGAGATTGTTTTTTCCTCATTGTATATTCTTGGCTCCCATATTTTAAATTAGCTGGCCCATATATGCATGAGTTTATTTCTTTTTTTTTTTTTTTTTAAAGATTTTTATTTATTCATTTGACAGAGATAGAGACAGCCAGCGAGAGAGGGAACACAAGCAGGGGGAGTGGGAGAGGAAGAAGCAGGCTCATAGCTGAGGAGCCTGATGTGGGGCTCGATCCCATAACGCCGGGATCACGCCCTGAGCCGAAGGCAGATGCTTAACCGCTGTGCCACCCAGGCGCCCCGCATGAGTTTATTTCTGAACTCGCTATTTTGTTCCATTGATCTATGTGTGCGAATACTGTACTGTTCTGATTACATTAGCGTTGTAATATATTTTTAAATCAGGAAGCATGAGGCCTCCTGCTTTGTTCTTTGTCAAGGTTGCTTTGGCTATTTGGGGTCTTTTGTGGTTCCATACAAACTTTAGGATTGTTTGTTCTGTGTCTGTGAAAAGTGCAGTTGGAATTTGAAAATGCCATTGAATCTGCAGATTGCTTCAGGTACTATGGACAGTGTTACAGTATTCTTCCAGTCCATTAGCACGGAATATCTTTCCGTTCATTTGTGTTTTCAGTTTCTTTCATCAGTGTCTTAAAGTTTTTGGTGCACAGGTCTTTTATCAGATTCTTGGTTAAATTTATTTCTAGTAGTTTATTCTTTTTGATATAACTATAAATGGGATTGTTTTCTTAATTTCTCTGATAGTTCATTATTAGTATATAGAAATACAACAGATTTTTGTGTATTGATTTTGTATCCTGCTACTTTACTCAATTTATTATTTCCAAAAGTTTTTGGGTGAAGTCTTCAAGGTTTTCTGAATGTAATACCATGTTACTGCAAATTTACTTCTTCCTTTCTGATTTGGATATCTTTTCCTTTTTCTTTTCTTTTCCTTCTATTTATTTATTTATTTATTTATTTATTTATTTATTTATAAAGATTTTATTTATTTATTTGACAGAGACAGACACAGCCAGCAAGAGAGGGAACACAAGCAGGGGGAGTGGGAGAGGAAGAAGCAGGCTCATAGCAGAGGAGCCTGATGTGGGGCTCGATCCCGGAACACCGGGATCACGCCCTGAGCCGAAGGCAGACGCCTAACCGCTATGCCACCCAGGTGCCCCTCTTTTTATTTTTTTTAATTCCTAATTGCTCTAGCTAGGATTTCTGATACCATGTTGAATAAAAGTGAGAGTGGGCATTCTTGTCTTGATTCTCATTTTTAGAGGAAAAGCTTTTTATGATACTAGCTGTGGACTTGTCATGTATTGTTTTTATTTATTTATTTATTTATTTATTTATTTATTTATTTATTTATTTTAAAGATTTTATTTACTCTTTTGGCCCGGAGAGCACTGGCAGGGAGAGGGAAGAGCAGGCTCCCTACTGAGCAAGGAGTCAGATACGGGGCTCCATCCCAGGACCCTGGGATCATGACCTGAACTGAAAGCAGATGCTTAACCAGCTGAGCCACCCAGGCGCCCCATGTATTGCCTTTATTATGTTGAGATATGTTCCCTCTATATCCACTTTACTGAGAATTTTATCATGAATGGGTGTTGAATTTTTGTCAGTTGCTTTTTCTAATCTGTTGAGATAATCATGTCATTTGGGGCCTTCATTTTGTTGTGTCACCTTGATTCGTTTGCAGATTTTTGAATCATCCTTGCAGTACCCTAGAATAAATCCCGTTTGATCATGATGTGTGATATTTTCAATGGATTCTTAAAAATTTTAATTTTAGGATAGTTAACATACAGTGTTATATTCATTTCAGGTGTACAATATAGTGATTCAACAATTTCGTATATTCCTAAGTGCTCATAGAGATTAAGTGTACACTTCATACCCTTCACCTGTTTTACCCATCTCTCCACCCACCTCCCTTCTGGTAACCATCTGTTTTGTTGTTCGTTGTGTTGTTTCTTAAATTCCACATGAGTGAAATCGTATGGTGTTTGTGTTTTTTTGACTCATTTTGCTTCCATTATACTCTCTAGATCCATTAATGTTGTAAATTTCAAGACGTCATTATTTTTTATGGCTAAATAATATTACATTGTATCTATATACCACATCTTTATTCATTCATATCGATGGACTCTTGGGTTGCTTCCTTATTTAGGCTATTGTAATAATGTTACAATAAACATACATGTGCATTTATTCTTTTGATTTAGTGTTTTTGTATTCTTTGGGTAAATACCCAGTAGTGTGATAGCTGGATCACAGGGTAATTCCATTTAAAAATTTTTGAGGAAACCCCCATACTGTTTTTTTACAGTGGCTGCACCAGTTTACATTCCCACCAAGAGTGCATGAGAGTTCCTTTTTTTCCAATCCTTGCCAAGCCTTGTTGCTTGTGTTTTTTATTTTAGTCATTCTGATAGACGTGAGGTGATATCTCATTGTGGTTTTGATTTGCGTTTTCCTGATGCTGAGTGATGTTGAGCATCTTTTCATGTGTCTGTTGGCCATCTGTATGTCTTTGGAGAAACGTCTGTTTGTGTCTTCTGCCCATTTTTAAATTGGATTATTTGTTTTTTGGGTGTTGAGTTGTATAATATCTTTATATATTTTGGATACTAACCCGTTATCAGATACGTCATTTGAAAATACCTTCTCCCGTTCAGTAGGTTGTTTTTTAGTTTTGTCGTTTGTTCGCTTTGCCTTGCAGAAGTTTTATTTTGATGTAGTCCCAATAGTTTATTTTTGCTTTTGTTTCCTTTGCTTCAGGAGACATATCCAGAAAACCGCTGTTAAGGCTGATATCAGAGAAATTACTGCCTGTGCTGTCTTCTAAGATTTTTATGGTTTCAGGTCTCACATTTAGGTCCTTAGTCCATTTTGAGGTTTTGTTTTGTTTTGTTTTGTTTGTATGGTGTAAGAAAATGGTCCAGTTTCATTCTTTTGCATGTAGCTGTCTAGTTTTCCCAACACCATTTGTTGAAGAGACTGTCTTTTTCCCATTGCATATTCTTGCCTCTATTGTCATAGATTAATTGACCATGTGATTGTGGGTTTATTTCTGGGCTCTCTGTTTTGTTCCATTGATCTATGTGTCTGTTTTTCTGCCAGTACCATAGTGTTTTAATTACTACAGCTTTGTAAGATATCTTGAAATCTTGAATTGTGATACCTCCAGTTTTGTTTTTCTTTTGCAAGATTGCTTTGGCTATCTGGGGTCTTTTGAGGTTCCATATAAATTTTAGGATTGTTTTTTCTAGTTCTGGGAAAAATACTGTTGATATTTTTGTTAGGGATTGCATTAAATCTGTAGCTTGCCTGCGGTAGTGTGGACATTTTAACAATATTTGTTCTTCCAATCCATGAGCATGGAATGTCTTTCCATTTGTTTGTGTGTCTTCAATTTCTTTCATCATTGTTTTATAGTTTTCAGAGGACAGGTCTTTTACCTCCTTGGTTAAGTTTATTTCTAGGTATTTAATTATTTTTGGTGCAATTGTAAATGGGATTGTTTTCTTCCTTTCTCTTTCTGCTGCTACATTATTAGTGTATAGAAGAGCAACAGATTTCTTTACGTTGATTTTGTATCTTGTGAATTCACTGAATTCATGTGTCATTTCTGGTAGCTTTTTCGTTGGTGACTTTAGGGTTTTCTACATATAGTATTCTGCCATCTGCGGTTAGTAAAAGTTTTACTTCTTCCTTACCAATTTGGATGTCTTTTATTCCTTTGTCTGATTGCTGTGGGTAGGACTTCCAGTACTATACTGAATAAAAGTGGTGAGAGTGGACATCCTTATCTTGTTTCTGACCTTAGAGGAGAAGCTCTCAATTTTTCTCCATTGAGTAATGATATTAGCTGTGTTTTTCATATATGGCCTTTATTATGTTGAGGTATGTTCCCTCTATACCTACTTTTTTTGAGGGCTTTTATCATGAATGAATGTTGTACTTTGTCAAGTGCTTTTTCTGCGTCTATTGAAATGATCATACAGTTTTTATCCTTCCTCTTATTGATGTGATGTATCATTTTGGTTGATTTGTGAATATTGAACCCACCCTTGCATCTCTGGATAAATTTCACTTGGTGAAATTTGATTTCATTCAATAATGATTCATGGTGAATCATTATTTTTAATGTATTTTGGATTTGGATTGCTAATGTTTTGTTGAGGATTTTTGCATCTATGTTCACCAGAGATTTTAGCCTGGAGTTCTATTTGGTAGTGTCTTCTCCTCCCCCCCCCCCCCCCCCCCCCGCCCAAGATTTTATTTATTTATTTGACAGAGACAGCAAGAGAGAGAGCACAAGCAGGGGGAGCGGCAGAGGGAGAGAGAGAAGCAGGCTCTCCACCAAACAGGGAGCGCTATGTGGGGCTCGATCCCAGGACCCTGAGATCATGACCAAAGCCTAAGGCAAACACTTAACGGCTGAGTCACCAGGGGCACCTCTTTGGTAGTGTCTTTATCTGGTTTTGATATCAGGGTAATGCTGGCCTCATAAAATGAATTTGGAAGTTTTCCTTTCTCTTCTGTTTTTGCAAAAGTCTGAGAAGAATAGGTATTAACTCTTCTAAATGTTGGGTAGAATTCACCAATGAAGCATCTGGTCTTGGACTTTTGTTTTTTGGGGAGTTTTTTGATCAGTGATTCAGTTTCATTGCTGATAATCCATCTGTTCAAATTTTCTGTTTCATCCCAATTCAGTTTTGAGAGATTACATCCATTTCTTCTGGGTTGTCCAATTCGTTGGTGTATTATTCTCTTATAATTCCTTGTATTTCATAATATTCTAATTCTTTGTATTTCTAAGATGTCAGTTGTTATTTCTCCTATTTTGTTTTTGATTTTATTTGGCTCCCTCCCTCTCTCTCCCTCCCTCCCTCTCTCTCTCTCTCACACTGTGTCTAAAAGTTTATCAATTTTGTTGATCTTTCAGAGAACCAGCTCCTGGTTTCATTGATCTATTCAATTTTTTTTTGTTTCTATATAATTTATTTCTGCTCTAATGTTTACTGTGTCCTTCCTTCTGCTGGATTTGGGTTTTGTTTGTTCTTGTTTTTCTAGCTCCTTTAGATGGAAGGTTAGGTTGTTTACTTGAGATTTTTCTTGCTTTTTGAGGTAGGTCTTTATTGCTATAAACTTCCCTCTTAGAACTGCTTTTGCTGCACTCCGAAGATTTTGGACTGTTGTGTTTTCATTTGTCCCCTTGTATTTTTTTTTATTTCTTCTTTGAGTCCCTGGTTGACCTATTCATTGTTTAGTAGCGTGTTATTTAACCTTCATGTATTTGTGCTCTTTCCAGTTTTTTGTTGTTGTTGTTGTTTTGGTGGTTGAGTTCTAGTTTCATAACATTGTGGTCAGAAAAGATGCATGGTATGACTTCAGTCTTGTTTTGGGTTTCTTCCAGAGGAAATTGTTTGACATGTAGCTGTAGATTTGGTGTGTCCATGAGAGGATAGGTGTTCAGGATTCTCCTACATTGCCATCTTGAACCAGAACCATTAGGGGCCATTTTAGAGGCTGCTTACCACAACCAGATTCAGAAAACCGTATAAACAATGTTAAGTATTTCTGATTTTATTCTAAAGGTTATTGGAAAACCATGAAAAAGTTTTAAACAGGGACATCATTTAATCAAACTAATGTTAAAAAAAAAAAACCAAAACTTTGCCTAGGGTCAAGAATGGATAGGTTTGAGTGGATGCTATAGACCAGATAAGCGATGATTGGTATAGTACAGTGAGAGATCTGGTGGTTTGAACTTTAGTGGTAATCACGGAAATGGAAATAAGTGATGCATCCAAAGCACATCAATGATGTAAACTTAGTGGACCTAAAAGATAGCTTTGATGTGGGAGCTGTAAGGAAGGAGTCAAGGAAGATCTCAAGTTTCTGGCTAGAGCAGCAGGATGGATGGTGATGCTGTTTACTGGAATAGGACTACAGAAGCAATTGCGGGGGGGGGGGGGGTGACAAAGAGGGAGATGAGATGTTTTGGACTAGTTATGGTGACCGATGAGATAGTCAAGTTGTCATGTAGAATAGACAGTAGTTGGGTAGTTCTTCTGGTGTTTACCTTCTGAGGTCTGAGCTGGATATACAGATTCAGGGGATATTATCATATGGTTGTAAATGATAACATGGTAGAAGTTGAAAGTACTTTATAGTAAGACAAGAAGAATGCCTAGTACCTACCATGGAGGAATTCCAATATTTAAGAGGAGGTGGAGCTGACAGGAAGTTAGGAGGAAAACTGGGATATGGTAGGGATACATTCCTTCCCATCTAGTGAAGAGTTTGTATTTTGGAATTCCTTCTAGCTTGAACTTAGTATAATCAGTGTTGAAGAAAAGACCTATCTAAGAGATAGCTTATTTCTTTGGTTTAACAAATATTTTTTGAGAATTATTTATGTGAAAGGCATTGTAGAGTATTGGAGGTGCAGAGTAAAATGGCACATACTAGCTGTCTCAGACAGTTTGACAAGTTGTTAGTATCTTCAGGGGTCACTGAGTCCTGATTCTTTTAATTGGTTTTTTTTAGTTCCAGAAACATGAGTTTTATCTATTTCCTCACAGATGAGCAGAAAGCTGCTTTACATTAACCAAACTAGTCTGAGTCCCACTGGAAAACTGTCACTTTATTAATTTACAGTAAGAAATACAAATGTCAGCTGCCCAACAGTGCATTTTCTCCCCTCTCAGAAAGCCAGAATATTGTTTATTGAGCATAATACCAGTAAAGGAAGTTAAACACTGTGAATGTGTAGTTTTCTCAAGCTATAATAGTCTGTGCAAACTTTTCAGCCATGAGATATACCTGCCATAAAAATAAGGAACCAGGAGACTTACTGATGATATCTTAAGTCTTTTGCTTCTAAGTACCACCACCTTACATCCACACCCCCATACCTCTGCTCCTAATCCCATCTTGCTTCTCCTTGGTAAATATGAACAAACTCAAAATTAAATGTTAAAATTGTGATTATGTCAAAATCAGTTTTCTTATTTTGCTGTTGATTCATTTTGAATCCAGTTGTGTGTAATATCTTGAATATTCATGCTCAAGAAAGTAAAGCACTCAGCAAATTGGAATATGTTAGATTCCTCATGCCTACCCTAGATCCTTATGAGAAGTTAAAATATGGGTCAGATTTGAGTCCTGAGAGAGAGCCCAGGACGGCTACAAGGTTTTTTGTTTGCTTGTTTGTTTTTTTAACCTAATAGAAGGATAGAGTTGCCCTTTACCATGAAAGGGAAAGTTGTGAGGTGGGTAGAGTTGAGGGAAACAGTATCTGTTTTAGCTAATAAACATGAGATGCCTGTTGTACTTCATGTGGGGATAGATGTTGATTACGCTGCTGGATATATGATTCTGAAGTTTAGAGGAGTCACCCAGGCTTCGTATTACATTTGTGTGTTTTTGGCACGCTGATGGTATTTAAAGATGAGATCACCAAAGTGATACAAGTAGAGAAAAGAAGGCCCAAAACACACCTGACCAGGGAGGAACCAACCAAAGAAAAGGAGCAGTTGTTGAAACCGGAGAAAATGAATGATAGTAGTGTTCCAAAAGCCAAGTGAGAAGTGTTTCAAGAGTGAGAGAACATAGCAAGTGCTGAGGAAAGGGGCTGGATGTATTACAAAGAAGCATGAGGAAAAGGGGGGAGGGTTTGCAGATGTCTTTATCTTGATTGCAGTGATAGTGATGGTTTCATGGGTTTATATGCATGCCTTAATGAATTGTACATGTTACATATGTACAGTTTATAGTATGTCACTTATATCTCAGTAAAGCTGTTTGTTTGTTTGTTTGTTTTTTTTAAGATTTTATTTATTTATTCGACAGAGAGAGACAGCCAGCGAGAGAGGGAACACAAGCAGGGGGAGTGGGAGAGGAAGAAGTAGGCTCATAGCGGAAGAGCCTGATGTGGGACTCGATCCCGTAACGCCGGGATCACGTCCTGAGCCGAAGGCAGACAATTAACCGCTGTGCCACCCAGGCGCCCCTGTTTTTTTTTTTTTAAGAGATTTTATTTGGAAGAGAGTGCCTGTGCACAAGTTGGGGGAGGGGCAGAGGGAGAGGGAGAAGCAGACTCCCCTGCTGAGCAGGGAGCCCAGTCCTGGCCAGATCCCAGGACCCTGGGATCATAACCTGAGCCAAAGGCAGACGCTTAACCGACTGAGCCATCCAGGTGCCGCTCAGTAAAGCTGTTATAAAAAATTAAACATCCAGGGGTGTTTGGGTGGCTCAGTCGGTTAAGTGTCTGCCTTCAGGTCATGATCCCAGAGTGTCTGCATTGAGTCTTGCTTTGGGCTCCCAGCTCAGTGGGGAATCTGCTTCTCCCTCTGCCCCTCCCCCTGCTCATGCTCGATCTTCCTCTCTCTCACAAATAAATAAAATCTTTAAAAAAAAATTAAACATCCATTCATAGCTTAAAAAAAAAAGGAAGTGATCAGCTGTCAAATCCTGTTGATAGGTCAAGAAAGCTGAGAATTCAGAATTGACTATGGGAAATAGCTGTGTCCTTGGTTACCTTAACTGGAATACCATCAGTGGTGTTGTGGGGATAAAAGTGATTTGTGTGAGTTCGAGAGTAGGAAGAGAGGAAGTGGAGACAGAGTACTCACAACTTTTTAGAAGTTTTGCTGAACAGAGAAGTTAGAAAACGAGACTAAGGGGAGAAGTGAATTCAAGAGGAGGCTGTTTGTTTTTAAGAGAAAAGTAATGACTTACAAAGATAGTATGGCTTGTTTTTATACCAGTGAGAATCAATCAACGGAAAGGGAGAAAATGATACTGTCTTATGAAAAAAAAAGGCTGTTGTAGGAAAGAATTGGTGGAGTGATACCCATATACTCCTTTGCCATCAGTCTTGAGAATTCTGGCCATAATAATGAAAATTAATTTACAAATCTGTTTGGATATGCTCTTTAATTTATTCATTGTTTATTTCAAAACTATGGGTTTTGTAGGTCACTTTTGAAGATATCTTTAAATCCATGTTTTTAGGTGTAGTAATCACCATATTTGATATTTTTCATCTTGCGCTGTTCTTAGGATTGGTACTTATTATATATTAGTATCTCATATTTTATTTCATAGTTATAATATCCATGCCTCCTCAAATAAAATATAGATCTTACAGTCCAGCCCTTAGCATGACTGTGATTTTTAGATAAATTACTGTTGTTAGCCTTAGCCATTGTTAAGAATCTTTTTTTAAAAGGATATGCTCTCCCTGTAATGTAACTATGTGAAACAGTTTTACTGAAGAATTTGATGAAGTAAGTTTTGAGCTTGTATTCTTAGGATTGATTGCTTTGGGGGTAGGAGAACGTTGTAATTTTTTTTAATTGATGTAATTTTTGCTTGGAGTTCCTTCACATTTTGTATTTGATAACTCTGACCATAATTGTTTCCATAGGTGATGGGAAATCTAGGAACTTTCAAAAGAAGCCTTTTATTCTCAGCTTTACCTTATCTGGGTTTTGAAGCATATCAAGTATTTTCCCAGGCTGCGGTGGTTCATGCCACAGCCAAAGGTAAGCCTAAGCTAAACATTTGGACTACTTAGAGTTAAGTATGTTTGTTATATTTTGTTAATAACTTTGAGTTATTTTTGAATAAGTAATGAAACTTTGTTCTACGCTCTATTCTCTATTCGTCATTGAGTTTGATTTTATATATAATATATATTATATCTGTGTGTATATCTCTTTGTGAATATATATATATATTCATATATATAGCTGTGTATATGTAATTTCTTCTAGCAACTAGAGCTCCTTCAGTGAGAAATACTCTGTTAAATACTTTGTAGTTTTATGGGACCCTTGGGCTAAGAATTTTTTTACATTTTTAAGGGGTTTAGGGATTAGGGGGAGAGGGATATACCACAGAGACTATATCTGGCCCTATGACACAATAATTCTTTTGTTTCCTTAATTCCAAGGTATTACACTCTTCTTGATATAGTTAAGAAAGGCCTAATTACTTTGAGGTAAAAGTATTTTTTTTACAAATAAAATGCAGTTTAGTACTAAATATCAAATAACTGATTGAAAAGTAGAAACATTCTATCAGATTTCTTATTTGGTATACTATAGATAAATATATATCAAGACTTGCCATATTTAAAAGAAACCAGTTGTGTGTGTTGACAGGCAAAATTTCAGTATATTAGATATATTAGTATATTGATTTATGGATTAAGCTTTTTTGTTTTTTATAGTCCCCACCTTTTAATCATTAAGAAGTGTTTGGGGAAAGAGGCAGAGATTTTATTTTTAATAGATGTTCTTATTAAAGTTGTGATAGGTGAATTTGAGAATATTAGCTAAAAATTACTAGTTATTGATTTCAATTTCCCATAATCATTCTTGTCTTTAAAAGAGCAGATAAGGGTCACCTGGGTGACTCAGTCGGTTAAGTGACTGCCTTTGGCTCAGGTCATGATCCCAGGGTCCTGGGATTGAGTCCCACATTCCGTTCCCTGCTCTGCAGAGAGCCTGCTTCTCCCTCTGCCTCTTTCTCTGTCTCTCATGAGTAAAATAAAAATAAAATCTTAAAAAAGATAAATAGAGCAGATAATTGAGAATTGCTGTGTTTTTGTTTTATCTTTCCTTTTTTTCTTAAATGTATAATTTATATGACAGATAAAGTAGAGGACTTGGTTCCCTAGATTCTTCATCTAACTTCAGTTCTCACAGTAACCTTGTAAAGTAGTAAGGACAAACTATATTATGACATAATATTTTTTTAAATGTATCAGAGATGTGCCCAGTGGTTGCAGTTTTAATATTTTTCTGTGTGTGTGTGTGTGTGTGTGTGTGTGTGTGTTCTATTCTAGGTGTTTTTGTTTTGTTTTTGTTTTTTATTTTTATTTTTTATTTTTATTTTTAAAGTAAGCTCTATAGCCAACATGGGCTGGAACTCAGGACCCGATCAAGAGTCAGGAGCTCTGGGGCACCTGGGTGGCGCAGTCATTAAGCGTCTGCCTTTGGCTCAGGGTGTGATCCTGGCGTTCTGGGATCGAGCCCCACATCAGGCTCCTCCGCTAGGAGCCTGCTTCTTCCTCTCCCACTCCCCCTGCTTGTGTTCCCTCTCTCTCTGGCTGTCTCTGTCTAATAAATAAATAAAATCTTAAAAAAAAAAAAAAAAAGAGTCAGGAGCTCTACTGGCTGAGCCAGCCAGGCTCCACCCATTATAGTATTAACTTTTGAAAAAGAAGCTCACAGTTTAACTTCTTCAAAGTCAAAGTGTCAGAGCAGAGATTAGAACGCTAATCAATTTTTTTTTTTTTTTTTTGGTGTCACACTTAGTTTCAATGTGCTTTAGCACCCTTTCCTTACAGAAATGAGTGCAAAGATATAGTGCCTTCCCTGAGGCACTTTGAAAGGCAAAGCTGAAATTAACTTTAGCTTTAATGGTAATAGTCCATTTTTTCAAAAGTGCCTTTATTTAAAATTACTGCAGGTTCAGTAAATTAAAAAACACTTTAAGGTGCTGGATCCTTGTGGGAGCTGCACAAGCTGGGCGTGGTTTTGCGCAGTGGCAGTAGCAAGCTGGGTGGGGATGGGGGTGCAGTGCGTTAAACCTTCAACTGTTTCCTTACTTTGCGCTTCAAAGAACTTTGATGCGGCTTTCTTCCATTGCCTTCCTTCACCTCTTGAGCCAGCCGCTATGAGCTGGGCTGGGGGAGTCCTGTGGGCAAGCCGAAGACTAGGCCCTGTAGGAGCTAGTGTCTTTTGCCTAGGGATGGCTCTGCGTCCCTGCCAGGTGGCATGCACCGCCCTCAGGGACAGTTGGTCCTTCATCCCTGTCTCCAAGATGGCAACTGTCACATGCAAACTTATTAAGAATTTCACTTCAGAGAATACCATTTACCACAATAAGATCTCTATTATAGGAACTGGCTCAGTTGGCGTGGCATGTGCTATCAGCATCTTATTAAAAGGCTTAAGTGATGAACTTGCCTTTGTGGATGTTGATGAAGGCAAACTAGAGGGTGAGACAGTGAATCTTCAACATGACAGCTCTTTCATGAAAATCCCAGATACCATTTCCAGCAAAGATTACCATGTCACTGCAAACTCCAACCTAGTGATTATCACAGCAGGTGCACGCCCAGGAAAAGGAGAAACACACCTTGATGTAGTCAAGAGAAATGTGTCCATCTTTAAATTAATGATTTCCAACATTACCCAGTATAGTCCCCAGTGCAAAATGATAATTGTTTCCAATCCAGTGGATATCTTAACTTAATGTAGCTTGGAAGTTGAGTGTGTTTCTCCAAAACCGTGTTATTGGAAGTGGCTGTAATTTGGACACTGCCCGTTTCTGTTTCTTTATTGGCCAAAGACTTTGTATCCACTCAGAAAGCTGTCATGGATGGATCCTTGGAGAACATGGAGACTCAAATATACCTGTGTGGAGTGGAGTTAACATTGCTGGTATCCCCTTGAAGGATCTGAATTCCGATATAGGAACGGATAAAGATCCTGAGCACTGGGGAAATGTCTACAAAGAAGTGATAACTACTGTGGCTATGAGATGGTTAAAATGAAAGGTTATACTGATTGGGCTGTTGGCCTATCTGTAGCTGATTTAACAAAAAGCATTTTGAAGAATCTTAGGAGAGTACATCCAGTTTCCATGATGACTAAGGGCCTCTGTGGAATAAATGAAGTATTCCTTAGTGTTCCTTGTATCCTGGGAGAGAATGGTATTGCAAACCTTATTAAGATACAGCTGACCCCTGAAGAGGAGGTTCGTTTGAGAAAGAGTGCAGAAAAACTTTGGGAAATTCAGAAAGAGATCAAGCTTTGAAGTTTATAGCTACCATCCTGAAGTTATTAAAGGAGAGATAGTAGTCGTAGGATTGTATATCAAACTTTTGAATAAACTTGAATTTGTGTGTGTGTGTGTGTGTGTGTGTGTAGTTGCTATTTGGTCTAAATGTATGATGTATGTGTTTAACGTGTTACAGAAATTCTTGTTCTTTTCTTCCAGTATATGCTAATTCTTTCATTCTGGCTAGCTTATACATATGTTCATTTATATGCTGTTTAAAAAAAAAGTTATAACTTCCTCTACAAATGTAAACATAAAAGTTTATACAGAAAACTCTAAATGTTAGTTCCAGTCCTAACTCCAAATGAAACCTAAAATATATAGAGATCATATTTTTTTTACCTTGGAAAATGATCCATGTTTCTATAAAACTATAATTTCACAGTCCTTACAAGTTTTACTTTGTCATATATATCTCTGCTATTTGCTATATTGTGATCTTTATTTTTCATATTTTTTAGGAAATGGTCTTCAGGTGATTCCGTTCATCAAAACTGCTTACGTCTCTTTAGGCCTGCTTCATGCTCATTGAGACCAATATTTTCATTGAGGAAAATATTTTTTCCTTTTTCATTTACTGGGATACAATCATCTTTTGATTCATGTTTTTTAGAAATTAAGGGCATATATATATATATATTTTTAAGAAAGTTCAGCAAGGTTGCTGGATTCAAGACAAACTTTATTTTTTAAACAGGATTTTTTTTAAAGATTTTATTTATTTATTTGAGAGAGAGCTCAAGTAGAGGGAGTGGTAGGCAGAAGGAGAGGGAGAAGCAGGCTTCCCTCTGATCAGGGAACCCGATGTGGGGCTTGATCCCAGGACCCGGAGATCAACTGACTGAGCCACCCAGGCGCCCCCAAGGGCATACATACATACGTTTTGACATTTCAGTTGGATGGGGCTGTGGGACTCTTTTTAAAAATGGTAACTTCTGTATTTACCACAGGATAGGGCAAATACCCACTTGTTGGCTATAATTGAAGAACTCCAGTAGAAAGTTTTTCATTATTTCTTTAAAATAGACAAAATTTAAAGCCCTTCAAGATACGCTAATACAGTCACAGTACTCGTGTGTGTGTGTGTGTGTGTGTGTGTGTGTGTGTGTGAACGTTCACTTGTAAAATGCCTAAAAGATAATTAAAAGCGGCCCATCTTAAATAAAGGTCCTTCATATAATCATTTCAGTTGTCTCTTTTCATATACTTTCATTGATTCCTCTTTGATGAATCTACAGAACCGAGGTCAGTGCTCCTTCATCTGTATTCCTTTGTGCTACTACAGGGCATCTTTAGAGGCACTACTTCCAATACTGATGAGACACAGTATTGTTGGTATGAAAAATTTGCCTGAAATTTTGATGATGATGTTGCTACTTAGAGCCCTCTAGCATCTAGAAAAATCCGAGTATCTGGAGAATCTAGATACTTGTTTTCTACTTTGTAATTTCTGTAGGGAGAAATTTCCAGAAATAGAACTATTTTGCTTACTTTGAGGAGTAGAGTATTTCTTTTTGTCCAGATATATCTTACATGGCTAAGAGTACACTTAGCAAGAAAAACTAGAAGACCAAAGGTTACTAACTTACGTCATATCAGTGATATTTTTTAAAATTCTAAGAGTTATGATTTTGTGCATATTCATTTTAGGCTTAATTTAGATTTTATTGTACAGTTGAATTAATATTTCAGTTCATCTTTGGGTATTCATTATTAAGTTGAAAAGTAATTTACTTTAAAAGTTTAGTCTACTTTAACAATATGGTCTCTTTATGTCAGTAACATAGCTTATTTTTAAATATTTTCAGGAAAAGTACAGAGCATTAGCCAAGTAAAAAACCCACATAGCTGATTTGCAGATATGAGTGATCTACATGCTCCTAACCTAGTGCCTGTGTGTGTTTGTAGTATCAGAGTAAGTGCATTTGTTCCTTGTAAATTGCGCACTGTATGATTTTAGAAATTTCTCTTTAAGAATCAAGAAAAAAATACGTATTTAAAGCCTGGATATTATAGCTTATGGTACTATACTGTATAATAAAAAAATAGATAAGTGATTTAAGAAGTTAAGAAAGAATAGTACACCCAAAAAGGATTTAAACTATTTTAAATTATTCGCTTAATTTCTATATTTTTCTTTTAATTATATGGGTGATTATATGTAGCATTCCTACATTATATTAAGGACAGTAATCTCTATCAGTCTTCTGAGAAAGTCTGAGAAAAATCAATGAATAGAATTAAATGTAACTTTGTTATTTACACATACCATGTATACATTCAAAATGCCAGATCAGTATATTTAATATTGTGTAAGTTTTCTGTCACAGCAGCTGTCACAAATTACCACAAACTCAGTAACTTTAAACAGCATAAATTTATTACCTTACAGTTCTATAGTTCAGAAGTCCAAAGTGGGTCCCACTGGATTAAAATCAACAAGTTGGGAAGGCTGTGTTCCACTCTTTAGGGGAGAATCTCTTTCCTTGTTTTCAGTTTCTAAAGGTTTTCCACATTCCTTGGCTAAAGACCCCTTTCCTCCATATTCCAGGGTAGTAATCATTTCACTCTGGCCTTGTTTTCATTGTTATACCTCCTCTGACTTTCTTCTTCTGCCTTCCTCTTCCACTTTGAAGGACTCTTGTAATTATATTGGGCCCCCTGGCTAATCCAGGATCATTTCCTGTTTTAAGGTTAGCTGATGAACAGCCTTAATTCTAGTTACAAACTTAATTCCCCTTTGCCATGTAATCTGTACGTTTTCACAGATTCTCGGGATTAAGATGTAGACATTTTTAGGGCCATTATTCTGCCTACCACAAATAATCTTCAGGTTGTTGGGACACGTGGCTGGCTCAGTTGGTGGCGACTCTTGATCTGGGTTGTAAGTTTGAGCCCCAGGTTGAGTGTAGAGATAACTTAAAAAAAATAAAATCTTAAAAAAAAAATCTTCGGGTTGTTATAACCTTAATTTGGAGAGTCAGCCACTGATAAAAATGTACAATAAAATGGAAGCAAACTTAAGAAAATCAACCAACCATATGAATATTGAACTAGGGCACCAACCACACTGAAGTAGGATTAAAGAAGAATTTGCTCTTGTCATTTAATTTTTCCAAAGCTAGTTTTTAAATTACATTATGATGTTAACTTAGTAAAAAATACTTTACATAGTTCTGTCAAATTCAGGAGATTTTTTTTTCTGGTCTAGGTTTTAATTTTTCAAAAACTAAAAATTCAACCTCAAATACACTATTATCAATTAAAGTGTACTAAGGCAAATAATAAGCTTAATTGAATATATTGAAATGTTGGCTTAAAGAGAATGAAACTTGACCACTATCTCACACCATACACAAAAATAAACTCCAAATGGATGAAAGACCTCAATGTGAGACAGGAATCCATCAAAATTCTAGAGGAGAACATAGGCAACAACCTCTACGACATCGGCCAAAGCAACCTTTTTCATGACACATCCCCAAAGGCAAGAGAAACAAAAGATAAAATGAATTTATGGGACTTCATCAAGATTAAAAGTTTCTGCACATCCAAGGAAACAGTCAGAAAAACTAAGAGGCAGCCCACGGAATGGGAGAATATATTTGCAAATGACACTACAGATAAAGGACTGGTATCCAAGATCTACAAAGAACTTCTCAAACTCAATACACGAGAAACAAACAAATCAAAAAATGGGCAGAAGATATGAACAGACACTTTTCCAATGAAGACATACAAATGGCTAACAGACACATGAAAAAATGTTCAAAATCATTAGCCATCAAGGAAATTCAAATCAAAACCACACTGAGATACCACCTTACGCCAGTTAGAATGGCAAAAATAGACAAGGCAAGAAACAACAATTGTTGGAGAGGATGTGGAGAAAGGGGATCCCTCATACATTGTTGGTGGGAATGCAAGTTGGTACAGCCACTCTGGAAAACCGTGTGGAGGTCCCTTAAAAAGTTAAAAATTGAGCTACCCTATGATCCAGCCATTGCACTACTGGGTATTTACCCCAAAGATACAGACGTAGTGAAGAGAAGGGCCATATGCACCCCAATGTTCATAGCAGCAATGTCCACAATAGCTAAATCGTGGAAGGAGCCGAGATGCCCTTCAACAGATGACTGGATTAAGAAGTTGTGGTCCATATATACAATGGAATATTACTCAGCTATCAGAAAGAACGAGTTCTCAACATTTGCTACAACATGGACAGCACTGGAGGAGATAATGCTAAGTGAAATAAGTCAAGCAGAGAAAGACAACTATCATATGATTTCTCTCATCTATGGAACATAAGAACTAGGATGATCGGTAGGGGAAGAAAGGGATAAAGAAAGGGGGGGTAATCAGAAGGGGGAATGAAACATGAGAGACTATGGACTATGAGAAACAAACTGAGGACTTCAGAGGGGAGGGGGGTGGGGGAATGGGATAGGCTGGTGATGGGTAGTAAGGAGGGCACGTATTGCATGGTGCACTGGGTGTTATACACAACTAATGAATCATCGAGCCTTACATCGGAAACCGGGGATGTACTGTATGGTGACTAACATAATATAATAAAAAATCATTAAAAAAAAAAAAAAAGAAATGTTGGCTTATATGTAATATAAGTACTAAGTAATACAGTACCCTTACAGAAGACAAATATGTATGTTCCTTATTGTAATAATTGGAATATCCTGAAATTCAAGCTTACTGTTTTTTTTCAGGAACTAGTCAACTTTTTTTAGAGCATTACATTGTCTATAAGGTTTATATATTTTGTAGTAATGTTAATTACAAGTTATTGAGTTCGTTGGAGTAGGGGGAGAGGGGAGAAGCTGAGCAGGGAGCCCAGCCGGGACATGAGACCTGATCCCAGGACCCTGAGATCATGACCTGAGCCAAAGGCAGCCACTTAACCGACTGAGCCACCCAGGCACACCTTGATGACAAATGTGACTCTTTCATAACAGTGTCTGTGTAAGTTAGGTCGTAAATAGAATCTAGTGAAACAGTGTGGTGCAATCCATGCAAATTAGTAATTTTCAGTGCTGGAAGTGGATGTTCTGTCATTTTCTGCAGTGGATGGCACTTCGCTACAATAACAAAGTGTGTGTGTGTGTGTGTGTGTGTGTGTGTGTGTGTGTGTGTGTGTGTGTGTGTGTGTGGAGGGTAAGGGTACCATAAATTCCTTACTGGAAATTGCTTTCTTCATTTTCAAAAATGTATCATATTTCATTAGTTCCACAATAAATTTTCTATTTTTTTTAAGTTTCTCTGGTTTCAATAAATCACTTACTGTGATAGCTTCATCCTTATCTCTACTACACTTACATCTAGAGTCTTCAGATTTTCTGATCCTTCTTTGTAGGTGATTTTTATATGTAATTTCTTTTGCTTATATTTGAAAATGTTTGTTTCTTAGAATTGTTGTCATTTGTCTTGGGAAGACCTACTTTATTGTGTCTTTTTTTCATTTTTAGTCTTCAGAGTTGAAGAAATTCTCGAACAAGCAGACTACCTATATGAGAGTGGAGAAACAGAAAAACTTTATCAGTTGCTGACCCAGTACAAGGAAAGGTAGGCAACATATGATAAGCCTGCTTTCAACATTTTTGTTATTTAACAATTAAAATGATTCTTGGTGCTTGAAATGTTCATAATTAAGTTTTTACTGCAAAACAATATTTTTTAGAGTTTAATTTATAGTATGTTTTTTACAGTAAATGATTCACAGGTGCTACATGTATCTCATTGATTTAGAAAAGATGATTCTCCTTACTCATTCTAGTAGAACATTGAAGTATTTTTTCCATTTTGTTATTTTGCTTCAGATCATAGGAGCTAGTTGTTGAATATATGGTTATCTATATTGTATATTTCTCATTTTTTAAAGAATTTCTTATTGACATAAGATGTAAATGAATTAGGATGTTTGTATGGCATCACTGAATAGTATCTGTGTATCACTTTAGAAGCAGTTTTTTAGAGAAACTAAAAATACCTCCTTTTTCTATTTTTAGTACTAGATTTCATGTTTAGTCCAGAGTATCAGTGTGCAGTCAGTTTTGGGGAGGATGCAGGTGGAAGGAGATTCGGCCCTATAAAGTAGGTTTAATAGGGCTAATTTGGCATTTCCAGATCACGAATCTACCTATTTCTAAACTAAAAATATTGAGTCATTTTCAGCTACCTTTCTTAGATTCCTAAGACCAGTTCTGTCTTCATGACCCATCGATTTTACTTCCTAAATACCTGTAGAATCCACTCTTTCTTTCCCATTTTTCCCTTAATTACTTGTAATGTCATGTTTGGCATTTTATAGTCATTTCAGTAATTACTTGAAAAGTAAGCTGTAAGATAGTTACTCCATCTTTATTTAATTATAAATATACTATTGCTACCTTTAGTTTCAAAATTTTATGTGAATACCGTTTTTTGTTAAATATATAATGGGCTTAAAGGCAAACGTTTAATAAAAAGGATAAAAAGGAGTTTTGATGTTTTTTATTTTATTTTATTTTTATTTATTTATTTTTTTAAAGATTTTATTTATTTATTCAACAGAGATAGAGACAGCCAGCGAGAGAGGGAACACAAGCAGGGGGAGTGGGAGAGGACGAAGCAGGCTCATAGAGGAAGAGCCTGATGTGGGGCTCGATCCCACAACGCCGGGATCACGCCCTGAGCCGAAGGCAGACGCTTAACCGCTGTGCCACCCACGCGCCCCAGGAGTTTTAATGTTTTTAAAAATATTTCTAACACTGAATTGTGGTTACTATTGTGTTGATTAACCATTTCTTATTTTATATAAGTTTGTTCATATGGAAATTCTTCAGGTCCAGTGCCCTTACTTGAAATATTCCCATGTGGGGTGCCTGGGTAGCGCAGTCGTTAAGCGTCTGCCTTCGGCTCAGGGCGTGATCCCGGCGTTCCAGATTGAGGCCCACATCAGGCTCCTCCACTGGGAGCCTGCTTCTTCCTCTCCCACTCCCCTGCTGTGTTCCCTTTCTCACTGGCTGTCTCTCTGTCACATAAATAAACAAAATCTTTAAAAAAAAAAAGAAAGAAAAATATTCCCATGCATCATGGCATGGATGACACATTCAAACATAAGATTTGAGATTCTGTTATATTCAGTCATTTATTTATTAACACATACTTACCTATTGTGTGCCAGTTACTATATTTGGAGCTAGGGATATAGCAGTTTTGTTTTGTAGAGCATGACCTGCTCTCTAAAAGTTATGGATTTTATAGTACTGTCTGAACCAGTTAGTGAGTTGTCTGAAGTGTCTCAAGCCTTAAGTTATATGTGAATTTTCTAGTGCAACTGTTTAGAGAATTCAAATACAAAGATATTTTCTAAGGAAGTTAGTATTTATTTATTTAGTTTTATTTTTTAAAGATTTTATGTATTTATTTGACAGAGACAGCAAGAGAGGGAACACATGCAGAGGGGAGCTGGAGAGGGAGAAGTAGGCTCCCCACTGAGCAGGGAGCCTGATGCAGGGCTCCATCCCAGGACGCTGGATCGTGACCTGAGCCAAAGGCAGACGCTTAATGACTGAGCCACCTAGGCGCCCCTATTTATTTATTTTTTAAAAGGTTTTATTTATTTATTCATTTGAGAGAGAGCAAGAGTGAGAGAGCACGAGCAGCGGTTGGGGAGCAGCAGCAGGAGAGGGAGAAGCAGGTTCCCCACTGAGCAGGGAGCTCAATGCTGGGCTCCATCCCAGAACCCTGGGATCATGACCTGAGCTGAAGCAGACATTTAACTGACTGAGCCACCCAGGTACCCCAGGAAGTTAGTATTTTAGATAACATAGGAGAGTTAATATTTATGTATAATATTGGATATTTTGTAGAAAATTTTAGCAAATAAAGTTTTTATGTGAAAATATGGCATTGTGAATAATGGCTTTTGATACTGCTATATTTTCGCTGACCTGGAAGACCATATGTATTCATTAGTGATGTGACCTTTAACAGTTGTTAAATGTGAGCTTAAATGGTTATTTTAATTTCAAATTAGTGAAGATGCAGAGTTACTGTGGCGACTGGCACGGGCATCACGTGATACAGCTCAGCTTAGCGGGACCTCAGAAGAAGAGAAAAAACTCTTGGTCTATGAAGCCCTAGAGTATGCGAAAAGAGCACTTGAAAAAAATGAATCCAGTTTTGCAGCTCATAAGGTGAGGTGCTTAAAGTAATGAAACTGTTACCATGTGAGAGGTACATTGCTCTATATTTGTTTATTATTCCTAATTTACAGAGAAAAGAAAATTTGTCTATTTTAAAGAAATAAGATTTATTTTTGTAACATTTTTTCAAAAAGATGTTTTTTTCTTTGCGTTCTTGAACATTTTTTCTAACTTTTTTAGTGTGTCGATAAATTACTTTTGTGATTTTTAAACAAAAGTGTTAGTTGTTTCATGAATTGCTTGTATCTTTATTCCTAGTAGTATAAGCACTTGACAGATGTTTACTCATTTTCCTCACATTATATTTCTGTTTTATGAAAGGGTGAGAATAGAGCAGCTGGACAGCTAAGACCTAGTATACTTTCACATGTAACTCTGCTAGTTCCTGAATTTCCTAACTGGTTTAGAATGATGTTTTTCAGTTGGCACTGTGGGGACACATGGGGACATCATTGGTATTTTGGAATAGGACAACACTTCATGATGTTGGACTCTCCTCAGTAGATCTGCCGAGTCATTGTGACAACCAAATTCCATCACCACCTATTTCCAAATGTTCCCTTTAGGGGCTAGTCTCCCTTAACACCCCACTAATATTGGTTTATATTAAAAATAAAACTGATATGGATTCCTTAAATTTGTTGAGATTTGTTTTATGGCCCAGAATATGGTCCATCTTTGTAAATGTTCTTTGTGCACATGAAAAGAATGTTTATTCAGCTATTGCTGGGAGTATTTTATAAATGTCATTCAGGTCAGGTTGGTTGATAGTGTTCAAGTTTTTTGTATCCTTACTGGTTTTATATCTGCTTGTTCTATAAATTATTGAGAGAGGCATGTTGAAATGTCCAAGTATAATTGTAGGTTTGTCTGTTTCTTTGCAGTTTTATTACTTTTTGCAGCATATATTTTAAAGTTTCTGTTAGGAATATAAACATTTAGGATTATTATATTTTCTTGATGCATTAACCTCTTTATCACTCTAAAATGATCCCCTTTATTTTTGAAATACTCTTGGTTTTATCATCCACTTTGTCCGATATTAACATAGCAGCTCTTGTTTTCTTTTGATTAATGTTAGCATGTTATATTCTCTGTTCTTTTACTTATAACAGTGTCTTTATATTTAACATGTACTTGTAAACAGGTGATTTAGTCTTGCTTTTATTTTTACTTATATATTTCACATTACGTAAAATTCATCATTGTAATACATATACCTCAGTGGTTTTTCGTATTTTCTCTGTGTTGTGCAGCCATCAGCACTAATTCCAGAATATTTCTGTTACCCCCAAAACAAACCCTAAACCTACCAGTTAATCCCACTTCTCCCCTGCACCTGTCCCCTGGCAAGAAGTAATCTACTTTCTGTTTCAATGAATTTTCCTATTCTAGACATTTCATATAAATGGAATTACAGTAGCTGGCCTTTATGTGTCTGGCTTCTTTCCCTTTGCATAATATTTTCAAGGTTCATCCATATTGAGTATGTGACAGTACTTCATTTTTTATGACTGAATAATATTCCATTTTATGGATATACGAGTTCTGTTTATCAACTGGTGAACATTTGGGGTGTTTCCACTTCTTGGCTGTTATGAATAAGACTGCTGTATACAATTGTGTACAAGTTTTTGTGTGAACATTTGCTTTTACTTCTTTTTTTTTCTTATGGAGGTAAATTCACACAGCATAAAAATCACCCATTTTATAAGTGCACAATACGGTGGCATTTCATACATTTATAGTGTTGTACAACCATTACCTCTAGTTCCAGAATATTTTTGTCACCCCAGAAGGAAACCCCATTAAGTCCAATTAAGTAGTCACTCTCTATTCCCTCTTATTCCCCTAACAGCTGCTAAACTGCTTGCCGTGTCTATGGCTATACCTACTCAGGATATTTCACAGAAGTGTAATCATACAGTATGGGATCATTTGTGTTTGACATCTTTCACTTACCATGTTTTTGAGGTCCATCCATATTGTAGCATGCCTCAGTATTGAATATTTGTTTTTATGGATGGATAACATTCTGTTGTATGGATACATCATGTTTTGTTTACCCATTGATTAGCTGATGGACATTTGGGTTATTTCCACACTTTTGGCTATTGTTTATAGTGTAAATAACATTCATGTAACATTCATGTACAAGTATTTTTTTAAATACCTGTTTTCAGTTCTTTTGAGTATATATCAAGGAATGGACTTTGCTGGGTCATATGTGATTCTGTGTAATTCTTTTTTTTTTTTTTTTTAAGATTTATCTTGTGGGGTAGAGAACTCAGAGAGAGCGAGCAGACTCCCTGCTGAATGCGCAGGGAGCTTGATGTGGGGTTCGATCTCACCATCCTGAGATCATGACCCGAGCTGAAGGCAGACACTTAACCATCTGAGCCACCCAGGCGCCCCAGTGTAATTCTTTTGGAAGAACTGTCAAATTCTTCATCGAAGCAGCTATATCATTTCATATTGCTACTAGCAATGTGAGGGTTTCATACCACATCCTTGCTAACACTTGTAATTGTCCATTAAAAAAGATTAAATCTAGTGGGTGTGAAGTGGTGTCTTACGGTTTTGATGGACATTTTCCTATTGAATAATGATACTGAGCATCTTTTCATATGCTTATTGGACATTGTGTATCTTCTTTGGAGAAATGTCTATTCAAATTCTTTGCCCATTTTTCAACTAGGTTTGTCTTTTTATTGTTGAGTTTTAAGAATATTTTCTGGTTATTAGTCTCTTGTTAGAAACATGATTTGCAAATATTTTCTCCCATTCTATGGATTGTCCTTTTACTTTCTTGATGATGAGCTTTGATGTACAAGTTTTTAATTTTGAGGAAGTCCAGTTTAGTTTTCTTTGATTGCTTGTGCTTTTGGTGTCATATCTAAAAAACAGATTTTCACCTATGTTTGTTTCTAAGAGTTTTATATTTTTTATCTCTTAGTTTAGGTCTTCGATCCTTAAAAGAGTTAGCTTTTATACATGGTTGAGATAGGAGTTCAAAGTCATTTTTTTGCATGTTGAGATAGAAGTTCAAATTCCGTTTTTTGCATGTAAATATCTAGTTGTCCCAGCACCCTTTGTTGAAAAGACTGTTCTTTCTCCATTTTCATCTTTGATCAAAATCAGTTGAACATAAATGTATAAGTTTATTTTTGAAATCTCAATTCTATTTTATTGGTCTAAGTGTAGACCTGTAGGTCTTTGTGCCAGTATCACAATGTCTTGATTACTATATCTTTGTGGTAAGTTCTGAAATAAGGAACTGTGAGTCTTCTAGGTGTTTTTTTTCAAGACTGTTTTGACCATTCTGAGTTCCCTCAATTTCCATACATATTTTAGGATCAGCTTGTAAATTTCTGCAAAGAAGCCAGTTGGATTTTTGATAGGGATTACCTTGAATCTGTAGGTTAGTTTGGGGAGTATTGCTATCTTAACAGCATTATGTCTTCCAATCCACAGATGTGTGTTGTCCATTTATTTAGATCTTTTTCTTCTTTCAACAGTGTTTTGTAATTTCAGTCTTCAAGTCTTGTACTTCTTTGGTTAAACTTATTCTTTAAGTATCTTATTCTTTTTGATGCTATTGGAATTCTTAATCTCATTTTCAGATTGTTCATTGCTACTGTATAGGAGTGCAACTAATATTTGTATATTAATTTTATATCCTGTAGCTTTGCTGAACTCATTTATTGGTTCTGCTAGTTGTTATGTAGATTATTTAGTTTTTTTCTATATTATGAACATGTCTATAAACTATCCATACATAGTTTTACTTTTTCTTTTTCAATCTGTTCACCTATTATTTCTTTATCTTGCTCAATTTCCCTGGCTAGAATGTCAGTGCAGCGTTGAGTAGAAGTGGCAAGAGTGGATATCTTTGTCTTGTTGCTGATTATACGAGGGTAGCTATAGGCTTTCACCTTTTACTATGTTAGCTGTGGGTTTTCCGTAAATGCTTTTTATCAGATTGAGAAAGTTCCCTTCCATTCCTGGTTGTTGAGTGTATTTATCATGAAAGGGTGTTGGATTTTGTCAGATGCTTTTTTTCTGTGTTTGTTGAGATGATCATGTTGGCCCCCCCCTTCATTCTATTAATGTGGTATCTTACATTAATTGCTTTTCATATGGTGAACCAACCTTGTATTTTGGGATAAATCCCGCTTGGTCTCGTTGTGTAATCCTTTTCAATTCAGCTTGCCATTATTTTGTTGAGGAATTTTACATCATAAGAGACACTACTCTTTAGTTCTCTTTTTTCTTTTTCTCTGATTTTATTGAGAAAGAATTGATATAACATTGTTGTGTAAGTTTAAGGCATACAGCATGATGATTTGGTCTGCACATATTGTGAAATGATTGCCACAATAGGTTCAGCTGATATCTATCTGCTAACATAGATGCAGTAAAAAGGAAAGAGAAAAAAAAATTTTTTTTCCTCGTGATGAGAACTCTAGGGTTTATTCTCTTACAAACTTTTTTTACATAGCATACATCAGTATTAGCTGTAGTCTTCACCTTGTACATTACATCCATAATACAGTTCACCCTTGAACAAGATGGGGAGAAGGGTGCTGATTCCTGTGCAGTTGAAAATCTGCATATAACTTTTGACTCCCCAAAAACGCAACTACTAATAATCTGTTAACAGGAAGCTTTAATGATAACATGAAATAATCAGTACATGTTTTGTATGTTGTATGTCTCACATACTGTATTTTTACAATAAAGTAAGTTACAAAAAAATAGAATATTCCAAAAAAAATGATAAGGAAAATAAATTTACAGTACTGTATTTCTCAAAGGATATCTGTGTATAAGTGGATCTGCATAGTTTAAATTTGTGTTGTTCAACTGTATTTGTCTTATAACTGGGAGTTTGGTACCTCTTGACCACCTTCCTCCAACGCCCCCTCCCCTGCCTCTCTGCCTGGTAACCACAAATCTTATGATTGTTTTTTTTTTTTTTTTAAGATTCTATATGTAAGTGAGATCATACAGTATTTTTATTTCACTTAGCATAATGCCTTCAGAGTCCATCCATGTTATTGCAAATGGCAGGATTGCCTTGTTTTTTATGGTTGAATAATATTTCAGTGTGTGTGTGTGTGTGTGTGTGTGTGTGTGTGTACACACAACTAATTTATCTGTCATCTGTTTATCTGTACTTAGGTTGTTTCCATTTTGGCTATTGCAAATGTTGCTATGAACATGGAGGTGTAGGTATTTTTTCAAGTAGGTTTTGGGTTTTTTTTTGGATAAATTCTCAAGTGGAATTGCTGGATCATATGGTAATCGTATTTTTAATTTTTTGAGGTTTGGCTATACCAATCGGTATTAGCTATACCAATTTAGAATCCCAACAGTGCATAAGGATTCCCTTTTCTCCACATCCATGCCAGCATTTACCTCTTTTTGATGATGGATATTTTAGCAGGTGTGAGATGATAACTTCATTGCTGCTTTAATTTGCATTTCCTTAATGACTTGATGTTGAGCATCTTCTGTTGGCCTTTCCTGTATCTTCTTTGGAGAAATGTCTGTTTAGGTCCTCTGCCCATTTTTAAATTGTGTTATTTGGTGTTTTGCTATTGAATTATATGTAATTGTATGAATTATAATTCAGATATTAACCCTTTATTAGATATATTGTTTGCAAATATTTTCTCCATTCGGTAGGCCTTTTCATTTGTTGATGGTTTCTTTTCCTATGCTGAAGTTTTTTAGTTTGATATAGTCCCACTTGTTTATTTTTTATTTTGTTGCCCTGTGCTTTAGGTGTCATATCCAAAAAATCATTACCAAGACCCATGTCAAGAGACTTTATTCCTCTTTTCTTCTAGGAGTTTCATAGTTTCAGGTCTTACGTTTAAGCCTTTACCTCATTTTGAGTTAATTTTTGTGAGTGGTATAAAATGTGTCTAGTTTTATTCCTTTACATGTGAAAATCCAGTAATCCAGTGCCATTTTTGTAGTTTGTCCTTTCTCAATTGAATATTCCTAACTCCCTTGTCAAATATTGCTGACTACATATTCTTGAGTTTATTTCTGGGTTCTCAGTTCTGTTCCATTTGTCTATTTGTTTTTATGTCAGTACCATACCATTTTAATGACTGTAGCTTTGTAGTTTAGCTGCTTCTTTTTCTGAGGATTTCTTTGGCTATTCTGGGTCTTTTGTGGTTCCCTCTAAGTTTTAGGTGTATTCTTTTCTACTTCTGTAAAAAATGCCATTGGTATCTTGATAGGGCATTGACTCTATAGATGGCTTTTGGTAGTATTGCTATTTTAACAGTATTCTTCCAGTGTGTGAACATGGGCTATCTTTTCCATTTATTTATATCTGATTTCTTTCACATGGGTTATCTTTCCATTTACTTATATCTGATTTCTTTCATCGTTATCTTGCAGTTTTCACAGTAGAGATCTTTCATCTTCTTATATAAATTTATTCCTATTTGATTTTGATCCTCTTGTAAATGGAAACTGTTTTTCAGAAAATTTGTTGTTAGATTATAGAATTGTTACTGATATTTGCATGTTAAATTTATATCCTGCAGCTTGACTGAATTCATTGATTAGATCAAACAGCGCTTTTTTTTTTTTTTTTTTTTTAGTCTTTTGGACTTTCTATATATAAAATTATGTCATGTGCAAATAGAGACATTTTTACCTCTTCATTTCCAAATCTGATACCTTTTATTTTTTTTCCTTGGCTGATTGCTCTAGGTAGGACTTCAAGTCCTCTGTTGAATAGGAGTGGTAAGAGTGAGCAAGCACCATTGTCTTGTTGTTTTTTTTTTTAAGATTTTATTTATTTATTTGAGAGAGAGAAAGTGAGCAGGCAGGAGCAGACAGTGGGGAGAGGCAGAGGGAGAAGCAGACTCCCAGCTGAGCAGAGAGGCCAACACAGGGCTCGATCCCAGGACCCTGAGATCGTGACCTGAGCGGAAGGCAGCTGCTTAACTGACTGAGCCACGCAGGTGCCCCACCCTTGTCTTGTTCTTGGTCTTAGAGGAAAATTTTCAACTTTCATCATTGAGTATGATGTTAGCTGTGGGTTAATCACATATGGTCTTTATTATGTGGAGATACATTCCTTCCATCTCTAATTCAGCTCGTTGGGAGTTAATCATGAATGGATGTCAGGTTTTGTTATATGTTTTTTCTGTATCTATTAAAATGATCATATGATTCTTTTTTTCTATTAATGTGATGCATCACATGATTGATTCATGTATATTGAATTATTCTTGCTTTCCAGGGATAAATCCCACTTGATTGTGGTGAATGATCTTTTTAATGTTCTGCTGAATTCAGTTAGTATTTTATTGAGAATTTTTGCAACTATATTAGGTTTCTTTTATTGTGATGTTTTGTGATGGTTTTGATATCAGTAACACTGGTGTCACAGAATACTTAAGAAATGTTCATTGTTTTTCTATGTTTTGGAAGAGTTTAGAGAAGCTTGGTGTTAATTTTCTTTAAACATTTAGTAGAATTTGTCAGTGAAGTCATCTGATCCTGGTGTTGGCTTTGCTGGAAGTTCTTTTGCCCACTAACTCTGTAGTATTACTTATTATTCATTTGTCAGATTTTTTGTTTATTCTTAAGTCAATTGGATTGTTGTTTCTAGGAATTTTTCATGTTTGCTAGGTCGCTTAATCTGTTGCCATACAATTGTTGCTACTATTACCTTATGATCTTTTTTATTCCTATCTTTATTACTGAGGTTAGTAGTAATATACGTCCTTTTTGAGTCTTGGTTTTAGTAATTTTTCTCTTTTTTTATGTTTAGCTAAAGGTTTATAAATTTTGTTGATCCTTTCAGAGAATTAATTTGGTTTTGATACTCTTCTCCATTTTTCCTGTATTTTATTTATTTCCACTCTGATCTATATTATTCCATTCCTTCTGCTTACTTTGGGCTAGTTTGCTCTTCTTTTCCTAGTTTCTCAAGGTGAAGTTATTGACTGATAACTTTAAGGTAGCCATTTATAGCCATAAGTTTCCTTCTGAATACAACTTTGCTGAATCCCATAAGTTTTATTATGTTGTGTTGTTTTTGTTCTTCTAAGGAATTTTTAAATTTTTCTTGTGATTTATTGGACTCATTGGTTATTTAGGAATGTGCTTTTTTTTTTTTTAAGATTTATTTATTTGAGAGGAAGAGTGTGAGTGAGTTGGGGAAGGGGCAAAGGGAGAGGGAAAGCGAGAGTCTTGAGCAGACTCCCCGCCGAGCACAGAGGGCTCGATCTCAGGACCCCAAGATCATGACCTGAGCTGAAACCAGGAGTTGGACACTTAACTAAGCTACCCTAGGAATGTGTTTTTTAATTTCCACATAATTGTGAATTATCCAGATTTCCTTCTTTTATTAAATATTTTCATTTCAGTATGGTCAGAGAACATACTCTGATTTCTTTTAAAATTTGAGACTTTTTTACAGCCTGATATATTGTCTGTCCTGGAAAATGTTCCATGTGAATTGAGAAGAATACATAGTCTGCTCTTGTTGGGTAGTGTTCTGTAGATGTGGGCTGGGTCTAATTGTGTTATAGTATTGTTTGAGTCTTCTATTTGCTGATTTTCTGGCTAGTTGTTCTACCTAGTCTTAGAAGTGGAGTATTGAAATCCCCAACTTTTATAGTTGAATAGTCTCTTTATACCGTCAAGTCTGTCAGTTTTTGTTTTATTTATTCTGGGGCTCTGTTGTTAGGTGTATATTTGTTTATAAGTGTTTTATGTTCTTGATACTGTTTTTCTTTGTCTCTCATATAATTTTGGTCTTAAAGTTTGTTTTGTCTATTCTTAGATCATTATCTAATTCTAAATAATATCTAATACCACTTCAGCTCTCTTGTGAGTATGGTTTGCATGATAAAACTTCCCTATTTTTACTTTAAGTCTATATACCTCTGAATTTAATTGTATTGTAGATAGTATATAGTTGAGTCATGTGTTTTAATACATTTTGCTAATTTTTGCCCTTTAATTGGAGAGTTTAACCCATTCACATGTAATTGACAATAAGAAGTTCTTTCTCAATTTTGCTATTTGTTTTCGATCTTTTGTTTCTCAAGTCCTCCATTAGTGTCCTTTATTTAGTATTAGGTTTATTTTGTTGTACCATTTTAATTCCCTTGTTTTTGTAGTAAATATTTTGAGTTATACTCTCATCTTAGTGGTTATCCCAAGGAATACCATTAACAGGTTCAGACTGGATATCAACTTAATTTCAGTTGTATACCAGCTTTTCTCTTATGTATCTCTGTTCCCGTGCCCTTATTCTGACCAGATCAACTGGCATTTTGATCTTGGACTTCCCAGTCTCCAGAAATTGTGAGTAATTTCTCTTGTTTTAGCTACCACCCTAGTATTTTTGTTCTAGTAGCACAGGCAGACTAAGACAGATGTCCATGGTACTGATTTGGCTGTTAATCTTTTTGAGGACCCTTTGTACATGACAAGGCATTTTTTCCTGCTGCTTTCAAAATCATCTCTTTGTTTTTATCTTTGAGTTTGATAATGCTGTGTCTAGGTTGGATCTCTGAATTGATCTGACTTGGGGTTGTTTGTTTTCATCAAAGTAGAGAAGCCTTTGGCATTTATGTTTTCAAATATTCATTCTACCCCTTTCTCTCTTTTCTCCTCCTGGGACTCCTCTTATGTGTATTTTGGTAGGTCTCTGAGGCAGGTTCATTTTTCTTCATTCTTTTTACTTTCTGTTTCTCATACTGTGTAATATGAATTGACCTATTATCTTCAAGTTAGCTAATTCTTTCTTCTGCCTGTTCACATCCACCATTGGGCCCTCATTTCAATGTTGTGAATTTTTAATTTCATTTATTGCACTTTTCACCTCCAAAATAACTCTTTGGTTCCATTTTATAATTTCTGTCTATTGATAATTCTCAATTTGATATGATACTGTTCTCATAGAATACTTCAGTTCTTTAGACATCATTTCCTTGTTGAACATACATAAAGTCTAGGATGCCCAACATCTGGGCTTCTTCATGCATAGTTTCTATTGATTTTTTCCTTCTGTGTGTGGGTTATACTTTATTTTTTTGCATGCTTTATAATTTTTTTGTTGAAAACTGGACATGTTGACTATTACAATATGGTAAATCTGGAAATCAGATTCCCTCCTTTCCCAGAATTTGTTGTGGCTGCTTTTAGTATTTGTTATTTCTTTTTTCTTTTCCTTTTTTTTTTAAGATTTTATTTTTAAGTAATCTCTACATCCAATATGGGGCTCAAACTCACAACCTTGAGATCAAGAGTCACATGCTCTACTGACTGAGCCAGCCACGCCCCTCTCTTTAGTGGTTTTTCTGAATAAATTCTGTAAAGTCTGTATTCTTTGTTGTATATACCCACTGAAGTCTCTGTTTTGTTAGCTTAGTGGTCAGGTAATGATTGAACAGATATTTTCTAAAATGTCTGGAACCCAAATGTTTTCCAATCTTGGTCATAGGGCTCTGTGTATGTGTTGGGACATACCTTTAACAGTTAGCTGGGCAGTTTTAAACTGTACCTTAACTTTCACTTCCTGTTTGTGAAGAGCCTTATGGTCAACAGGTGGTAGGGCCTTCTCAGATCTTTCCTAAGCATGTGTGTCTTTTTTGGATTTTCAGGGATATTTTGGAGCTTCCCCCCGCCCCCCAAATGGTTTGCCATTTAATTCAGTAACAAAATAATTAACATTTCACTATGCTTTCAAAGCATGACATTTGAAGTCCATTTTATCTTCCTTTGACATATGCTTTGGTAATAAAAAATAAAATGTCATGGTACAGCAGTATGCGTGGCACTCAAAATTCTGTCAGGTTATAACCCTATCAGTGTGATTCACAGGGTATGGAGCAGCAGTGGGAATCAGTTAAAAAATCACATATGATCTCTCATCACAATTCAGCCCTGCATTGTTGAGCAAAAGCAGCCATAGTAAATGCATAAGTGATGAGCATGACTGTGTTCTAGTAAAGCTTTATTTGTGGGCACTGAAATTTGAATTGAACATAATTTTCATATGTCATAAAATATTCCTTTGGCTTTTCTTTACTGAAGCTTTTCAGAGCCCTTAGGGACATCTCTTTCCCTAACCTTTCTCTTCGCTCCCTGCACACTACCCTCCCCGCCCCGCCCCAAGGTCCTTTATCACGAGGACCATTTTATAATTTCTGTCTTTTCCAGTTAGGTGAAATATGTACAAGGTCAGTCTTGCAGGGAGCCACCAAACAGATCAGAACAAATAATTAATTATAGTTCTCCATGAATGAGATCTGTTCTAATCTGGTACCGGGAATGGAGGGCTGTTTTCACAGCTCCGGCTGAGACTGGGAGTGTGGGATGGGACTGGAATAAGATAGAACAGCACAAAGTTCACTGTTCTCACTAGGAATAATCTGTTGCTTTGAATAAGCATTCCCAGGTCACTGCAAGCCTTAGGTTAATTTTGGAGTTCAAAAAAAAACATTGATTCTAACAGTTGAGCGTTTTTATTTATTGCTTTGATGGAGGAGAGAATTCGGATTTCTTTACTTGGCTTTTTCACTTAGGTCACTCTCAGGCTGTCTTAATTTTAATCCAGTTTGGCAATCTGCCTTTCATTTGGGGTGTTTGGACCATTTACATTTAATGTGATTAATGATATTTTTGGTTTTAAATTCCCTATCTTCCTATTTTCTGTTTGCTCATCTGTTCTCATTTTCTTCTTTTTCTGCCTTCTTTTGTATTGATCATTTTTTGGATTCCATTTTATTTGATTGACTTAATGACTATAATTGTATTATGTTGTTTTAGTGGTTGCTTTAAGTTTTATAGTGTACATCTTTAATTTATAGTCCACATCAAGTGATATATACTTCATGTATTAATAACTGCTCTTTAGGGGCACCTGGGTGGCTTAGTCGTTAAGCATCTCCCTTCGGCTCAGGGCGTGATCCCGGCATTCTGGGATCGAGCCCACATCAGGCTCCTCTGCTGGGAGCCTGCTTCTTCCTCTCCCACTCCCCCTGGTTGTGTTCCCTTTCTCGCTGGCTGTCTCTCTCTCTCTCTCTCAAATAAATAAATAAGTAAATCTTTAAAAAAATAAAAATACATAACTGCTCTTTGTGCTATTATTGTGATACATCTTTTTTTTAAAAAAAATATTTTATTTATTTGAGAGAGACCGAGATAGTGAGAGAGAGCACAAGCGGGAAGGAGGGGGGACAAGCAGACTCCCTGCTGAGCAGGGAGCCCAGCACGGGAGTTGATCTCAGGACCCTGGGATCATGACCTGAGCCAAAGGCAGATGTTTAATCAACTGAGCCACCCAGGCACCCCCTGTGATACATCTTTGACATATGTTAAAAATTTCAGAATACTGACAGTCTAATCAAGAAAGAATGTTTAGGATTCATCCATAAGCTTGTGTTTGCTTTGCATATAGAAGGTTGTGAGATATATAAGAGAAAGGTGATGTTATCCGGTGTCATGATATGTGGGAGAAGATTAGAACACCAGATTTGGGCAGCTGGGGAACTCTCAGTGGAGATTAAGTGAGCATCACCTATAGAGGTGTGTGTGCACGCACGTGCATATGCACATGTGTGTTTTAAGGTATACTTTTAAATTTTCAATAAAATTACCAAAATTTTGGTGGAGAATAGATTTAAACAGAAGTTTGTTTTAGTTAAAATCTTTCTGGTTATAATTATTAAAACCCCACACAAATAAGCTCAAACAAAAACAGGGGAGGTGTTTTTTGTTTTTTGTCTTTTTTTATAAGAAACTCTCTTTCACAGAACCTAAAGGCAGGGTGCTTTTTGGTTCAGGAAAAACTGGCTTGAGTGCTCTGATGTTTCACTGTCTTTCCTCTTTGCTGTTACCTGCAAATCTTTTTCTCTACGGACTCTTTTTTTCTCATTCTAAGTCTTGTGACTTAGAGTTTATGAAGCTTGGATATTTTGGATTTAGTCCTTAGGGATGAAACTCAGATAGTCTCAGTTTAGGTATATTGTCTTAACTATGACTACAGGGACAAAGTCACAATTGACAAATGTGGCTTATTACTGTAACGGCAGACTGGGGGAAGAGGCAGCTTGCAGAAAAGAGGACGAGAAAATAAGTTATTCAATTGCAAATTTTTCTAAATATATAATCTGGTCATAAACATGAATCGTTATCTTCCCATTGTGCTGATAACTTTCTTAGACTGTTCTTTACCTTGTATTATAGTTTTCTATAAACATGTCCTGTCCTTGAGTTCTTTAAGGGCCATGTCTACTTTTCTTTGTATATGACAGTATATTTAGTACAGTTTTTATGCTAAGTTTCTGTTGAATGAGAATGACTATTGGGGAAAAGATACTGTATTACCTTGTATTGAATGGAGCATCAGTGGAGTATTATTATTCTTACATGTTTTTTTCTTCTGTTTTTAGTGGTATGCAATCTGTATTAGTGATGTTGGAGATTATGAAGGCATCAAGGCTAAAATTGCAAATGCCTACATTATCAAGGAGCATTTTGAGGTACTGATGAATTTTAAAAGGAATTCGTTTTTTTAATAAATTCCTGTTTCACTTATCTATTGCTGCATAGCAAACCACCTAAAACTTAGAGGTCTAATGCAGACAGCTTATTTCTCAAGATTTTGTGGGTTAACTATGTAGTGGTGCTCCCCATCTGTTCAGTGTATCTGAGGTCATCATACGGCTGCCTTCACCTCTGTCTTCAGCTGGGATGGAATGTACAAGATGGCCTCTTACAGGACTGTTTCTCTCCACTTTTCTTTGCATTATTTAGTAGTCTAGCCCAAGCTTCTTTACGGCTGGCTTCCAAGAATTCGCATTCCAAGATAAAAAATCCCAGTGCGCAAACTTTCATTAAGCCTCTGTTTTGCATCACACTTGGTAATATCCTGTGGACCTAAACAAGTCCTGTGGCCAAGACCAGAGTATGTGGGAGGGAACTCTGCAAGGTCCTATATACCCCGAGGTGTGGTCTGGTATAAAGTCTAACACAACTGATAAACCACTCCCAATAGTAATAGTACTGTTTACGATTATTATCTCTGTGTATTTTGTGTTTTAGTATTTCCCCTAAAGTTACTTCTTTTATAGTAAGCTCTTCCTTAGATGCCAGATATTCTCCAGGAGTTTGTATATTTTATGATGTGCCATATACACTACCTCATCGTCCTAAACAAAACTAAACAAAAACTCCCGAAAAACTGCCACTAGAAATTCAGCATATTTATTTCTCTTTTGATATTGTAGACCATCTCAAAAATACAAAGGAAGAGAATGTGATGGAAACATTCATAGGAAAAATGCTAGATAAGCTATCTAACAGCTTTTCTGAATTTTATGGTTATAGTCTCAATTCCTGTTTTATACAGTAGGTAATAGAAAAGAACATTGGACTGGGAGTCAGGAGACCTAGCTTTTTATTCTGGCATCAGTGGTGTATATACACACACATGTGTATGTGTGTGTATACATATACATATATATTTTTCAGTTTAATAATATGCAACATTTTTCACATTTTAAGACCTTTGAAATAAGATTGCATTATATAATCAGTGGTATCTTATAATAGGCAATGCTTTTTTCTTTTTAGTGATAGATATAATAATGATGTGTGGTAACTTTCATGGTATCTTAGATTCTGTGAAATGTTGTAATTTGCTCGGGGGCATTAAATAAATCACCTAAGTTATTCTGTGCCATAGTATGTAGAAATATATGACAAATATCTTCCAATATAAATCATGAAAAATAGCAGAAAATATATCAATGGAAGCAGAGGCTATAGATTATTTTTTAAAAACCAGTGTTTTCAGGCACCTGGGTGGCTCAGTCGGTTAAGCATCTGCCTTCAGCTCAGGTCATGATTCCAGAGTCCTGGGATCAAGCCCCACATTGGGCTCTCTGCTCAGCAGGGAGTCTGCTTCTCCCTCTGCCTGCTGCTCCCCCTGCTTGTGTTCTCTCTCTCCCTCTGTCAGATTGAATAAATAAAATCTTAAAAAAATAAAAAAAATAATTAATGTTTTGCAGATTTCAAATGTGTGTAAGTATATTTTTAAAATGATAATATTTAGTATTTACATACTAAAAAGATCATTTATACTATTATTCCTAATTCCGTTATTATATCTAAAGCCATAAGGAATTACTATCTTTGGATTATTATTGTTGTTGTTTTTAGATTTTAAGTAATTTCTACACCCAACATGGGGCTTGAGCATGGTCCACCGACTGAGCCAGCCAGGTCCCTATCTTTGGATTCTTTTAAAACACTTTAACTAATGGCAAGAATTATAAAAGAAAGGGTTTGTTTGAGAGTAGCGCCTCTCAAGAAAATTAAGAAAATTAAATTCCCTAAAGGATCCATTACATATTATGAATTAACTTCTCTCCCTTGCATCTAGAATGGTACTAGCTCAATACCATTCTTGGTAGATTGGAGAAAATAATTATTCATAGAATTCTTTGTAGGGTTTAATTTTCTAGTGGAACTCCAATTAGGAAAGGTTGCTTAGTGTATAAGTTGTGTATACTTTAAAACATATTTTGCTATAAATCAACCACTATTTAATGGAAAAGTAAAATATAGTCAGTGATGATTCTTTTATTAATGAAGCAGGATTTCTGCTAAATCATAGTTGGCTATTAGCCTTATTTTAACTCATTAATCAGTGTTAGTAATAAATTGGTACTTTTGAAAGGTAAAATCATGCTGGTTATAGAAGATATTACTGTGTTAAGTATCTCCTGTTACATGCTCATTTAATTTTTTACCACAACTCTGTAATATAGGTATATTACTCTATTGAGTCTATAAAACAGCAAGCTCAGGCATGGCAAGAAGAGAGAACTTGCCAAGGGTGAAAACTTGGAACTGTGATTTGAACCCTGGTAGTCTGACTTCAGAGCCTATACTGGTAACCTACAAATATTTTAAAATGTGTCTCTCAAACATTACTGACTGAAAGTGAAAATGTGGGTTTACAGAAAACTTGAGATAGGAGTTCTCAATTTTTTTTAAAAGGGTCTTTTATTTTTAATAGGATTAACATTAATCTGAGATTTTTCTCAGTGGCTTTCAACAAAATAATGGATAAAAGGAGAAATAGTTGCTTTAAAGTTGTTCTGTAGTTTATGCTTTATGTTAATTAACATAGTTCTTTCATATAGTAAATAGAAATAAGGGAGACTTTATCAGTGTATCTTATTATGTTGTACATAATTATTTTACTAATAAATTCTGCGAATAAGAAGTATTTTTCCTTTGTTAAGTATAGATGGTGAAGTTGAACAAAAATATATATACAGGAAGAAACTCTGTAAAAGTATTAAGTACTTTGTTCTCCTTTTAGGAAAGAATACTATTTAATCCAATATTCATACAGAACTTGCCAAAAAGAACCTTCTTATTTTTCCTCTAATCTAGAAGAAACATTGAGAACTATAGATTACTGTTTTCAAAATTAGATTCATTTACAAATTTCATGTTTTTTCTCATATTGATGAATCCTGTTAGTTGCTGAACTTTATAAAAGACTTAACTCTAATACAGGTCATTAATAGTGTACTGAAATGAATTTAACCACATTGAAGAATGAAGAGGGAAAAAAAGTTGGTGTTGTCATAGATGAACTGAAATGCAGAGTTGCCAAAAAAATTTTTTTAATCATGACTTTTTCAGCAAACATAGTACTTATTTGTGTTTAGAAAACAAATAAGATTGACTTTCTCATTTCTTGTTAGAAAGCAATTGAACTGAACCCAAAAGATGCTACTTCAATTCACCTTATGGGTATTTGGTAAGAACCTTTCTTTAAATAAATATTTTAGTGGTAGGTAGTATGATCTTATTTTGTAGTATATAAAACAAGATATAAAGTTTTTAAAAGTGTTTGGTATTCATGAGTGTTTAACTAGAAGTTGTGATGTATTGTTAGAAAATACTAAATTTGATAGTGATCATGTTAACCATTGTTATTCAGATCATTTAGAAATACATATTAAAATGAAAAAGGCATTAAGACTTTTGCTAGACCTTGAAATTCCCTTTGTTGGGAAAGACTGTTCTTACTTACCAGGCAAACTGAAACTGGATTAATCTAACTATATAGCAGTACAGTTCAATGCCCTAAGAGGGTCTTTGCATCTTCAGGGTGTGTCAAGTATAGTCTGATTTATCTGAGGAATAATATAATATGACTTTCAGTATCTTTCCATCTGTCTAGTGTATATCTTATTTCGCTGGTATGAACATAGACTAATGTGTTTAAATGCTTGCTGATTTAAGAGTGTTTCTTGCGACAGGTTTGCTGCTGTTTTCTTTGGGTGTAGTCTGCAGACCTGAATATTTTATTGTCTTATAAATAAATGGTGTAGACAAACCTGCATCAGATTCTTAAAAAGGAATTAAATATCTTCAGGACAAAGACCATATTAAACTAACAAAACACTTACTGAGAACTAATGATAATGGAGAGACAGTGCTAGGGAGGAAACATGAATGTGATACAGTGGCTACTTGAGGGAGTTCAGACCCTAGTCAAAGATGCAGTACTTTCCCCCCTCCCTATATCAGAAAGTTGTCAAGATCTTTGGATGTTAATCATTTGCCTCACTCTTTTAAATAGGCAGACTTAAATTGTCATTTGCTATTGTTATTTATACGTATCATGTTTAGTTTTGTCATTTTTTTAAACTTCTCTTGGTTTTTCTTACCTAAAAAAATAGGGGTAATGATCCTAACTCATTTAGTTCTTGTAAGGAGTAGATGAGAGATAATCACCGAGCACCTGGAACAGAGTGAGGACTCAGTGATGAATGATATATACTGTGTTATCATTACCAGTACTGTTGTGTACTACTTATATTTAACCACGGAACACATCTTAATTGATGGATCAGTATAAATCAGTCTCTAGGTAATTCAGTGGGAATATTAACCTACTGGATATTATGTAAAGTGCAGATTGTTTAAATGTACAACAGAAGAAGATATCTTTTATATCTGTTAAGATGGTTTTCTGTAAGAGAAAAAAGGTGCAATTGAGATGTATATGTCATTTTATTTCTCTATAGGTGTTATACATTTGCTGAAATGCCTTGGTATCAAAGAAGAATTGCTAAAATGCTGTTTGCAGCTCCTCCTAGTTCCACCTATGAGGAGGTAGTGTGCTGTCCTTTGTTAAGTTAGTACTGGTTTCTTAACTGCAGTGTCATTCTACAGTGTCCAGATCTGGAGCTCTGAGCAGTGAGGCCTTTGAGCACGTTTCTAACCATCCAGTGCAGCTCTCTTATCACAAAGGCTTAATACTTATAATCAATGACTGGTGAGTGTTTTTTTATTTAGGTGAGTGGCTGATGATTCTGGTGTATGTCAGCTATAATAGCTCATGCCTAAAATCTACCATTGTTTTCTGTTTGAAATCTACACCATGTAAAAGTCATAAAATAGAATAAGAAATTCACCAGCTGTTACTCAGGATTAGTTTTAAATATGTGTTCTACACACTAACAGTCATTTACCTGGAAAATCATGTATTTGTATAGATAAAGGAAGAGTAATTTTAACTTTTTAAGAAAGCAGGGTTGAAAGGTCCCCGCTAAAATATGAGAAAATATTCTCATATTTTCAAGGCCTTTTGCTTGTCTTGTTGAAAATAAAATTTGAAAGGGATTTCTGGGCAAACATTTGGGGTTAATTTACACCAATAAAATTTTCAGAGTAAGGGAATAAGGCCGTTGAAAAAGCTTTCCTTGTACCTGTGTTATGCTCTGGCAGGCTATGGTGTAGAATTTAATACAAAAATATTTAGTTGAATAATCAGAACACAGTTGGGAAATATATATTGTTATTAAAAAGAATGTAAGGAAAAAAGATATAGTCAGCTCTACTGTAACAATTTTAGTTATGTTTCTAGGATATGAGTACATTATAAAAACAGTTTAAGTGGGACAAAAAGCTACAGTTTCAGACTCAGTAACATTTTATGTTGGAATTTCAATAATAAGGGACTTTAAAAAATTTATTGGTACAAACTATCACTGAGTAAATTTAACTTTTGCTTTTATCAAGTTTTTGCAGACTTAAGAAGGATCAAAATAGCTGAGTTGCATATGATAATGTTCTTTCGTCTCTGCACTTGATGCTGGTTTGGTACAAGTTCTAAACAGCAATTAAGTTATTACTAGAAGGGTCCATATACTGTAATCTGTACTCTGATGATTTAATAATGTTCAGTTTTGCTGTGTTAACTTTCACTGTTGATGAATTGACTGTTATTTTAAGATGTTTTACTTCCTGACTTTTGAGGAAATTTTTTTTAATATTGATTGTTATAACCCTTTTCATTATGTTTGGGCTTTTTGTGTTTTTAACAGGCGTTAGGCTACTTTCACAGGGCAGAGCAAGGTAACATTTTTCTATTCACATACTAGTATAGTTAAAATTGTGTGAATGCTTTATATATAATAGGAATTTTTAAAACAAAAATATTACTTATTCTAATATACTTCTTTTTGCCCTAGACATTGTTCAAACAATCTTTAGTTTTTATTCAGTAAAGATCACCAGAGTAAGAAGTGGGCTGCTACTGAATTTAGAGCTACAGTTCTGGAATGGTCCTTCATTTGATATGATCCAACTTTCTTGAGAGGAGGCTTTGACATGTTAACTGTCTTAATTCAAGATTATACAGCTGATTAGAAACATTTATTTATTTAAATGTTTAATTTTTTTGAGGTATATATAATGTTATAATTGACATGTAACAGTTTCAGGTGTACAGCATAAGGATTCAGTATTTGCCTATGTTGTAAAATGATTATAGTAAGTCTAGTTAATATCTGTCACATTACAGTTTTTAAAGTTTTTTTTCTAAGATTTACCCTTTCTCTTCAAAAAACATTTAAATGATAAATCTTGTTTTTAAACCAGGCCAGTTTTTGCTTTGTTGCAAATATTGTCGTCTTTTATGAAGAGTTTCATGTCACTCTGGCTTTGGAGAAATGGCCAGTCTAAAACTGACACCAGCCCATCCCAAGTTCATCCTTTTTAATATTAATAGCACAAACTAGAAGAGTAAAGGACATAAGCATATGTTACTAAATACATCAGAAAAACCCATTACAATTCTATTTCTATAAAATTAGAAGAAAGTTAAAGACTGTGTATTAGAGAGGCTACTCATATGGACTTGTTTAGATGCTTTTAGGATAGCAAAGTTTTTTTAAAAAAAACATTTCTTCTAAAAAATTGTGTCTGAATGTTAAACTGTGTCAGTAATATATTCTGATTCGCTGTTATGATAACCCCTCGTGATAGTTTTTATATCATGAATATGAATCTGGGAATAAAGTTTCCTCAAAGGGATTTAGAAGCATAATTGCAAAGTAAAAATAGGGCCTTAGAGAATTAAGGGTTTGGGGTGTTGAGAAAAACATAGTAACTCTAGTCATCCTCCAGGTTTTACCCTGTAGTTCCTCCAGGCGGTCTTTCTTTATGGACCATATCCGGTTTAGAAGCTACTCCTAGGCTCTTAGTACCTGTTGCTTCTCCCATCATGGCCCTTATCACTCCATAGTATGAGTATGTGAGTTGTGAGTATTGTTTACATGTCTAAGACTAAATTCAGGGATGATGCGGACTTTGTCATTTTGCTCACAATTTGTTCCTTATTGCTTAGCATAATGCTATCAAATTTGCTGAATGACTGAATTAACAGATGAATGGATGAACCCCAAGGAAACCTTAAGTACACCTACAAAACATCTCATAAATATGTTCAAATTAAAGAAGTAAAACAATTTCGGGTTAAGGAGCAAATGGAGCTAACCATAAATTATATCCAGGGAAAAGTATGCTTTAAATATAGAAGGTCCCAAGTTGATAGGAGGAATCTGTAGAAAGAATTAATGAAGTTAGTGAGACAGTCCCATGCTTTCATAGGCTTTTGTTCAGTTTTCCCTGAGCCAAGAATGGTCTCCACTTTTCTGTTAAAATCTGTTTAGCTGCAAAGGCAGCCCAGATGTAACTTCTTAGCTTAGTTTCTCTTTGGTTTCTCATAGTACTTTATAATGTGTACACTTATCAAAGCATTCCTTTCATTCATCTATTACATTTAGTTACGCTTGTTTGTCTCTCCTCTTCATAAATTCCAAAAGAACAGAGTCTTCGTTAAATTTGTACTTAAGTATAACCCATATTCAGTAAATGTTAATCAAATGTATGTATGTGCACTTGACCCTTAAACAGTGAGGGGATAAGGGGTCCCCACCCCCTGCATAGTTGAAAATCTGCATATAACTAACTTTTTGGCTCCCCTAAAAGTTAACTACTTAAATAGTCTACCATTGACTGGAACTTACTGATAAACAGTTGTTTAAAATGTATTTTGTATGTTCCATGTATTATAGACTATATTCCAACAGTACAGTGAGCTAGAGAAAATAAAATGTTAAGAGTAAGAGAAAATATAATTATAGCACTTTACTGTATTTATGGGGAGAAAAAAAACCCCTGCATATATTTGGACCTGCACAAGTTCGAAACTGTGTTATTCAAGGGTCAGCTGCATATATATCATGATTCCATTCACTCATACAGCAACTACGTATTGGGTGCATGTTATGTTCTAGGTACTTAAGATATAGCAGGGCATAAAAGACTTTATTAATAAAAAGAAAACCCCTGTCCTTACAGAGCATACATTTCTATCAGGAACCTCAGTTTCTAATCTATCAAATGGAGTATTTTATAAAATTGTATGAAAATGAGAAATGTAATAGAATGCCACTGAATAAATGGTACTTTACCAATATTTTTTTTGAGATTGGAATAGTTGAACAAAAAAGAATTCTAGTTAGCCTAATCTTATATTGACCACACAAATTTATTATTGGAATTTAGACTGAAGAAATTAAGCCTTTAAAAATAAGAGCAATTCTATTTCATCTGAGATAAATTTTTCTTCCTTATGTACAGTGGATCCAAACTTCTACAGCAAAAACTTGCTTCTTTTAGGAAAGACATATTTGAAATTACACAATAAAAAGCTCGCTGCCTTCTGGCTAATGAAAGCCAAGGACTATCCAGCACACACAGAGGAGGATAAACAGGTAAAATATCTTCAATAAATTAAGGCAGGTAGATTTCTACTGAGGCACTATTAAATAAAGGTGAGTTAAGTACTTCTTTAAAAGCATTATTTGTCTAAATGTATATTGTTGAAAACAGTAGTGTTCATTTCAAATTGAACTCATTAACATTTGTTAATTTCCGTACAGCAGTCATTTAGTTACTGTCACCAGAGGTTATGAATTATTTGCTGCCTTATTCCTGTTTGACATACGTGATGGATCAAATAAGATTTCTAAAATAAAAAGGCAAGCCATGTGTACTAATGTGAAAGAATTCTCTAAGAGTCTTACCCAGTCCCTGTTCAGTTTTATTCTGACAATGTGCTGTCCTGGTTTTTGGGAATGCTTAGAGACCACAGCCCACTTTATGAACTTACTAGATTTTGCAGGTTGTTATGTATGCTGTACTGTTTATTTATAACATGTATTTTTCTATTTTAGATACAGACAGAAGCTGCTCAGTTGCTTACAGGTTTCACTGACAAGAATTGAGAATTTTTCAGAGAAGAAAGCACATGAAATATCTAAGAAACATTGCCTTTTCATCAAATTACAAAGATAATACATAAACTCTAACTGTTCTATGGCTGTTTTCTCAGTTCTTTAATATGACCATTTAACAAATTAAGTATACAAAATTTCTAAGTTTCTTCACAGATAACAAAAGAAATAATTACAAAAGATTGGTAGAGACTTCTCCCTGGCTCAGAGGCAGAGATATTGCACATTTAGGACACCAGCAATACAAAGTGGTGTAAGATTTCTAAGGAGGATGGTTCGCATTAGAATGGGAGATCAAGAAAATAAAAAAAGCTTTGTGGAAGAGGTTTCATTGGGGATGTGCATTTGTCAAATTGGACTGATGCAAAGTTTAGATCTTGCAGAGAAGGTGCAGTGAAAATTAGGAGGTTAGGATGTTGAGGGTTCTTGGATGGATCTTGGAACCAACCTACATAAGGAAAAAACTTAAGTCAGGAGAGGACGGAAAATGGAGTGGTTGTTTTTTTTTTCTCAATGTGACATAGTCTCACAAGTGGAGGATTGATTTTGTCACTACACAAAGCCCAGATTCTCTTCCCTAATGTGAAAAGAACACAGAACTCAAGGGTGAAACAGAAATGAAGATGTTTTAAATAGGCAAAACGGTATTACTTGAGGCTGGGATGCCACCACTGCAAAACTGTTTTATAAAAAGGATTATCTTGAATGTCAGATAAATCAACAGTGCATGCATAGTGGGTTTTCCCCAGAGGATTTGGGAATTGTAATGTTAACAGTGAACTGTGCAGATGTGGTCTGTGTTATCATGTATATTTTTGAACAAGAAGGAAAAAGTCCTGGACTCTATATACCCATCCCAATTGCTAATCTTCTGCTATATTTTACTTTATGTGTGTATATTTTTATATATATACGTGTGTGTGTGTGTGTGTTTATGTTTCTAAACTGTTGAAATTGTAGACAACATACTTCATCCCTAAATATTTCAGCATGCGTTGTATCAGAATAAGGACATCCTTTTAGCACAACAAAAAGTTAACAGTTTTTTAAAATCATCTATTACCAGCCATATTCATATTTTCTCATATGTCCCAGGAATGTCTTACACTTTTAAAAACCAGGATCCAATCAGTCATACACTGTATATGATTTTCTGCCTTACTTTTTAAAAATCTAGAAGAGTTCTCCCACCTTTTTTTTTAATCCCACCAAGTCATTGACTGAAGAGGCCAGTCCAGTTATCTTAGATCATCCCTCATACCAGATTTGCTTACCCCACACTTCGAGAACCACTGTTCCATCTTATTTTCAGCGACTGTTTAATTCTATGTGTATTAGATCTTCTTTGCCTAATTTTTTTTTATCACGTCTCTGATTTTTCTTTTTACCTCTTTCAGTTTCATTTTCTTGGCTCTTTGAATTTGTCTTCCATGTCCCTTATTTTTTGCTTTCTTCCTCAGATACATTTTATCTTCACTTTCGAGATGTCTTTTTCTTCTTTCTTTCCGGATTCCAGTCAGCAGGCATTTCACATTTTCATGTAGTTTGTCCAGTTCTGAGTTTCTGAATTTCTATTTTGATTTTTTTTGGTATCTGTAGTTATTTATTTACATTTAATTCATGTTAGTATATTGTGTTAAAGAATGTTTTTTTCTGGTTTGAGCATCCTCTGAAATTTTCTCCTTTTCAATTTTCTCTATAGAGTGACTTTCAGTATTTTCTGGTGATGTGTGTGTGTTTTGAGTTACCAGCAGTACCAGGTAATCAAATGGGTAGTGAAGTGAAGGGTTTGTTTTTTGGATTTGTTCAAGAGTAATCTCTGTGAAGTGGTTTTTGTGGAATGAGGTATCTTTCAGTAATAAAACCTTTTATGGGAGGGGTCTGTCTTCTGGTATTTTATAGTGCTTTTAAAAAATTTTTTTGCTTTGAAATCATAGATTCATAGGAAGTTGGTGGAAAAAAAGTAGAGAGGTCCCAGAGGTAAACCTATAACTACAGTACAGTATCAAAACCACATAATTGGTATAGCCCATAGATCTTACTCAGATTTTACTTCTAAATGCTCTCACTCATGTGTGTTCTACGTATTTTGTTACATGTAGTTTTTTTTTTTTTTTTTAAACTGCCACTATAATCAAGATACAGAACTGTTCCACCAAATCATATAAATTCCTAGTGCTGTCCCTTTATGGTCACACCTGTCCACTTTCCCTCCCTGCCACCGTCCCTAATCCTGGCAACCACGAATTTCAAGAATGTTATATAAATGGAATCAGATTGTGTGACCTTTTGAAAACTGGCCTTTTTCATTTAACATAATTCCTTTCAGATCCATCTCAATATAGTCAGTAGTTGATTCCTTTGTACTGTTGATTATATTTCACTGTAGTAGTGTACCCGTTTAACCATTCACTGAAGGTCATTTAGGCGGTTTCCAGTCGTTGCCTCCTATGAACATTGGGTACAGGTTATATCAACACTCAGGAGTGCAGTTGCTGGGTCTTAATTTATAGAGCTGTTATCTTCCCTTTTTTCCCCTTTTAAACTAAGGGATAGCTAGCTCCCTTCTCCAAGATTCTGATTGTGTGTACTCTCTTCATTTTGACAACCCAGGAGTCTGATTCACCAGGTCTTACACTGGTTCTTGGCATTTCCTCACAGTTAGACCTATTCTGGGAACAAACCCTAGGACCCCATTATTCTCCTTCTTGTGCAGTCCCTATTTAATTGTCTGTGTTCCAAATGTGACCGCTAGTTTGAGATGCTTATTTCCCCACATGCATGTGAACAGAAGTTTGTAGTAGTCTGTCTTTATATTACAGACATGGGCTATGGGCGATAATTACCTTGCCTTGTAGATAGGTTTACTTCCTTTGAGGATTGAGAATAAATCTGGATTTGGAAAGTGGCTGCTTTATAAAAAATCTGAAAGCTCTCAGTTAACTTATTAGCAAAATCTTCCCAACGGAGCATTTAATCATAGACTGTGACCTAGCTATGGACTTTGTAAAAATGACTCACTAATCTGTAAAATAAGCATCATTACAACAAAGAAAAAGCAAAACACAACAACCTTAGAGGAGTTATGAGGATGAAAGAGAATATAAAGGATATACCGTATCAGTATTTTTAAATGCGATTATCAGTATTCTCCTTGGTTGAGATGTGGGAGAGAAAATTTGGAATTTAGGAAATGCCACTTTTTGAGTTGTACATTTTTGCTTCTAAATTATTTGAGGGGTATTTTTTGATCTCATGTGTTCACCATACAACCTATTTTGGACTGTGTGTGCCTGGGCATTATTGTACCCTAAATTTATTGGGAAGAAAAAATAGAAGGAGGGGTGGATTATTTTGGCAAGGGCCATGAAATTATTTTAATGAATGCCCTGTTCTAACCCACTGCACTGTCCTCTGAGAATAGTGAACTGTTTTGTCCTACGACTGAAGAGTATACAGTTGGTAAAAAGGAGCCTCATAAACAAACATAGACGGCTTCTCTGATACGGTCTGGGGTTTTTCCTCAAAACAGTTTACCTTAAGTTTGGCTTTTAAGATCAACAGATTAAGAAAACTGGGGAGTGTTTATAAGACAGCCTTTGTTCTCTCATCTACATATTTAAACGAGAAGATTTTTGACTTCTGCAATATCCACCAGAGTCCAACAAAAAGTCTGCAACAGGCTTACTGAGAAGGCTTAATAAGATAGGAACCACAGCTGACCAGCAAGTCAGTCAGGACTTCTTACATTTCAGAAGATGACCTTACAGCAGCAGTCTGTGTAGCAGAGCATTCACACAGCGACAAGAACTATCATCTCCCCGGGTCACAGCTCAGGGACCTCAGAAGGGACATGTAGTTATGGGTTTCCTCTGGGAAATCCAAAGGTATGGCTTATTAAGTATCTGGAGATTTCCCAGTCCAGATGAACTTAATCAGTCACGTGTCATTTTTAACAGAAGCAGTACTGCCTAACGGTATGTTGACACATTACCACCCTATCTAGTTGTAAAGATAGGAGGCAGGTGATTAACTGAAGGCTGTGAGGTTAAAAGGTTTTATTAACTCTTTGAGCTTTAACTGCCACTTGTAGCTGCTTTCCTGGGAAGACAGACAACATATCTGATTGATGAAATAGAAATTATGTTGTGCCTGTTATCCATTCACTGGGCTCTGTTTGGTGGTGGTGAGTGAGTGTCACTGAAATGAAATAATATAATCTGTCTCTAAGCCTCATTCTTTGCCTGTTTCTTCATTTCAGGCATAGTGAGCCTGTCTAGCCCAGCACAGGACAAGGATGGGAAAAGAGGAGAGAAGGTGAGAGGTAGCCCACATCCTTGGTTTCTCTCATTGCCACCTGAGTATATGAATTAAGACCTAATAAATCCTGCCTATAGGCCTGGTTTTCTATAATTGGGTTTGAAAGGTGGAAGGCCCTGAATCCTCCAAAATAGCCTTCTTCAGAAAGCTGGTTTCTGTGGGTTCCATGTAGCCTCAACTGGTACACAGTAATTTCTTACCTGAAGTGAGGAGAGGGCCCCAGCCCCCTGAAAGCCTCCTGTTTGTTTTTGGTCAAATGTGCTAAATGGTATTCTCATTCTCACCTCCGCTGAATGAATGATGTCCGTCAGTAACTTATGTCATGTCATGGCAGAATTCATTGAGCAGTGATGCTTTCTATGGTATAATTTAAGTAGCCCTTTTGAAGACTGGTCACCCTCTATCAATCACATAATGTCATATACATTAGTATTTGTTTTTAATTCTTTATGCTTCAAGATAGCCCAGGATCAGATTAGGATTTGGGAAAGGAGTCTATTCAACATAGTGGATCACTGCCTTTATTTCATCTTTACTATGAACTTTGAATAGAAGTGCAGAACACAATCTAATATGTAGAAAAATAAAATTTTGGCAAAACAAAAACTGTTTAGGGAAATTAAATTGTATACTAGTATTTTCCATATGTACTTAGCAGTTAAATATGTTACAGATAACATTGTAAGATGTCAGTTCATGGTTATAAAAAACTTTTTAACTTCCTGAAATTTACACTGCATATTGAAGTGATACAAATGGAAATTGAATTTTTTATTAATAAGGAAGCCCAGTTTGCTAAAATAGCAATAATATCATTCACATCAGATTTTAATTTTTTATACATCTTGGTAGTTCAGCAAATGCCCTTGATGATGGAAAATTAAAAAGTTACTAGGACAAAAATAATGTTCTATGTAAAAAGGGGGGTGGGGACCAAAAGATTCTTTAATATGCTTATATAACTCAGATCATAAAATTTTCATGAATTTAAGAGGAATGAAGATATATGAACACTAATAGAAAATAGTTTTCATTTGAGTGTTCAAATGCTTATACAACTCTTCAGTCCATCTGGTTTTATAAAACCAAAACTCTGAACACAAGAGCAAAAATGTTCACATTACCTTATATGTTCCTAAGTATCAAACTGCATCAATTTATTATGAATTAAATTTAAAGAACATCACAGATTTAAAAACAAAAGCACATAAGTACCTGATTCTTTTTAACTCCACAAATACCTAGCATCCCAAAGTAACATGTAAACAAACCTCTTTGCTGCTTACTGAATTCTTTCCAACCTCTAGAATAAACTAAATGGCATCGGATATATTGTATGACTTACATGTACATTATTGTTTCATTCATTACTTTGACTGTATTAGGGATGTAGCAAAGAGGGAAATTTTTCAACTACTGTATTTATTTAAAACGAATTGACAGGTTCAAGTGCCTGTCTTCAGAAAAGCCAGCAGCATTTTTCATACTCAAAGTAAGATTTGGCCTAAGCCCTTAATACCTTCCTGAACAGCCATGCAACTAAACACCCTCAAGAGGTGTTACATAAGGGAGAAGATCATGAAGCAATTTGTACTTTCTCTTCTGGATACTAGAAACAAGGTAAAGCAAATCCAGATTATTTTTTGAATGAACGGCTGTCATGTTTAATATACTCGGAGCTCTATAAAACTAGAGCCACTATCATATATGCTTATATAGATATATACTTATTTTTAATAAAGTCTCTTGCTTGCTTCAAATTTAAGGATGATCTTTTTCCTGGTCAGTCACTTCAAGGGAACAATAAATAAAGTAGAAAAGGATGAACTGTTTTGCATATTTCTGTGGAAGAACGGAAAACATTTATACTTTTGAGAGGTTCAGAAAATTCACTGTACAGAATGAACAGCTTATATACACTATCTGTGCAATTTTTCTTGGCTGGGGTATTTAAATGCAAGAGCTCCTCCAAGACAAGAAGCCACATTCATTCTTGTCCAAATCCCTCTGTCTCTTCTATTGCAAAAAGAAGTTTTTCCTTTAGTTGTTCATAACTCTTATATGGTGGTAGATCCAAGCGATTAAAACTGAACAAAAACAAAAACACATGTGTTTTCAATAAAACAAACTCTAAAAAGATTTCTAATACAGTATTTCTTAAAGCACATTTGAAAAACTAAATGGAGAGGAAGATATAAAAATTTTGCCAGAAGTATTCTAACAATTCACTATATTAACATATACAGATTTCTTATGGCAAGGCAAGCTACTGAAATGAAGACTTACTCATAAAAATATTTTAACATTTCCCAGAGAAAACTGGAATTACAAGTTGTTACAAGTCCCCCTAACTTCTCTTGGGTTTTTAAAAGAGTCCATTTCTTTCATTCACTTACCAGTCATTAAGAATCTATTAGATATTTTTCTGGGAGCTAGTGATAGAGTGATGAAAAACTACAGTCCCTATCCTCATGGAACTTACATTCTGGGATGGAGAGTGCCAATAAATACATTGTTTTTTTGTCTTTTCATTCCTGCCAGACTCAAAGAATTCCCTGTGTTGAGTTCAACTGGATTGGAGTTGGTGGGGTGGGGGGGTCCAGTCCCACTCTGTCAGTGAAATAGCTCTACTGTAGTTAAAACCATTCTGTATTTTCTCATAAGGAAAGTTCATTATCGAGGTTACCTTCTACTACCCCATCTGCCTTTGCCCCAACTCCTGTGTAAGAGTCAGGAAACCTGATAAGAGCCTTTTAAGGCAGCCAATTACAATGGTGTTCTTCTCAGACCATTTTATTCCCTTTGTATGAAAAGTTAAATATATTAAATGGTAGCAATTAAGCAGACTGTGTAACTTCTCCCTTCCCCCCCACTTCATGCTTCAAGGTACACTGACAGCAGAAAGGTCAAGAAAGTATCTTTCAGTAGAGTCCTAGACTAAGATCTGTCACTTTCTAATTCTTACATCTTTCACATAAAGCCTTGTCAAATTCTGTCATTCTTTCTACTGAATCTCTAGCCTTCTATCACTGCCAGAGATACTTCCTCAAAAGACATGCCAGTTTTAAAAAACCTGTGCTGTGCTCACTCTGGCAGCACATATACTAAAATTGGAAAATAGAGGTTAGCATGGCCCCAGGATGACACGCAAATCTGTGAAGCATTCCAAAAAAAAAAAAAAAAAAAAAAAAAGCTTTGCTGCTTCTAATTCCTATGGACTGAAGGTGTGGGGGAAGGAAGCCTCCCATGCGGTACATTATACCCCCTATCAACTAGTTTAACGTTCTCCAAGCATTCCATACACTTTGCTGTCTTACGACATGTTCTACAGCTCTCATAATGTGGGATACCTTTTCTCACTAAGAATCCGTCCAAATGCTACAACTTCCTTCCAAGAATTCTCCTTGAACATCTTATATAGACTTAATAATTCTCCTGTCCATAAGTTCTTTTTATTTCTATTTTGGCATTTACTTTACTCTGTATTACGACTGACTGGTTTCTCCCATTAGGTTTTAAAACCCACGAGGGGCAGTCTTCCCTACTCTCCTAACATTGATCCATTTAGTAAATGTTGAGTTGAACTACATAGGAAAGTAGATTACTTGAAAACATCCATAACAGGGTTCTGTTTTAAGACATTAGGCCAAAGGATGGAGACATACTAAAATCTATTCATCTTTTATTGAGTACTTACTATGTGGATATCAGAATACTGTTTTTAAGTTTTGGTTTACCTTTTGTTTTCATTCCAGCTTTGAGTCAAATTTGCTACTTCTTTCTGTCTATAAAAAGGGAAGACACTAATACCTTTCCAAAGGACTAAGGGAATAGTACCCCATTGGCTTGCTATACCACTGTATATAGTCTAAGGAACCCCTGCTCTCAAAGCCGCCACCTCATTGAGCAAAGCTTTGGAGATTACAGAACTCCATCTGAGAATTATCAAGACTACTTTCACCATAGACTGTAGCACTGCTTACCTTAGTCACTAAAAACTCGAGCGTCTCTGGGTCATCAACTGTATTCCACTGATCGAAGTAAATCCCCACCTCTTCCCTGTCCTCCACCTCAGATAGTCCATTCTTCCAAATTTCTATTTTATGATTCGCAGTTTTCTACAGTCTGAATTATTCCTCTCTTGCCTTAACTAAAAATCCAGCTAGTCTGAAACATACCATTTCCCCTGCGGCCAATCAACAAAACTTCTCTGAGGCACACGCAATCTAGCTATGCAACCTTCTTTCTGAACATTTTGCTATCCTCTGTTGACTTCTTGGTCACACTCCTTTCATTCACTGAGAGCTTTGGCACCTGCTTCCTGTCCTCGTCTCATTCACCTGGATGACATGCAACAGCCACACATTCTCATCTCCAGTGACCTGTTCCTTTACCCCAGTTACTGACTTCAAGATAACACCTTGAACCTTGTCATTACCAATAAAGGAAATTTCTAATTAAAAAACTATTCTGCTTTCCAGCTTCCTTCCATTAAAATGGCAACCTATTAGCCCATTACTTTCTTGCCATCCTAGCCTGTCCTCAGACTTCTCCTATCCTTACTTTGTACTTAATCCACAGCCACCCTTACAACCACTACCTTGCAAATCTTTTAAATCCCTGTCTCTCCCTCTTTTGAATTTACTAGTCAAAATTCAAACACCGGATGAATTCAGCCTTTTTGTTTTTCATTCCTCGGACCTTAATAGCTGAAAATTACTGGAGGAGAGAATCCTACAACTAGACAGACTGGTGTCACTTTATAAACAACTAGACAGACTGGTGTCACTTTATAAAGATCCAAGTAGGCAATCCAATTTTGTGCAGCATTCTTAGCCATAGTTTGCTAGTAAATACTTGTCTACTCTGACAGCTCTTTCTTCTCAAAAGTTTTTACTTTCTTCATTCTTAGCCAAGTGACCTCCCTCACCTTATACTTTGAGAAAACAGAAACCAACTGGTAACTCTATAGTTTAAATCCAACTCTTCTTCCTCTGCTTTTACAACAAAGGAAGTGTTCCTGTTTTTATCAAGGGCCAATTCCTTAGCTTGTACTCAGCATCCCAATTCTTTCCATCTTTCTCAAAGAACTGTCTGCTTTGGTTATGAACCTCTCCCCTGCCTCAACAGTCTCTCTTGTTGGATTTACCAATTTATTCTAGACTGGTGTTCTCAATTTTTTTTTGGTAATGATCCCTTTTCACACTTTATGTGTGCATTTATTTTGTTGCACTATATGAAGTGTATGAAAATTTGTCCCCACAAAGATATGTAGTTAGAAAACAGATGTACTCTAGTCATTTTTTTCAGGTAACTGTGGCTATTATTCTTAGATATTGTATTAAGCTTAACAAGGTAACACATAATACGAGTTCTGAAATCATATCAAAGAACTTTTTCTACCTTCTTACATAAAACCCAATGGTTTATCTTGTACTCTGAATGGATTTTTTACCCATGCATGATTTTGTAACATCATACATTGGTCATTTGGAAATAATGGTTCACCGAGTTATAAAGTATTTCCAAATGCTGACACAATTATGTAATAGAAAAAAAATCACATTGGTTAAATACCACCAATCTCATCAGAAAAGTTTTGGGAAGCTTTCAAGCTCACGGTGGTTGGTATATACATTTTCCCAAATTTTAATTTTTACCCGGAACCTCATCTTTCATCATTGCTAACAAATGCTGTCAGTTGTTTCCCCTGAAGTGATAAACTTACTTCATTACTTTTCAAGAAAATGTCTGCCAAGTAAACAGTTTGTCTGTCAGTCATGCTTTCAAGTAAAAAAAGCGTTCCATTAAAAAAGCAAGCTGCTTCAGCTTTTAACTCAACTGCCAAAGAGCTTTCCCCTCCAGACAACCACAATTCTCTGGTGTATAGAAGTGCTTTATGCAGGCTTCCCATTTTGTCTTACAGGGTACTGAAAAGATACATACTCAAGCACCAAGATTTAATATTTTTTTTACTGCTTCATAAAGAACAATCTTGAAAGAAAATGGCTTGCCCCCCCCCCTTTTTGCTTTAAACTGCAGGTGTGCGATGCTGAAGAATGGAGACGGCATTCTGGTGCCACTGCCTTGATTTTTGCTGAGGCACCAGCATTTTTACCCACCGTTGCTTTTGCACCATAAGTGCAAGTGTCAAAACAAAAAAAAAAAGGCAAATAACTGCTTAGTATGAAAATAGTTATGACTTCCTGAAAGAACCATGTACCTCCCAAGCTATCACCATCTTTTGCCTGGATGACTCTAACAGTTCTGTTAACTAATCTCCCTGCCTTCAGTCTTGAATTGAATTCCTCCTTCCTCTGTTGCCACAGTGAATTTTCCTGAATCTCATTAGTTGCTATTTAAGACTCCTCAAAGGCTTCTAATTGCCCTTAGAGTGAAATTTAAGTTCCTCACAATAGCCTACAAGGCTCTACATAATTTAACCCCTGCCTACTCTTCCAAATTCTTTTTATCCCTGTCTCCCCTCATTGACTAAGTACCAGTCACACCAGTCATCTTTCATTTCCTCGAAAAACAATTTCTTACTTCTAGGTCTTTGGAATGCACCTTTCCTGTTCCTTCCTGCAGCATGCTATTTATCAAACTCAAACATTATCCTTTCTGAGAAATCTCCCTGACCACACGATCTAGGAGGATCCCTCTAGTTCTTTTTTACAGCACCCTATTTCCTTTGAAGGACCTTCTTAGTATTCAAATAGTTGACTTGTCATTTGTGTTCCCTTCCCCCAATGGAGTGCAAACTTCATAAAAGGCAGGGAGCACTTCAATTCTATTTTATACATAGTGGTTATTCTAAATAATTGTTTAATCAATGGATACATTTCTTAGTATAGTAACCAAGTAGAAATCATTCCAAAGTTACAGAGTGCTATACTAGTCTGTTCTAAAAACTGAAATTCTAGCTACTTTAATGGATAGAACTTATACTGGGTCTTACATATTTAAAAAAAAAAAAAATCTCTGGCCTTCACCTTCCTATTTAGGAATCCTTACCACTTACACTTACCACGTGTGGCTTCTTGGTAACCAGGTGTCTTTGCCAACTTTTTCAATGCAAAATTTTTGAGGCCCATTACTTCCTAAACCAGGAAAAAAAGACAAAATTTATCTGGTTCTTTAAACATTTTGGTTTTGACAACGAGTTATATAACAGAACATGTCACGTAGTCTTATGACTAATACAGAATACAGTGTAAACCGCTTCTCCCTAGAGAAGCTTCTTACTGCTGCAGAAATCCAGCAATAGAATTAAATCAGTGGAAACAGAAGTAGCTCTAAAGAATTTTGCTCCCTTCACAATCACCCTAAGGAGCAAAGCAATGGCCAGACTATGTAAGCAGCTTCCATTTTTGTCTTACAAATGTACTTGATATTAACCATTAATTAGTCTTCTGGTAGATACCCTATAGAGAGCACAGAAGAATAATCCCTAGATTAAAGTCTATTTTGTGTCTAAAGGCCATTATTATCACAAACTTATCTACAGAGAAACTGCAGTAAAACTGCATTTACCCATGAGCTCAGCAAATCCTCCTAGAGGTAAACGGCAGGTTCCAGTGACAAACTGTAATAGTCGCATCCTTACTTCATTGTCTGTCTCCTTCACAAACTGTGTGACAAAATCAAATTTACTTTAATATAAATACTAAATTATCTCTAGTACTTAAAATAGTAGACACTTAAATTATTCTTAAATTTCTTCAAGAATTTATTAAGGTTAGGCATATATTAATTACACTATGAATCTTCAGTTAATCCTCACAAGTGTACCACTGGTTGGCCACTACTACTATTACATCCATCATGATGGAGAGGAAAATTGGAGGCTTCAAAAGGTCATACCACTAAAAGGTAACAGATGTTGATCAGCTACAATATTATAGCTATCACCTATATAGGGCTCCTGCCAAGCTCTGTGCCATATGCCTTTTGTGTGTTTAGCATGTACAATACTTGGAGATACGATACTATCATGAGCATCCCTACTGTATATATAAGCAAACAGGCCTACAGAGATAAAACTTTGTCTTTCTCAAACTGCTAATAAGTGGCAGAACATTTGAACTCAGGTTTTGTTGAGTTCTAACACAGTTGTCCTGACTTGAGTCAACTACCCTTCTCTCCTATAAGCTTCCAAAAACAAATGAACACTTTCCAATCACCATTCCCAATATCCTGCAGCATTTTCTCCCACTAAATACTGTTTTCTCAACTCTTTGGATTATTTGTACTTGAAAACTTAAACTATGCATTTTGTTAAAATACCTGGTACATTTACTATCTTTTCAAAGAGGGACATCAATGTGTAATATGTGTAATGTGGTAGAATAAAGATTTGAATTGGTCTGGGTATCTTGTAATAGAAGGCAAGTGAACTTACGGAGCGGTCTGAGAGTAGAAGTATATCTTAAAAATAAAATTTATAAAAAGTAAACAAAAATATACTTTTAAGCATGAGACAAAAAGTGCTAATCATGCTCAAAAACATTTCTATATAGAACTGTGCTGAAGTACACGTTTCATCAAGACACAAGAAACAGCTTATTACGTCTGGCATAACCAGCCCTTTTCCTAAAAGAGACCCAATCTGGAAAACACAACTATTCACTTGGGTTTACGTGACTCTAAGCTCAAGCTCCTCAGGTGCACAGATACAGATGTCCAAAGGGAAAGTCAGGGAACATGAAGGAATGAAGAAGCTAGTAAAGATTTGAGAAAGGAAGATTGCAGACACCTGCATACATTCTGTATGTGATGCAATTCAGTTATTTTAGGCCTGAAAATGGATTTATTCTTACTTTTTAATTTTTTATTATTTTTTGTAAGCTCTATGCCTAACATCGGGCTTGAACTCATGACCCTGAGATGAAGAGTCACATGCTCTACCGACTGAGCCAGCCAGTCATTCCTTGTTCATTTTTTGTAACAGGTAATAGATACACCCAGCACACAGTATAGAATTCAAAGGTAGTAAAAGGTACCACATCAAGAGCAGCTTTCACACCTCATGGCCAATTTTTTCCTCTACCTTTTCAGAGATGGTATATTCATATACAGTTAACCCTTGAACAACACGGGTTAGAGGAGCTGACCCCGTGTGCGGTTGGAATCTCAGGAAAATCCACATACAACTTTTGGCTCCCCAAAATTTAACTAATGGCCTACTGTTTACTGATAACATAAACAACATATATTTTGTATACATAGTATATACTATATTCTTACTAAGAAAAGCTAGAGAAAAAGTTACTAGGAAAATCATAAGGAAAATACATTTACAATACAGTGCTGCAAAAAAATCAACGTAAGTAGACTGGCACAGTTCAAACCCTTGTTCAAGGGCCAGCTGTATCAGTATACACTTTGAATATATAGAATATAAATTGTCCTTTTAACCAAAAGCATATTATACACACCTTCTTTTTCCCCTTTAAAATTGTATTAAAACATCTCATTCTCCAGTATTTTTGTTAATTTGCATTAAAAAAAGTAAAAGAATGATTACAAGGTACAGAATTACAAAACAGGTATATTATAATTTATTTACTCAGTTCCCTCCCAAAATAGACATTTAGGTATTTCAAGTCTCTATCAGTGTAACAATAATGGTACAATAAATATTCTAGCTAGTAGATGCCATTTTGCATATGTTGAAGTATATCTAGAAGATAAACTTGCCTTAGTGTCTACATTTCTTTAAAGTATTAATAAATAAATGACACATATCCTTATGAAAAGATTCTACTTCTAGAAAGTCTTTCTCTAGTAATAAACAAAATCCCAGGCTTAGTTTTCACTTGAAAATGAAAGTTCAGCATACGTAAACCAGTAGTCCGTCACTGAATTGCTCAAATAAGTCTCAGTTAGTGGATTTTTGTGAAGAAAATCCCCCTGGCCTAGAGATTTTAAATTCTCAAACACACAAAATGCAAAATCTAATAAATTGTGCTTCAAGCTTCAAGATGAGCATGCAGGACTTGGATGAGACCACCCTATTATAGTTTAAGCTAAAACACCAACAAAAGAAAGAAAGGGAGTAAGGGAGAAAAAGAAAAAAGAAAAGGAATTCATTCTTGGGCATTATCCTCTAGATTATTCTAATTCCCTAGCATATTATTGCCTTCAGAGGAATTAAGTATCTGCACTGACTTTCACATTAAAAAAACATACTACTGGGACGCGTGGGTGGCTCAGAAGGTTAAGAGTCCAACTCTTGATCTCAGCTCAGGTCCTGATCTCAGGGTCGTGAGTTTAAGCCCCACAGTGGGCTCCACGCCGGGCGTGGAGGCTACTTAAACAAAAAACAAAGAAAACATACTTCTTCATTTACTTCTAGAATTAAGTAGAATTTATAGAATACTTTGATACTACTAGAAAAAACATGTTAAACCTACAGGTATTACAATTAAACTACTACTTAAAGAAGATTCTGTCATTCATTCTCCCATTTAGGAAAACAATCAAAATAAGCAATGGAAACTCCTTTAACAAATGTTCGCATATTCAACTTCTGATTTATAATTCAGAGACTAAAAACCATGTCCAAAGGCAGTTTGAATTTTAAAAATGAACTGTTTTTTAAACCACTGTCTCATGAGAAAACATTTTCTTTGAACCCTTTGTTTCAAGAAGATAAAAGCAACTACCTGCCAAAACCAAATGATTTGCTTGCTGTTTCTTGTATAATGTCGATACACAGTATTTCTCTGCCAGTCTGCCAAGTCAACCTCCTGCATGCCACACAACATAACCTGGGAAATGAGCACAGTAGCAGGTCACGGTATAGACTTAGTGAGGAGAATAACTACATGACTCAAATTTGCTAATGAATACCTATGCACATGCCCAATTATGTGCACAGCTAGGTGCATGACAACTAATGATCACAGTAAGCAGATCCAACAAAATTTGTAGCAATTTAGAATAAGGATTCTTTGGTACTTTATCTTTTCCATGTTTACTGAACTTATACTGAAAGCTTTTAGAGTTACCATTCTTCAAGAAAAACATCAGCTATGCTAAAAAAAAATCTCTTCTAAAAATATATCCCAAATTAGGTGTCCAAATTATTAGTTTCAAACAAAATTTCTGGTTCTTTTTAATCTATGCTATCTTCTCTATTTAAAGTCAAAAATATACTAATTCCTGTTATTAATTTTTCCAGGCTTTGGGAATAAGATATTCTATGTGAAATTTTCAAATAAGCCCAGTTGTATTACATATGGGATGAAAGCTATTTTTGGCATAATGAGATAGTCTAATACTTATTTCCTTTCTCAATTAATTGAGCTACACTTTATATGCAATAACATGCAGGTGCTCTAAGTATAGAGTTAGATGAGTTTTGATAGATATATACACCTGTGTAACCACCACCACAATAAAGATGTAAGATGTAGAATATTCCCATTAGGTGCCTTTCTGCAGTCAAAAATACCATCTTTGTCTTTGGTTCTACATGATTAATGACATCATCACACATTAAATTTCTGAGAATGTCATTCATGTGTATGGTACACTATCAACAATCTTTTCTGTTGTCTCCACCCTCTGCCTCCCTCCATCAACACAATGTTTATGAGACCCACCCACATTGTTGTGGGTGCCATGTTTCTTTCATATTGCTGAGTGGTATTTCACTTATGACTCTACAATAATTTACCTATCCATTTACTTCTTAATGGTCATTTAGAGGTTACTTCAAATTTCTGGCTTTGATGAATAAAGCTGTGATGAACATTTATGGAAAAATCTTTGTATGGAGATCATGTATTTTATTTCACTTGAGTAAATACCTAATTGTGGAACTGCTAGGGCGTAAGAGGCTGATACATATGTTTAACATTATAAGACACTTTCAACATTATCCCAGAGTGGTATTTCACTTAGTTTTAATTCTCATTTCCCCAATAATGAATATGTTTCATGTGCTTACTTGCCATCATAGCTTCCTTTGTGAAATGAGTCTTTGCCCATTCTAGAAAATTTCTGTTTTTTTACTGAGTTATAAGAGTTTATATATATATATAAAATGTGTGGCTAATTGTTTTGTGTTCTTCCAAGAACTTCTGCCCATACTAAGATTTTTCTCCTGTTTTCTTTTTCAGCTTTCATATTTACATTTATGTTTTAAGTTAATCTTTCTTCATGGGCTAAAGTAGGGGTCAAGGTTAATTTTTTAACATAGGGACATCTAGTTGATCCAGCATCATTTGTTTAAAAGATTTTCTCTTTCCCCATTGAAAAATATTAGCACTACTGTTCAAAATCATAGACCCACATATGGTAATATATAGATGGGTCTATTTCTGGACTCTCTTAGTGTTCCACTGATCTGTTTGTGTATCCTTTCAAAAATACCACACTATCTCAATTACTATGGCTTAATAATAATTTTTGAAATCATATTGTAAAGAACAACCTCCAAGTTTGTCCTTTTTCAAAATTAATTGTGGGACACCTGGGTGGCTCAGGTTAAGCGTCTGCCTTCGGCTCAGGTCATGATCCCAGGGTTCTGGGATTGAGTCCTGCATTGGGCTTCTTGCTCAGTGGGGAGCCTGCTTCCCTCTTTGCCTACTGCTCCCGCTACTTATGCCCCCTCTCTCTCTGACAAATAAATAATAATTAAAAAGAAATGTTTCAGCTTATCTAGCACCTTTGCATTTCCTTGTAATTTTTAGATTTTAGTTGTCGATTTCTTTTTTTTTTTTTTTTAAGATTTTATTTATTTGACAGAGATAGAGACAGCCAGCGAGAGAGGGAACACAAGCAGGGGGAGTGGGAGAGGAAGAAGCAGGCTCCCAGCAGAGGAGCCTGATGTGGGGCTCGATCCCGTAACGCCGGGATCACGCCCTGAGCTGAAGGCAGATGCTTAACCGCTGTGCCACCCAGGCGCCCCAAGTTGTCGATTTCTACAAAAAATTCTTCCAGGATGCAGATTGGGATTGCGTTGAATATAAAGATCAATTTAGAGAGAAATGACATTTTTAATATTGAGTCTTCTAATACACATGATGTATTTCTTCATTTATTAAAGTCATCTTTAATTTTTCTGAGCAATGTTTTGTGTTTTTAGGTACAGAGCTCTTGCAAGCTCTTGGTTAAATTTGTTTATTTTTTGGATGCTTTAGTACATAACACTTTAAGATTTCAATTTCCAATTGTTGCTGGTACAAAGAAGATATACACTTGATTTTTAAATTACTGGCCTTCTATTCAGTGCTCTTGCTAAATTCACTGTCATTTCTAGTAGTTTTTTTTGGGGGGGGTTCCCTTAGGATTTTCTGGGTTGACAATCATGTTATCATCTATGAATAAAGGCCATTTTTTACTCCTTTCCAGTCTTTATAATGAAGTTTTTATTTCTCCTTTTGCCTCGCTGCACTGGCTAGGCCATCTGGTACAATGGGGAATATAAAGGATGAGAGTAGACACCTTTGCAGTCTTCCTAACTGCAATATGAAGTATTCATGGTATCACCAATCAGAATGATGTCAGGGTGTATATTTTTTTGTTGATGCCCTTTAACAAACTGAGAAAGTTGCCCTCTATTCCTAATGTGATGAAAGTTTTTACAAGGAATGATTGTTACATCATCTTACTTTAAACAGGTTTTAACTTCTAAAGGGCCATGACTATGTATAAGCATTATTTCGAATAACGGTATGCATGGCCATTACTGTGGTATTATTCATGGTTAAGAGAGATGATGAATGGAAGTAAAAGAACAACAGACTAGGAATTACAATCAACAAAAAGCCAAACAAAAAAGATCTATATTTTCTTACAGCTCCGTACTATGAGCTAAAGGCAAATCAGTAACCAATAAGGGCTTTAGTCTCCTTATGTGTAAAAGGAAATCATCATATGGCCCCACTATTTTACAGGGCTATGGGTGAGACAACTATAAACTCTACCAAGGGCTATATAAAAGTATGTGCCTATTCATATCCTTTTACATCTACTGTCTTAGTTTCATCTGTGCTCTAATGTTGGGCTCTGGCCATAACATCCCTCTTTCACTAAGTGAGCCTCTAAAATAGGAGTTTTTAATAGGGGGCATAGAATATTTTAGGTGTATGCATTTTGAAGACACAAAATTATTTAATTTTCTTCAGATTCTTAATGAAGTCTGGGATTTAAAAAAAAGATTAATAGCACTCTAAAAAATATCTTCCATTCTATTCTTCTGATGTGTTTCTGCTAATCTGCAGTCAAGCTCTTAAAAGAAAGAGACATTAACCGGATTTTATAGAGTCTACATTATCATCCAGCCTGAGAGTCCTGATTTTCATATACTTGTCAGTTTCCAGAATGCTAATTTCTATATAGGAATATTACTGTATACAATTTATAATGCTAATTTTTCACAGGCACATTTGATTATAGAACAAACCAAGTTTCTTTTTTCTTTTTTTTTTCTTTTTTTTAAAGATTTTATTTATTTATTGGACAGAGAGAGACACAGCGAGAGAGAGGGAACACCGCAGGGGGGGGTGGGAGAGGGAGAACAGGCTTCCCGCTGAGCAGGTAACCCCATGCGGGGCTTGATCCCAGGACCCTGAGATCATGACCTGAACCGAAGGCAGACGCTTAACGACTGAGCCACCCAGGTTCCGGCAAACCAAGTTTCTTAACAGAGAACTGAAGATAGCTAAAGTTAAGATACTGCCTCCAAAGGAGGCAGAGAATACCAAGGAATATCCTAACAGCCCTGCCTATGTTTTAATCTATATGGGGAAAGAAGACTTCAAGAATTCACCATAACTAATCATTAGAGAAATACGAAATCAAAACCACAATGGGATATCAACTTATACCCATTAGGGTTGGCTACTGTAACAAAGCAGAAAATAACAAGTGTGGGCAAAGATGTGAAGAAATTGGAATTCTTGCACACTTTTGGTAGGAATGTAATATATGATATAGCCACTGCAGAAAATAGTGGTAGTCCCTCAAATAATTAAATATAGAATTACTTTATGATCCAGCAATACCACTCCTGGGTATATATCCAACATAACTGAGAATGGTGTCTCTAAAAGGTAACTATATATCCATGTTCACAGTAGTATTATTCACAATAACCAAAAGGTAGAAGCAAACCAAATATCCAGTGACTGATGAATGAATAAAGAAAATGTGGTATATACATACAATGGAATATTATTTAGCCCTAAAAAGGAAAGAAATTCTTACACATGCTACAATATGGATAAACTATGAGGACATTATGTTAAGTGAAATGAGCCAGTCACAGTAAGACAAATACTGCATGAGGTCACTTATAGGAGATATCAAGAATAGTCACACTCATAGTAAGTAGAACTGTGGGGTCAGGGAAGGGGAAATGGGGAGTTGTTTAATGGATACAGAGTTTCAGTTTTGCAAAATGAAAATCCTCAAAATTGGCTGCACAGTGTGAGTATACTTAATGTTACTGAACTGTACACTTAGAAATGTTCAAAATGGTAAATTTTGTTATGTGTATTTTACTCTCTCCCATCCCCCCAAAAAGGATTTCTGATATACTTCTAACACGTCTAAATATAGTTAAGACCACTAAGAACTCCTGACCTAAAAAACTGATCTTTCGGGGAAACCCACCATCAAACCAGGATTTCATTAAGTTCCCCAGCTTATTAGTAAGGAAGGTTACACTCTCTCTCCAGAACCCTTAACAGTGGGCACTGATGAATGATTTTGTGCCCATGACATCATCATGGTTCAGAGAACTTAAGACCATCACCCCTGCTAGGATTTCAATACCCCCTGAACACTGGCATGAATAAGAGGTTTCAAGATTGTGCCACATCATTTAAAAATATGTGGACATCCTCCTATAGAAGCACAAAAATAGTTCATTCTCCCAATAACATTTCCTAAATGGCATAATAAAAGAGCCTCACCTCCAATTCTTTCTCATCAAAGTACTGTAGCCATTGAAGAGGGACGACTTCATTGAAACCATCAAGGAAAGCTTTGGTCTGTTCCTGCACTCCTCGAGAAAAACGCCACTCTGTCATTAAACTGAAAATAAAGACGGTATTTAAAAATAATTTGTTACGTGAGGTGAAAGCTCAGAAACACAAAGTACTTCTGAAATTCTTTCTCTTTTTCCAAATATGCTATATGTATGTAACATATATATGTTGATGCTGTGTATGTAAGTAGTTTAAGAGTTAAAACATGGTTCCCCATGAGGAAATCAGTTCCAGCACATCAACAGCTAAAAAGGATGCTTTTCAAAATAGGAAGTTTTTTATTTGTCAGTAGAACAGCCGATTCGGAGCACTTACTTCCTGTGCATGTGTAAACAAATAATTCCAAATATTGTGTGCTGACACAGTAAGGGAAAGGCTACGATCATTCAACAGGTTCTCCTAGCAAACCATTTGCCAAAGAAGACTTGAGATGGCTTAAAGCTGGAGAACTGGTTCTTTACATGCTTATTAGAACACGAAGATTTCCTAACAGAATAGAAAAAATGTAAGATGAAAATAAAACATTCAGAGGAGACATAAAAAACAGATGTAGAGGAGGGAAGTGTAATAAAGAAGGAAGGATGAGCATCTCTATGGCAACGCAGAATCTCCACCAAGGGCCTCTCACTGATAGTAGGTGGGTCCGGAGGTTCCTGCAAGGAACAGCACAGACTACTGATGAGAAGCCACTGATACCACCAGAAAAAAGCAAAGGCAATTTACCCACATTCCTCCCCTTCCGGGGTCCCAGAGAAAGCTGGTCTTCTCTGCTGAGGCAAACTTTTCATCCTTGCTGCCTCCACAACTGTTCATCAATTACTCGCCCTCTTTTGCCCCATGCCCTCACCTCTACCTTCCCACCCTCTTCCCATTTGCCCACATGGGTGCTCAGACTATTGCTTTCCGAAACCCTTCCTTCAACCCAGTGTTTCTTTTTAATTATTCTCTCTCCTCTCTTTACCACCACTCCTACTAAAAGAGTACTCTATACTTCACTGTCTCACCTCCTGTTCACCCAAATTTTAAACCACTGTAATGGTCTGGGATTTTCAACATCTCTCCCAGGGGGAAAAACAAAACAACTTTCTTCACAAATGTCACCAAAGAACTCTAAATTGCCAAGCGCCGTGCCCTCTTCAAAATTACTCCTGTTGCATGAACTTCCTGAACACTGGGCGTCAGCATTCCCAAGCCTCACATCGTTCTTCCCTGGTCAATATCACCATTCCCGATCTGATCTAACTTTGGCTACTCCTTTGTTTCCTTCATTGGTTTCAGTGTTCCAGAAATGTTGGTATCACTGAGATCTCTGCCTTCTTTTCTTTTCTCGCTATTTATTACTTAAACATGATATCGTCAATTACCTAAGTTTTAACTATCATAGAAAAGCCAGTAATTCTTAAATTCCCAGATCCTGCTCTCCTCCTAAGATATTAAGATATAAATTCTTCCCTCCTTGGATATCCTAACACATGGAACTATTAACCAATCCAGAAACCTCAAATACTTCATTTGCTAGTATTTTCCCCACCATGTGTAATTGGTCACCAAATCTGAACTATTCTATTCCTGTAATATCCTGAAAAATCCATCTCTACTGTGTCCTGTTTCAGGCCATAGATACTGAATTACTAGGAGAATGAAAGAGCCTCTTAACTATGCTCTGATCTCTAACTACTTCCTTCCATCCATCTCTTCCAGTTTGTCCTCCATAAAGATGCCAGAAACAATTCTAATCATCTCATCTTGGTTGTGGTTAGTTTTTGATCACTTTTATATGAGAGCAAAAATCCAGGTTTCTTAGACTTAAGAGTTTCCTTAGACTAATGCACAATTTTGCTACCACTCGAGGTTCCTAGCTAGCCACTATTTCTCACCATGATACACTATTCCCACAGTGCTGCGGTTGTAGATTCTCAGGATAAATTAATCCCCTCAATACCTCAATTCCTCTGCTCCTGCTATTTCCTTCCCCCCAAAAGCTCTCCATCTATCAGGCAAGCTCCCATTCATCTTTTCAGACCTAGGAAGAACTTTTTTCCTCAGTCCTCCCAGCAGAATCAATGGCTTCCTTCCCACTTTGGATTCTGACAGCATTTGATTCACCTTTCTACCATTCATTTACTCATAGATTCACTGAGGTCCTATGCTGTACACTAAAAACAAAATATCACAACTAAAAAGTTATGCTTAAGGAAGTTTTGTGTTGCCTTTGTTTGTAGTGGCCCAAACCAGACACAACCTGAATGACACCTATAAGCAAAAATGACTGACAAATTATAGAATGGATATACCATATTTAGCTATTAGAAAATTTGTTAGATCTATCTTTACTGACATGGAGGATGGAAAAAGGAAGCTAGAGAGTAACATGATATGATCCCATTTTTGAAACAAGTATCAAGAACAACATAAAAATTTGAGACAAAGGTGAGAATCCAAGCATAAAAGAGCATGAAAATGGTAGTAACATGAATAGAGATAGGTCAAGTGAGGCAAAAGGAAAAAAAAAAAAAAGAGAGAGAAATTTCATTTTGACATGTTAAATTTAATACAAGTGATTCAGTAGCTGAGGTGTGGGCAAACTATGGCCCACAGGCCCAGTCCAGCTTGTTTTGTATACAGCATGTGAACTAAGAATAGTCTTTACTTTTTAAAAATAATGGCAGAGAAAATATTGAAAGAATAGGTCATGATTTGAAAATTATATGAAATCAAATTTCAGAGTCCATAGTAGTTTTACTGGAACACAGCTACACATAACTGTTCATATCCTGTCCATGCGCTTTTGTGCTGTAACAGCAGAGTGGAATAGTTCCAAGAGAGATTGTAGGTGGCTCACATGCCTAAAATATTTACTCTCTGGTTCTGTCCTGGAAAAATACGGATTTACCTTGCTGGCAAATGGAAATTCTATCTAAAGTTCAGATATTACTAACAGAAAACTGAAGCCGCGGTAACAGGCTATTTAGAAAAGCACATTAAATAAAGAACTGGGAAGAACATGCACGTTTAAGAAATGGAGATTTAGATAACCATCGTTACAGAGAAAGTGAAGAAAATCCATACGGTGCAGGATCACGGAATTCAAGGGAACAAAGAATTTCAAGACAGAGGCTGTGGCGGGTACCGTGAAAAGAGTAAGTTAAAGAGGAAAAGTGAACTGGAGGAGGAACTGAGCATCAGACTGCTGGGCACGGCCTGGCCTCCAGCCTGGGCTTCAGTACTACCTGACAGCACCCTGGGTGCTTCATCTAGAAATAAAGAAGATGCACAGTCTTTGCAAAGCCCTTTTTAGCCCCACTGTTCCATAAATTTTGATCTGGACAAAGGCAGAATGCTTACAACAAGCAGAAGTGGGAAAGTGAAGGTCACTATTTATTGTCTTATTTCACAAACACTGGTACTGTTGAGAAAAACTTAAATAAATGTACATCAGAGGCAAGAGAAGTTATTTTAGTACATTTGAATTTCTGAGTCCTGTTAGAGCATGTTTATAAACTGAGATGAAGACTCAGTAGAGAGCAAATGACAAAAAAGGGTAAGTGAAAGGAGGAATGAATGTGCAACAGCTTCCCAGAGGAGTGAACATGGGATCAAATTAAGGGCACAGATAGAGGACTCAGTTCTGACACACTCCAGAAATTATAAGATTAAAGTCAATCAGGTGTATCACCTTACCCAATATATTCATCTTTGTTCTCCTCAGTCACCAGGATATTGGAACCTCCCAACTTCAGGTCATGCGAAGTAACCTTTCCCAGAATTTCCATGTCAACAGAAAAGTACATTTCTAAGCCACATTCTTCAATGTTGTTATCTCTGGGTGATATAAATATATATCAACTAATTAACATGATATCTAAATTGGCTTCGAGAAAATGTCTATTGAAAGATCAATCTTCAAACCTTATCCAGATAAGGGAGTTATAAAACTCAGTATCAATAGATTCCAAATCCTTAATAGTCAGTTTTTTACTTAGCATACGCTTGTAGAATGGTAAAGAGAAACCAGTATCAATAAACTTCCCATGAAAAAGTGCCTGCCAAGAGAAATAAAAAATTTTATTTAAAAATTTGTAAAAATAATTTTCTTATTCAGAGCACAATGATAACAGAGAAATCATGAGGCTTCACAGGCCAAAATAAGCACTTAAGTAAGCAACCAGGATAAATCATGAAAACCAAAATATTACATAAAATGGTTAAGTATGAAACACAAATTACAGAGTTAAATGACTTCAAACACTTAGTTCTATCATGTCCGATCAGTAACTGTCACTGAGGATGGTAAAAGAACAGTATCAAACCCCCACTCTTTCTGGTATGTTTTATAAATTAAATTAACCTAACTGGATGCAGAAATATGGACGGAGCCTCAGGGCTCCTGGGCATGCACCTGGCAAGACCCTTCCTCCACTCCTTTCTGACCACAGTTGCCTAAGAGATTTGCAGGACTGACCCCATTTGCCTTCACTCCTGCTCACAACAGCCAACAAAGGAAGCACCAGACCCCCTCAGCACCCCGATTCTCACCACCAACTGCCCATCCATCTCAAAATCCAATTCCATTTCTCACACCTCCCCTAACTCCCAAAACCATCTCTATGCTTTGCCTTACGAAGCTCATGATCCATCATTAACAAAATCCCCCCCCGCCGATTCCTTCTTTGAAGATCCTTTAGCATCTTGGTTTAACAAACATCTAGCATTTTTCTGAAGACTTTGCTTCTGCCCAAGTCCTCCCAAAGGGATGCTGTTTCTCTCCCATCCCCCTCATGTCACCAGGCCTGGAAGTGGGGCAGGTGTTGCTCCTCATTACTAATTCCTCCTCCCCAAATCTGCCCGTCTTAAAGCTCATGGCTTTATAGCGCCCCGAGTGGCTTACGGCCCCACCCCCGCCCCCACTTTGTTGCCATCAGCCCTAGATCTCTGAGTTTCTCCTTGTTACTCCCTCAAAATGCTATGTTCTTCTACACTACCGTCATAATTTTAGACATTCCAACATCTACACTGATGATTCTCTTACTACCCTGACTTTTTAGTCCTTTCAATAACCTTAGTCTTTCACTTAGCTAAACATTCTCGACATCATACCTCAGATACTGGTATCAGCAATAACTGCATTCCTTCACAAACTCAATTTCAACCATCACCTAATTTTCTAGCTCACTGCCTTTTGCCATGGTATCTGCAATTTTTGATCCCACTGAGATCGAAAAAACACATGGAACCTTATTACTGTTTCTCAGCTTCTCAACAAAGCTGTTTCTCTCTCTATTCAGTTTTGATTCCATCATCAATCATTAAAATTACTCCCGTGTACACCTTCAAACCCAGCCTCTCCTCAAAGAAATTCTGGCAAAATCCAAAGCCTAGCTAAACACAACCCTTAACCTACTCCAGGCCTGTGCCTGGGTATTGGAACATGCTAGGAATGCATATACAACCATGCTGACTAGTTCATGATCAACAACCTCCAGTGGGAACTTAGTGCTGCCTGATAATCATATTTCCCCACTGTACTCCCTCTCCCAGGTGACTATTATTCCTCAAATACTTTTCCCTACTCCTCATTCTGAGCTAATTATCTTGCTTTCTATTTCACTGAGGAAACAGAAGCCACCAGAAGAGAATTTTTGTGTGTTCCACCACATCTGCTCACTACTAGCATCTGAATCTATATACTCTATTAAGTTATCTATTACTTCTCTGTGTGCCACACATCTCTCCTACTCAAGGTCACTGCTCCCATATTCCCTATCTCTTTGACTTCATCAAATTAATTCTTCTTACTTCATTATCATTATCTGTATGTAAATGTTTTACTCTCCTCCCATTCTAGATACTGCCCGATTTCCCTATCACCCTTTATGGCAAACTTCCTTAAAAGATTTGTTTGTATTTGTTGTCTCCATTTCTCCTTCTGTTCTCTCTGGATTTCACTTCCACCAATCAATTGTTCCTCACTACTGCTCCTGAATCTTTCCCCTGGCCAAATCAAATGGTTACTTCTAAGATCTCCTCTTGCTTATCATACCAGCACTGGACAGGGCTGACCACCTTCCCTAGCCCTCTGGCAACTGTTCTTATTTGATTCTCCTACCCCCTCCTCCTCAGCTCTTTTGTTGGTTCCCTCTCATCAACTTGACTTGCAAATGTCCTTAAACTTCTTCTGTCTACCCTTACTCCTTAAACAATCACATAGCCCTAACCTAGCTAGATAACCCCTCATCGCCAGACTTATATACCCAACTCCCTATTCTACATCTCCATTTGGATGTCTATAGGTATCTTAAACTTAACAAACCAAATCCAATTTTTTTTCCCCAAATCCAAATTCCTGATTTTTCCCAACCCCACAACCCTTAGGAAACAGCAACTGCAACCAAACACACAGGCCATAAATTTTGGCGTCATACTTGACTCTCTCACACTGTGCATTTAAGCTCCCCAAAAGTTCTGTTAGCTCTAACTACAGAATATATCCAGAATCCCAACCACTTTTCTCACTACCTCCATTGCTAGACCACTCAAGTTCAAGCCACTATCAACTGTCACCTCGATTGTTGCAAATGGTCTCCCTGCTTCCACTGTTACTCTCTTCTGCCCCCAATTACAGTCTCTTCTACACAGCAGCCAGATCATGTTACTTACATTGTGTCATTCCCTGCTCAAAACCCATTAGTGAATTTCCTAGAAGTCCCACACAGTACCTTTCAACCCCATCTCCCACCAAATTCTCTCATATACTCTGCTCCACACATGCCATTTTCCAATCAAAGATATAATTCCACTTTGGAGCCTTTTTCTTGCTGTTCCTTATGTCTAGAATGTTATTCCCCAAGATATATGCATCATTCAATCCCCTGCTTTCACGTTTCTGTTCATGTGTTACCCTCCCGAGAGTCCACCTCTAATCATGCCATATAAAAAAGCAACACTCCTTTTCCCTTGGCACATACTTATGTGTTATTCTGTCTCCCTCTGACAGAATTTAGATCCCTGAGAGCAGGGACTCTGTCTTTTTATCATGGTCTCATCTCTGTCATACTACGATGCCATAGTAGGTGCTCAATAAATATTTGCTGAGTGAATAGACAGAAAGTACAAATAAATACAAACACTTCTGAAAAGACAATAGTCCCACAAGAGTTTCTGCAAAGCTCTGAAAATTCCCAAAACATCAGTCAAGTGCAATTGTTATACAATGCAGATTTTCCTTTTACGCAGAAGTAGTCACACCATAATTAAGCTTTAATTTATAAAATGAAAGAACTTTTAAAGACTAAGCAGCTACGTCAATGATCTTCATATTCATAATCTTGATTTCATACAGGTACTCAAAAAATATGGTCCTCTCCTTTCTAGGCAAACTTCCTTGGTAACAAAATTTGTGAATATATACAACCAAGGATAACGTGGATCATGTTTTTAAGTCCTCTCCAAAATACTTTTGAAATAAGCAAGTTTAAATAAATAAACGAATGAATAAATAAAGGAAAATAAGAACTTACCATAGCAATAAAGCGACCAATAAAACAGAAGTATGAAAGATGGTCTGGGTTAATGGTTGATGCTGGATTTATTTGTAGACAATAGTTGTTCTTGCCAGCATACTCAAATAAGCAATACATGGGGTTCAAAACTTCATGTGAAAGCAAGAAAAACCATTCTCTAAAAGAAAATAAGATTATTTTTTAGCATTAATACATACAGGATTTTAAAAACAAATCTTAAATACACTCATGCACACATCGTATCTCTGCTCAACAGCCTTTAATAACTCCGCTGCCCAATTCCTCAGCTCTCAAGTCTTCCTGTGATCTGGCCCTCCACTCAGTTACCTGCAGTTCCTATGATGCCGAACTACAAACTCGGTGCTACTCACAGATAACATGCTTATTTCTATGCCATACTTTTGTTTGGGTACGTCTCCTCAGTGTCAACTCAGCCTATGTAGCTCCCACTTTTGCTTTCAGTCCAATTGAAATTCATCCCACTTCAATTTTTTGAAGGAACTTTCAGCATATTTATTTGTATCAATCACTGAATACTTGGTCATACTGTGATAACAACCACAATATTATTCATTTTCCTGTACATGACCTGCCCATCCATTAGACTAGAAGCTCCTCAAAAGCAAAGGCCAAGTCTTCATGTATATTTTTGTATCCTTAACTCACAGGCATTCTAGGATCTATATGCAACAGGATTTAGTAAGTATTTGCCAGTGATACTGACATACACAGCACTGCTGCTATGGAACAGTTCTAGTTTTATTGCCAACATATTACAAATGGAACTAAAATGAAACACATGAAATCTTTAAATGTAATAAGCATTCTCTAACTTATCACCACCCATTTTGCCTCATTTATCAAAGTCTAATAATGAAATCCAACTGGATAAAAGATTAATAATTCATACTACAAAATAAACCCAATCTGCAAGACTCTCTTAAACATCAATTTCTTCTAAAGCAGGGTTCCATGGAACAGCTCAAATGCTTATAGTGATCAGTACACGTGGCTTCCTTCTCTGCTTGGGCTTCACATTCTCTACTTAACCAACAATCACCCATTCTTCATTGTATCCCTGATAAAAGTTATTCCAGTTGTAAGGAAGAATTCTTTCTAAGTAGATAATCATTGTCCTGAGATGACAGCGCAGTGGTGGGCACAGAGTGAAAAAGAGTGTATCTATCCTACAGGGCTGAATCAGCTATGCAGATTCAGCCAATTGATGCCATGTCAAAAGGTGGGAACATGGGTTTAGGGTTTTTAAAGAGAAGGCAGAAATCTTGATTCTTAAACATAATCTAGTGATTTTCTTTAATGCTGTCAAGTAATTTAAAAAAAAATTAAAATCTCAATGGGAGCCATTACTAGGCATGCTAAATCTGGCCTGGAAGCCCATTTACAAAAGCTTTTCTAAAGCTTTAAAAAATAATCTCAGAAACTGCCTGATCGGTAGAGAAGGGAGTCTTCCCCTAAACAAAATCAACTAAGAAATGATAAACACCAATTCACAAAACTAAATCCAGTCCCAAAGTAGTAGTTGAACCAAGTGACTTCCCACTGTAACAAGAACCCCAGGGGAAAGGACTGACAGATCTGTGAGAATGTGTTTAGACACAAAAAAACTAGAAATAAACTTTCTAGTTGCTGCAGATTACTTTTAGCAAACAGCAGCCCAGAGAAAACTGAATACATTCAAAGGAAGAATGCCTATACATGGTATCTGACCTGTATACCCTGACACTAAAAGAAAAGAAGGAAAAATTATAACTAACAAGAGGTGGAAGAGTTCACTTTCAACACATCATTTCCTATACTCTCAAATAAACAAAAGATAAACCAGAGGTTGAAAAAATTATGAGACAACAGATGAGCTAGCAGAGCCTAGAGAAGAAAATGAAGAAAATAGTAAAGCCACTAATGAAGAAAAATCACATTAGAAGCAACAAAATGTAGGGCAGTACTGCATACAGTAACATGAGGATAGGTTTGAGAAAATCAAAACAAAATGGAAAAGCACAAAGATAAAAATAATCAGAGAAAAGATGACAGACATGTAAAACTGACAAAGAAGATTCCACATACCCATGACTGATGTTCCTGAAGAAAAATGGAACAAATGGAACAGAAAAAATATTCAAAGACGTAATAGAAGAAAATTTCCCTTAAATTAAGAAAGATCTTAATATGCGCCTAAGAAAAGATATAAAACAATCAACAATGAAATTAACGAACTTCAAGGAAAAGGACTGTGTGGGCATCCAAAGGAAAAAAAAAAAGTTTCCTACAAGGAGCTGGCCTTCCACTTGACACGCTATAACATTCAGTGCTAGAAGACAGTGAAGCAATGTCTACAGAGTAGTGGAGAAACTAGTGTTGCATAAGCAATTTGTATCTAGTGAAGTTATCAATACACAAAAGCAACAGAAATCACATTTTCAAACATGCAAAACTAAAGGAGTATACCACCCTTGTGAACTCTTGAATAAACCAAAACAGGAATACATGAATCAAAATTAAGAATTTGGGGGCGCCTGGGTGGCACAGCGGTTAAGTGTCTGCCTTCAGCTCAGGGCGTGATCCTGGCGCTATGGGATCGGACCCCACATCAGGCTCCTCCGCTATGAGCCTGCTTCTTCCTCTCCTACTCCCCCTACTTGTGCTCCCTCTCTCTCTGGCTGTCTCTGTCAAATAAATAAGTAAAATCTTAAAAAACAAACAAAAACAAAAACAAAAAAACAAAATTAAGAATTTGGGAATAAGAAAATCATGGTATGGAGTAACTGAATATATGTGTTAAAACCCTCAAAACATAAAACTAGATCCAAAAAGTTGAGGTAACTACGAGTACAGACAAACATATGAATGTTATAAAGTCAGACACTGTAAAAAATAAAACCATATTTCATTTCTAAGGTATATTTTTCTTTTTAATGTCTGAACATTCCTGAAACTGAGATAAATCATAATAGATGTGATATGAACACTTATTGTGATAGGTAGTGTTCCTTTTCTGAAAAAGCTTAATAATGCACTGGAAAAGAAAATATGCTAATTAACCAAACCTCTGATATCCCACATATATGCTCCCACCTATCTCTTTCTGCCTGCTGTACTGAAATTGTGATTTTGTAATTCTGTACACCTCTGAAATATTAGTTTAAAAAGATCTGCTCCTATGAAAAGAAGGTTTTATTCTTTTAAAAGATTTAATGGAATGTTCTGCTAAAAAATAAATCATTGTCAAATTAGGTCTGGGCAAAACAAAAATTTTTAAAGTTGTTCATTAAAAAAATTAAAAATTAAAAGGATTTCCCACTCATATTGCTTCACATTTTCCACTGTTAACAATGTATTTAATGAATATGAAGAACTATTCTCAAAAGGACTCAGACTGGATTAAAACACAAACATAAAACCAACATACACTGCTATAATAGCAAAAATTAAGAAACAACCTTATGCATGCTGATCCATTAATTATGGTATCTACATACAATGTAACATTATGCAGCCATTAAATAAAAGAGAGCATTAGCACCGTTAAATAAAGGAGAGTATTATTAGCTCCATATAGGATATGAAAAGCTGTCCATGAGATATAAAACGATAAAATGAAGTTCCTATATTGTGCATGTTGTATGATCAATTCTGTTTAAAAAAAATAGCAAACATGTACTATATCACACATACATACAAATTCATACATATGCAGAGAAAATGTATAGGATAACCAAGACAGTAATAATAATGCTTACCTCTAGAATTGTACTAATATTTTAATTAAAAAAAAAATAACTGGATTGCTACTGAAAAAATTTATCTTTTCAAGAATACATCCATCGCATACAATGGAGACATACTTATTTCAAAGCAGATGTGTGTTTTTATTTTACCTTGCTAGACCACCATAATCAAGTCCTTCTTCTCCTCTAAATATTACATACAATCGCCTTCTCAAGTCATAGGGTTTTAATGCCATAATCTAATTAAAAACAAAAACATGAACATTTAAAACACTCATATACATTGTTTCTTCCAAAACAATTCAAATTTCATCTGCATTTCCAAATGACACATTTCCTTAGCTCATATAACAATGCCTTTAACTCGAGATCAATTGATGTGTTCCACAAACTAGCAGAGATGTACCTTACTCTATTAAGCTTTCTGTGATTCACCTTCTAAAATCTCTTTCCCCTCTTCTATTAAATGGTAGTTCAACTTTGGGTTAGTGGAAAGGGAGGAAGAGTGACACAGAAAGCTTTTAAGTTTAGAAAATACTCCTTCCCCTGTCACTCCCCAAATTTTACCAAAATCTTGTAAAAGGTGACTTGTAAATTTTTCTAACTAGCAACACTTGATGAGAAGCAAAAGAGCTTGCTCTAGGTCCTGCTTATACCACATATTCCATTTCTCAGTAGGAAAGGAACTCAGCTAAAGCAAAGAATTTATATAATACATATACCCAATTTTCATAATCCTTAATGGCTTACATTAGGATTCTAGCAAACAAGCTTTACTTTTGGGTAACAGTGAATTACTTCCATCACCCATGTCAAAACCAAAGCCAAGACTGGCATGTCTGGTTGACGGCACAGCTCACCAGCAGGACTTCACCTCATAGGCAGTCACGCACATCAAACAGACCATGGTTCTCCCCACACCAGAGGACAAAGCAAAATAAAGTCTTTCATGAATCTAGATGTACACTTACTATAAAAAAGCTCAAACAGAGCTTAGAACAAGCTAAGAATTTATTAACTCAAACCAAAAAAAAGTTTTGATAATAGCTGCATTAAGTATCTTGCCCAATTTCCAACAGTTAGTAAAATTAAGCTAGGATTTGAACATCTCTGATTTTGGGGTGCTGCTTATTTATGTAAAAGTCCCTGTATACCTATATACATCATTGTAATACTTTCGGGGCAGGGGGGAATGATAAGACTTTTATGAAAAATTCTCCACATCATCAGAAAAAAAGAACTGATAATATTTTGATTTTTTTTATCTTAAAATATTCTGCAGATGATTCAGGAAAGGCAGACATATTTTATTCATTCTCCAAATGTCTGAATACCTGCTATGTGCAAGGCACTATTCTAGGTACTGAGCTTAACAGCAGTAAATGAAATAGTTTGTGCTCCCATGGAGCTTACCTTCCAAATAAAATGGGTCAGATGGTGCTAAGTGTTACTGAAAAGAACACATAAAGGGCTAGAATGAGACTATGAGGGAGGTGAGCAGGGACTCCTATCTTAACTAGTGTGCTCAGACGAGGTCTCTCTGAGACCATAACCTTTAAACTGAAACCTACAGGAGGTAAGAGCGAACATTAGGGTTACTGAAGGAATACTTGAATAAAGCATCCATACTGATTTAATTTTAATTTGATAGTATTATCAAGACTTGTTTGAGTTAATGAAGTGTTAGAAAAGTGTCAAAATGTGTCAACTTGTTCCAGAAGCTGTTTAAACTTCATTTGAAATGGACATAATGATAAGAGTTATCTCAAAGGGATGTTGTGAGGATGAATTAAATGAAATGATACTTATAAGATGCCAGTGCCAAGAATATGGCAATCAGACAATACATGATGGGGTTAATTATGACTATTATTATAATGGACACTCCGTAAGTAGTAGTCATGGTTTAAAATTTCTAAGCCCTAACTCCCTTCATATATATAAAATATAATCAGACAAGTTGAACTGTTTATTCTGATAAAATCTTCCTTACCTGTTGGAAGGAATCTTCAAACAGTGTCTGCCGGGATACATTGATCTTTACATGACTGGGTAGTGCATTAGACTAAAAACAAAAATAATATCGTGATATCATGTAAGCTGTAGTATAGGCATAGTACAAAGATAAGACTAAATGATTATGAACATAAGATTTATTTACCACTGTAGTACCTGGCACAAATAACGGAAGTGAGCAAGTTTCCACCTAAAGCTGCGTTCATAGGCAATCTGTGGACCACCTTTAGTTCTAAAGAGAAAAAAAAGGAACCATATATTAATTCAAAATAAAATTGGATATGTAATATTCAATACCAGAGTCCTACAGATGACCACAGGAAAGTTATTTGTTGGGAGAGAAGATACATTTGATGCACCAAGAGGCTCGCGCAATGAGGACAGCACAAAGAGTGAGACTGTATGTCTGTATGGGTCTTCTGTAAAGAAGTTAGTTAAACGAAACATTAAAGTCTATTACTGACTATTAAAAAAAATCTTTGATAATACTTAAATCTAAGGAGGATAGAAGCTCTAGACAGAAGAGTCAGGGAAGGAAATTCTACCACAATTTAAACCTGATCTCCAACTGAAAGAAACACTGCTAAGATAATATGCAAGGAAAAGCAACTTCTAAGAACAAGTGACACCCAGGTCACATGGCTCAACGGATCAGTGAGGGAAGAGGCAGAGGGGGTGGCATGGAGGGATAGGTTTGATTCACATTGAGAAGGCCTGCGACTTCCGCGTTTTGAGGGAGAGCCTAAGATATAAGCACAAAGATCTTTCATGATCTTATGGAACATTTTGGAATGGATGGAAAATATTCTATTATGTTGTTAAGTTCAAGTGAATTCACTGAACAAATATTTGTGAAATATATAGTATTACCTGATGTTATTCTAGCCGATGAGAGTGTTATTTGTTAATAAAACAGGTAACAAAACCTGTTTTTGTGGAGGTTATATACCAGTGAAGGGGACAGACAAAAAAACAGAATAAATAAGTAAACTATATATGAAGTGTGTTAAAAAGGGATAAACGTTTTATACTCCTGCTCTGCAAACAGGAATGAGAGAGAGAGAGAGAGAGAATGGCGGTGTAAAAAAGATATGAGTCGTATGGGGAGAAGTTTAAAATTCTGAAATGGGTGAATGGCGTTGAGTTCACAGACAAATTCATATTTGAGCAAAAACATGGAGGGCAGGCACTAAGTCATGCACATATCTGCGGAAAGCCCAGAATAAAAACTAAGACCCAGAAGTGAAAGCCCAGGTGCTTGAGGTATAGCTAGGGGGCCCATGAAGCTGAAGCCCAGTGAATGAGGGGAGAAAACAGAGATGAAACTGAAGAGAAAACAGGGGTCACATTCTGTAAGGCCGTGGAGGCCACTGTGAGGACTCTCCTTTTCACTCTGAGATGGGAAATCACTGAGAAGTTTTTGTGTGAAGGAATGATTTATACTTTTTTTTTTTAAGATTTTATTTATTGATTGATTTGAAAGAGAGAAAGAGACAGCCAGCGAGAGAGGGAACACAAACAGGAGTGGGAGAGGAAAAAGCAGGCTTCCAGCACTCCCAGCGGAGCAGGGAGCCTGATGCGGGGCTCGATCCCAGGATCCTGGGATCATGCCCTGAGCTGAATTTAACGACTGAGCCACCCAGGCACCCAGGAATGACTTTATACTTAATAGAAAAAAAAAAAGTCAATCCTATTGCTAAAGGGAGAATAACATTATATGAGGTGTGGGTAGAAAGCAGAGAGACAGAGGCACCACTCCAGCTGATCATGTGGTGGCAGTAGACGTGGTGAGACCTAAGTGGATTCTGGACATACTCTGAAGCTGAGGTAGCTAGAAATGTATTGTGTCAAATGCTCCTAAATCAAATGAGACAGGACTGCAACTAATCCCTGAATTAACAATTAACAATGTGGAGGTCACTGGTGTCCTTAACAAGTTCAGGGTCAGCGGAATTTCCTTGTAGTCCGATTGAAAAAGATTAGAAACAGCTATCTAGAGACAATGCTTTCAGGTACTTTTCCTAAAGGGCAACAATAAAAATGAATTTTCATTGAATTAATTTGAAAGGTAAAATGTTGTGGTTTGTTTTTATCTAGGAGAAACAGCAGCTGATAAGAATAATTCAGTAGAAGAAAAACTGATGATGGAGGATAGAAAGATGATAATTGCTGGAGCAATTAAATGGGAAAGGGGGAAGATCTAGAGTGCCATCAAAGGGACTGGCCTTTGGTAGGAACAATGATAGTTCACCTATAGGATTAAGAAGGAAGACAGATGCTTGAGGTGGGCAGATGTGACAGTAGGAATTTGCAAAAAACAAACAAGCAAACAAATGAAAAACCAAACTCCTTTTATGGTTGCTTCTATTTTCTTAGTGATGCAAAGATACCACACCTAAGAGTAAGGATGAAGGTGAGGTCTGTTTTAAGACATTTTTTATCTGGAAAATTCAAATGTGTTGACATCTCATTCTTTCATGAATTACAGTAGTATGATGGGCAGTTAAGAGCACAGACTGTGAATAGACTGCCTTGGTCTGAAACCAGCTCCATTCCCTTCCGTCTGGATTTGCACAAGTTAGGTATGCTCCCTAAGCCTCACTTTCTGTGCTGAAAAAGTGAAAACACCTCAAGGGGTTGTTGGGAAATAAAATGATCTAGTTTACACAACGTTCTTAGAGCAATACTGTGCACACAGCAATCACTAAATATTTGCTATCGTTATTATTACACATTATGTGCTACAAATTCATTCCGTAGTAATGTAAAGCAATGATGGGTATTACTTATATAGGTTTTCTTGATCCACAAAATACAATCTGTTGCTAAAATTGAGGCTAAATTTTTATGTCCTCATTAAACAGCATTTAAGAACTTCAGGTTTCCACTTACACAGATGACTTCCCATTGCGAGGATCTTTGAATGTTGTTGTTCTTGTATTATGATCAACAAAGTACCTAACACCTTCCCGAGTATACCTAATTTCCCAGCCTTCTGGCAGGGGTTCTTCATTCTGTAAGCTAAAAGATAAAGTTACAGTCACAAGGTGAACATTTCCTAGGTACTAAAAACATCCGAATCAAGGTTTACTTGATTCTATCTACAGATATACGTAAGATGACTTAATTAAGGCCTTAGTACACACATACCCTTGAGTTCTGGGATCTTCCCACTGGGTTGTTTTTGTGTTATGATTCACAAAGTACACCCTGTCGGTTGAATCCACTCTTTTTTCTAAAAAATAGAGTGAGCACAGCATTTAATGACTATTTATACTATACATACCTTCAGATATTTTTACCAACAAAATATCAGCTTACCCCAGCCTGGTGGCAAAGGCCCATATGGGTCATTTTCTGCAGCTAACATTGAAGCCTGATTGGAGAAAGGGTTGGAGGGAAAAATAAAAACATTACTATAATATAAAAGCAAAGATAAATTAAATACTTGGTAGAACATTTTATAGTAATTTTCTAAAAAATATGATAAAGGAATGTGAATATAGTGATGCCAAGACACAAAGTACATTTAAAAATGTCATGAGTTAAGAAGAGTCCATCAGCTGATAAAATCATTAGTTTTTCTAAGATGATTTAGAAATAATATACTGAGATCAATATTTTAATTTTCAGCCCTTCTATAATAATCTATTAGGAGTGAAATGAGAGAGAAAGAGCATATAGAAAATTGTCGTGTTCAAATGAAAAATATTATTTGTTTAAAAGTACAATAATCACAGTTCTCCTTAAGACATACCTACAAACAAAACCAACATTAAAATCCAGTCTCATCTTTATACAAGTAAACTTTTATCTTAATATTAGTATCTTTTACATATTCATAAATAAAAACATTCATGCTTACATATATTATAATCCAGAAATATATTCAGAAGAAAATACATTCTACTATCAATTTGAAAAGAATGATAAATATAAAAATCATCACACCTGAAAAATTTTGTCTTAATGATAAAGTTATGCATCTTGATAAGTATTTTATAACCTTATAATAGATGCTGTTAATTTTACCAATATCCATTTCCCACGCCTTCTTCCTTCACACCCAAACCACTGTTTTGTTCGAGGTAGCCATGTGTCCGTCTAATTCCATTCCCAGCCTCCTCACAGCTGAGCTGGTAGAATGACCAATTCTAGCCAGTGAATACTGGCAGAAGTCCCTGGTAAGGACATCCCTTTTCGAGTAAAAAGGCAGGACTTTCAAGTTAAAAGCCATCTGCTCTTCTCATTCCCCTCTCCCTTTCTTCTTGTCTACACTGGGGAATGAAGCCCAAAGGGCAGCAGCTCTGTATGACCGAGGTAAGCATGAAGCAGGGTAACAATGCACAAAGAATCTGGGTACCTAAGGTGGCATTACTAAGCCAATGTATGTGTCAGCCTGGACTTTTATCCCAGACTTGTGCTATACTTAGATAATTATACCTGAACCTGTTTAAGGATGTTCTATGCAGAAGAACACACTTCTACTACATCCCTATGACCTAATTCTACCATTTCCCCAAGGTTCTCACGTATACAGCTAAGCTGACCCAGAACAAAAGCACACAGTATGTAATTTCTTGTTTACTATATACAGCTAAACAACGAAACCTTACTACAGATTTCTGTACAAGTTACCAAAGAACCAGCAATTGGTGGCAGCAGGAGTTGCTATGTAAGCTGGGTTGGCCCACTCCCTCTCTGCTGGCTACAGATCACCAGGAAAATGGGTCAACCTGCAAATGAGAACTTATTATTTAACCTCTGAAGAAAATGGAGCTGAAAGAGCCAGGCTGAGGCAGGATAATGAAAAAAGAGTAAAGTTTTCTTTTTGTGTCTTTCCTAATTCCTCCCTATCTGCTAGCCTCTATGTTTTGGGTTTTCAAGTTGCCTCAAAACACTCTCTAGAGATGCCCGGTACTTAAAATTTGTATTTTCCACTTCCTGTGATCAAACCTATGTAACAAAGGTTTCCCTCTACCCCCAGTCTTCTTGTGGATGTTTGCTTATGGTAACACATGGACCATCAATTGGTCAAATTTCCAGATAGCATTAGATTTTTTGGATAAAACTATCTCCAATTCCAGAAATATCTTTGGTAGGCCAAACACATTAAAGTGTTGTTTCTGAGAATCTGGGATGGGAATCCAAACAGCTAAAAAATGGCAAAACTAGTCTTAAGTAAAATCAGGGGGTAACCAGTTTTGCTTAAAGCAAACAAAATGATTATAATTAAAGGCAGAAAACTGGGAATTAGAAAAGACAAATTATTTCATTAAGAAATTTCACTTAGGAAACTACCACTTTTTAAGACAAAAACCATACTTATGTTAGTAAACTAGAATTAAAAAAACCTTAAAGTGCGTATGTATATCAGAAATAATTATTATTTATTAAAGAGTAAATAAAAAGTACCTTGCAGTGCAGTCTATAACATTTAAAAATCATCAAAGTAGAAAAGAGCAAATGCCTGGAGGAAATAGTTGTACTGACATCTTACAATCTGCTATTACCGAATAGAGGTATCGCTGGTTGAACTGTTGCATAGCCCCCTGCAACTGGTTCCGCTGAGACTGCCACTGCTCAAAGTTTCGAACAGACTCCATGGTAGGCCGCTGCCAGGTTGTTGTTCTGGTGTTATGATCCACATAATAAACTCTGCCACGATCATCAACTCTTCTTTCCCAACTACCACAAACAAAAGCAGCATCAATAAAAATTAAACAGAAACTGGAAAGTATTTAGTTAACAGTTTACTCATATAATTTAAAAATCAGAGACACGACAACATAACTTTAAAATTTTGAACATGTAACTTGCTTTTTTTAGCTAAACTGCCTTCCCATTCTACCACTACATGATTTCTAAGAACTGTCTAAAAAAGGGGCCAAAGACTGAATTGTCTCAGTATTAATCTGACTACCCTCTTTTTTTCTGGTTAAGAAGCTACTGTGTGCTCACTGTACACCTAGCAATCTGCGCCTCTAGCCACTGCCCAAGTTCAGGGCTGTAACTCAGCTCTTACAGGTCTTTACCTTCCTGCTATTATCCGGCTGCTGAACATAAGTGCAGATGCAATCACGTCATTCCACCTATTACAGCTCTCCAGCACAGCATAAAAATGAACCCAATCACCATTTCGGCCCCATCTCCCCTAAAATCTTTCAAGGGACCTACATGAGAGCCAGATCAACTACTTGCTGGTCCCAAGTGTATCATATGTTTCACTTTGTCATCTCTGTTTGAATATTCCCTCAAAATTCTGCCACCAACTGAAGTTCTCCTCATCCTCCCAAGTTCAGATAACCATAGTCAATTTGTGCCATTAACTTAGTTATGTAGCTTACTTGAGGGACAAGGCAAGCCTGGCGTTCTCTTACTTGCCCCCATCTCAGCTCCATTGCAAACACTTCTCTGTGCCATTAACTCATACAATGATTTAAGAATCTTTTCAGCAACCAATCTCACGAAAGTAACATTTCTTGCTTTGAATTTTCTGGACTTGGAATGTGTTTTATACTGGTGGACTTTAAGTTACCTCTGTAAGGACAGATATTCTGAGTAAGTAGCAAAGACAATAAAGAAAATATTGCAGGTACAGGCAGAGTGGTTTTTTGGATATGCATGTTTGCATGTATGTATGTATGTATGTATGTATTTACTTATTCATTTAAAAATTTTTATTTATTTATTTGAGAGAGAGGAGAGAAAGAGACAGAGCACGAGCAGAGGGGGAGAGGCAGAGGGAGAAGCAGGCTCCCCACTGAGAGGGAGCCCGATGCAGGGCTTGATCCCAGGACCCTGGGATCATGACCTGAGCCGCAGGCAGACGCTCAAGAGACTGAGCCACCCAGGTGTCCCTCAGAGTGTTTGAGAAAAATATAAATAATTCAACTAGCTATCAACACAATATGTATAAAGAGTTATGAAAGATAAGAACACAAAGGAAAAGGAAGATCTGTTTGTGAATGACTGTGAATGACAGCCTAACAGCATGAATTTATTTAGCATGTAATAGAAATGTTGTTATTCACTTAAGACCCTCTATAATTTTAGCCATAATGTAATACAATTTTACTTGTAGTAATCTTTTAAGATCATAACTTTGAACCACTCTCACATCTCTTGTATCATTAAATCTCATATAACATAGCTTAGATCACTATCTTTGGAGAACCATACATATAAATTTTCCTAAATAGGCCTTTCATTCCTTAAAAACTAATGACAAGCACTAAAACTGAACCAAAATTCCACAAGTAGTCTCAGTTACTCATGCCAGTGTTTGACAATCTCTTGAGGAAGCCCCTTCAGACTAACTGTAGAAGAGATACGATATAACAAATCTCATTTACTGAAGTTATTATTCACAGAAGTAAATGAAGGAAATATAACATGCACAATGGAAGAATCACTTTATTGTAATAAGTAAGTTAAAGAAATCACATGTATGATAAAACACAACTGGAGATGCATAAAGATGCCACATTACCCTGGAGGTAAAGGTTGCGGCCTCTCCCATGTGGTTGTTCGAGTGTTATGATCCACGTAGTAAGTTCTACCATGAGGATCTTTTCTCTGTTCCCACCTTTAATAAAAATCCAAAAACAAAAATAGAAGATAGAAAAATCATTCCTTCTTATAATCAGGAAAATTACAAGTTTTACTTTAAAAGGTTATATACACACATACATACAAAGTTTCTTTTCCTAATTATTAGTGCTTTTTAAGTTCTTAATTATTCCCCTTTTTTTTCTTTTGAAGATTTTATTTATTTGACAGAGAGACAGGTGGCGAAAGAGGGAATACAAGCAGGGGGAGTGGGAGAGGGAGAAGCAGGCTTCCCACTGAGCAGGGAGCCCGATGCGGGGCTGGATCCCAGAACGCTGAGATCATGACCTGAGCTGAAGGCAGATACTTAATGACTGAGCCACCCAGGCACCCCTCCCTTTCTATTGACAGTATTGGAAACTCAGTAAACATAGTTAGCAAAGGAGGATAAAGTAATACCTAAAGTTTTAAAAAGTTACTAATTTATAGAATTTATCATCAGAAAATTTATTATCAGAAAAGACAAATCTAGGGGCGCCTGGGTGGCTCAGTTGGTTAAGTAGCTGCCTTCCACTCAAGTCATGATCCCAGGGTCCTGGGATTAAGCCCCACACTGGCTCCCTGATCAGCAGGGAGTCTGCTTCTCCTTCTCCCTCTGCCCTTCCCCTGCTTGTGCTCTCTCCTCAAATAAATAAATAAAATCTTAAAAAATAAAAAAAGACAAGTTTAATCAAAAGCAGAGGAATTTTCAGCTTAATATCATACTTAAGGCCCAAAATAGTAAAGAGGCAATATCCACTTTTGCCTGCAATTTCAAAAATACACATCTAAAAGCAGAAACTGCATTAAAGTATGTGGTGACACTGCTCCACAAAAATTCTTCTACATGCATACAGCGTCGTCTTTTCGTATACAACTATCTCCGTTTTGTTTTTGGTAAAACTTCTGAGTTTACAGACATCTCAATTTCATCTTTTTCTGTTTCCTCTCAAAGACTCTCAATCTCTTATTTTCCCCACTCTTGTTTTCTCCTTTGTGATTCCTGTTTCTTCCTCTCCATTCTTTCTGTAATATGGTATAGAAGAAAAATGTTAAATGTAAAACATAAAAACTTGATTATTTCTGAGTTTAACATTCTTGTTTTTCAATTGAAAGGAGAATAAATGGAAGTATTTTTCTCTCTCTTAAACCCAGGGACCCAATTTAATTTGATTCCTTTGGGATAAAGAGGTCTTTAATTATTAAACTTTTTTAAAAGAGTTTTTAAATTTATTTTAGAGCGAGCGCACGCAGAGTGGGAGGAGAGGCAGAGGGAGGGAGAATCTCAAGGAGACTTTTCACTGAGCATGAAACCTGACACAGGGCTCAATCTCATGACCCTGAGATCATGACCTGAGCCAAACCCAAGAGTCAGACACTCGACCCTAAACTATTTTCTTACACAATGATTATACATATTAAAGCTATTCCCTAAGCAAGGTTTACACATATATACAGACTTACTTAAAAAAGGCATGTAAAAAAATTAATAGTTTGCTTAAGCTGCATCCAATAAACACAAGTCACAAAATGCTTCAAAAGTAACAACGAACAATAAAAATGTCCAAGTTCACAACTGACTCAGGATCACGTAAGTTGTTAAACTTATCTATTAAAAAATTACTATTGCTTTCTTCCCTTTTGTGGCCATCGCTGAAGCATCAGCAGCCAAAATGAAGTTCAATCCCTTCGTGACTTCTGACCAGAGCAAAAACCGAAAAAGGCATTTCAATGCACCTTCTCACATTCGGAGGAAGATTACGTCTTCCTCTCTTTGCAAAGAGCTGAGACAGAAGTACAATGATCAATCTGTGCCCATCCAAAAGGATGATGAAGTAGAGGTTGTGCTAGGACACTACAAAGATCAGCAAATTAGCAAAGCAGTCCAGGTTTACGGGAAGGAATCCATCATCTACACTAAACGAGAACAGTGAGCGAAGGTGAATGGCAGAACTGCCCATGTGGGCAATTCACCCTAGCAAAGTGGCTATCTCTAGACTAAAACTGGACAAAGACTGCAAAAAGGTTCTTGAACGTAAAACCAAATCTCACCAAATTAGGAAAGACAAAGGGCAAATACAAGGAAGAAACAATTGAGAAGATGCAGTAATAAAGTAATCTCACATATGACTTTAAATAAAAAGCTAACTGTTAAAGTAGAAAAAAAAACAGTCATATAAAATCCTATACTGGAACAGTCATGCTACCCTGTACCACAAAAATTAGGTATTTCTTACACAAAAGCATTTCACTAAAAAAACCCTGAAATTTCAGATTTTATTTGCTTTTATATAATAATAAAAGTTCATGGGAAAGCAGGATTCAAATATGGAATTTCATTTTAAAGATAATTCAGGAATATTTGTAACACATATAAATGGGCTATTGATTTGTAGGAAAGCTTAACAGCCCAAAACAAATACCTTCAAAATGTATGAAGTTTCAAGAACTTCCTGATAATGGTACTTTTGTTATTTTTAGATATTAATTCCTATAATCTGTCCTTGGGTTTTTACTGCACCTCTGTAGCAAAACTTCTAGGTTTCCATCTTTTCTTTATAAATACTCTTTACCATGTTTAATTTAGCTTTAATTTTGATCAAAATTATCTATACTTTCACATAGTTACATACCTTCACAGTTGCACACACCTTCATACATACAGTCTATGTCCCCTTAACTTCATTTTCCATTCTACAAATGCAACATTTTCAACTGTCTTAGCCAATTCTTTCAGTATTTACCTCTTTTCATATTAATAAGCTTACTTTATTATTTTATATTTAATTTCAAACAATATACATTGATTTCTCACTGTGAAAGATGCAGCTGGAAGTCTCCTTCCTGCACACACATATATACACACACTGAAACACTTACCCTCCTCTGACCATTCCAAACACATGCACACCCTTACAGTTATGTGATATAAAACCCTCCTGGCAACTGAGTCATGGAACACTGCATTTCTTTTGTCTCCTTTCCTCCCATTTCCTTATTTTCTATGTACTTATTGATTTAACTCCAAATACTTTTCCAGCTGCATAAATGTCCTCTCCAAATGTTCAGGCTCATCAGGTATTTATCAATCACAGTTGCCTCCTGATGAGCTGCTGGTCTCGCCCGGCCAACTGTGAAGCTGCGGCACATCTGCCATCTTGGGCTTCCTTTCACCATCATGCTGGTGATTCCTTTCCCACCCTTTCTATCAAGACACCTAAGATTTGGAGCCCATGTCTTTTGTATTCAGTAGTTAATTTTAGAGAAACACGAGTCCTGGTAGCTTCCTAAGAAAAAATACATGGGAAACAGACTTTGGAAACTGAGGATGTCTGAAAATGTTTTTATTCTGTGCACACACTCAACAGTGTGGCTGATTACAGACATCTAGAGTGCATTTAATTTCCCTCAATATTAAGTTGCCTAACAGCTTCTTGTGTTGATTCCGAGAAATCTAATGCCATTCTGATAAGTATGAGATCTGCTTCTATTCCCTTTTTAAAATCTCTGGAAATGTTTAAATTTTTTTCTTTCGCCCCAACATACTAAAATTTTCACAACAAAGCATCTTAATACAGATTTATTTTCACTCATTATCCTGAGTTTTGGTGAGCCCTTTTAATAAGAAAATTCATGCCCTTCATGTTTGTTAAGACTTTTTATTAAGGATTTCCTCCCATTTTCTCTCTTTCTGGAACTTTTATCAGACGCCTTTGAACTGGTACTCTAAATTTTCTATTTTCTTTCTTTTATTTTATAAACCTATCTTTTTGTTCTATTTTCTGAGAAATTTCTTCACCTTTATTACCCAAGTCTTCCACTGAATTAGATTTCTAAGAGATTTTGGTTCTTGGAGTATTCTGTTTTTACAACACCTCCTTCTTTAATGTAATGTATGTTACATCTACTCCTATGTCTCTGAGAATATTAAAACTGACTGGGACCTTTTTGTTCCTGGGTGCCGATTGTGGGATTGACTGAAGGAGTACAGAACAAGGCTATTTCACTGCAGGACAAATAGGTATCAGTATTTTTAGTCTTTTTAGGGTGGGGGGTTTCAATAGAAGATAATTTCAATCCAGGTGAAAAGGTAAAATCCTGTTGCCAATATTCTGGGATTTGAGTAGGTAAGAATGCTTGGGTTTGAAAACTCACTTATAACTTTATTCACTTACTAATCTCCTGAAGGTTCACTTATGTCCCAATTTAGCACAGTCCTTGCCCTCAAGTATGCCTGGTGTTCCCAAGTTAGAGAACTTCCAGAAAAAACACCCACAGGCAGGATACTAGTCCTAGCTGCAGGGAGGGGAATTAAGGATTCATTTCTCAAAGTGACTTTGAATCTTGCTGTCTGTCATCGTGCCATCTTCACCACCACTTCCTACCATATCTAATGCTGCCAATTCCTGACCCTTTTAGAGTGCCAATGCAGAGAGCAGGCTTGTCCCCCTCACAGGCCAGAATTCAGCTCTCCTGGGTTTGCCAGGTCAGCTCCACTTAATCATCCTCCAGATGACTACAGCCTCATGAGAACCTGCACCGAAGCACCCAGCTAAGCCACTTTCAGATTCCTAATCCCCAGAAACTATTTAAAAATGATATGATTTGTTGTTTCAAACTGCTAAATTTGGGAATAATTTGTTACACAGCAATAATATGCAAGGAAATACTATAAAACCATTCAACTCTTGGGGCACCTGGGTGGCTCAGTCGTTAAGCGTTTGCCTTCGGCTCAGGGCGTGATCCCAGGTCCTGGGATCCCAGGTCCTGGGATCGAGCCCCACATCGGGCTCCTCCACTGGGAGCCTGCTCTTCCTCTCCCACTCCCCCTGCTTGTGTTCCCTCTCGCTGGCTGTCTCTCTCTCTGTCAAATAAATAAATGAAATCTTTAAAAATAAATAAATAAAACCATTCAACTCTTGATCTCAGCTCTGGTTGTGATCTCAGGGTCGTGAGTTCAGCCCCCATGTTGGACTCCACACTGGGTGTGGAGTCTACTTAAAAATAAACCAATGAATAGAATAAAATAAAATAAAATAAAAATAAAAATTGAAAAGAATAAAGGCAAACCTACATATATAGATCAACAAGCTTTATGAAGAATGATGTTTAAATCTGTATTGCTCATCAGTGTACTAACAGCACAAAGCACAGTGCCTGCAGAGGTGCTTAATAAATATTTACTAAATATTTGCTGAATGTGTGAATCATACTGACATGGACATATGACCAAGTTTTAGAAAGCACTATGAGGTATTTACCTAAAGGCTACAAAAGCACTTTGGTGGCTCACTCTGTTAAGCATCTGACTCTTGATCTTGGTTCAGGTCATGATCTCAGGGTGGTGAGATTAAGCCCTACAATGGGCTCCGCACTGGGCATGGAGCCTGCTTAGGATTTTCTCTCCCTCTGCCCTACCCACCACTCATACTCTAAAATATATAAATAAACAGATTTGAAGGGATACATACATCCTGATGTTTACAGCAGCATTATCAACAATACTCAAATTATGGAAAGAGCCCAAATGTCCATCGACTGATGAATGGATAAAGAAGAGATAGTATATATACACAACAGAATATTACTCAGCCATCAAAAAGAGTGAAATCTTGACATCTGTAACAACGTGGATGGAGTTAGAGGGTATTGTGCTAGGTGAAATAAGTCAGTCAGAGAAAGACAAATACCACATGATGTCACTCACATGTGGAACTGAAGAAACAAAACAGACAAACATGGCGGGGGAGGGAAAGAGAGGCAAACCAGAAAACACTCTTAATTATAGAGAACAAACTGAGGATTACTGGAGAGGAGGCTGGGAGGGATGGGTTAAATGGCTGATGGGTATTAAGGTGGGCACTCATTGTGATGAATGCTGGGTGTTATATGTAAGTGATGAATCACTAAATTCTACACCTGAAACTAATACTACACTGTATGTTAACTGGAATTTAAATAAAAACTTGAAGGAAAAAAAAAGCAACTGAAAACTCTACACCATGTAGAGTATGATCCCATTTTCTTAAAATAATTCTATAAGTGTATTCAAAACAGTAATTTACATAGCTACTCGCTAACCTCTTCATCTACTTCTATCTTTCCTCACAGAACCTGTCACTATATGACATTACTGAATAGGTTGTATGTGCAAGGCCCCAGCTGGTCAGCCTGTTGTTACACATACTTCATAGCAGCAGAGTCTTGGGCTCTCTTGGCCCTCTGAACACCCAGGGCCTAGGGTAAAGTCTGACACAGAGAAGCTCTTAAATACTTACTGCAGGAATAATATATAGACACCATTCTCTGAGTGTTTTTGTATGGCTTAAATATTTTACTTGGTTATGTCTTAGCCTGTGATCAGAAACACATTAAAATATTAGGGGGAAAAAATAAACATAACCAAGGGTTCCACCTATATAATAGGCTATGAAGTCCTATTCTAGTTTTATCTCAGGTAAACTGCAAATATTTCCAATTTAACATTCAACAAATATTCAAGTAAGCTCTCATGTTCCAAGCATAATGTAAGCCATGGATTCTTTTTTAAGGGAGGGGGAGAGGGAGAGAATCTTAATTAGGCTCTATGACCAGCATGGAGCCCAAAGCTGGGCTCGACGTCACGACCCTGAGATCATGACTGAGCTGAAATCAAGAGTCGGACACTGAACTCACCGAGCCACCCAGGTGCCCCTAGCCACCTATTTTTAATTTTTCCGAAACAGGGGTTCACTTTCAAATTTCAGTGTTTTTGCTCCTAACAGAATGTATCTTTCTCAAACTTCTTCTGTAAAGTGCCAGATAGTAAATATTTTAGGCTGTGTGAGTGGAAAGGCAAAATCAATAATATTATGTAGGTACTTACATGATAAGAGCAAAAACTGTCATGCCCCACCTCATTTTCCTAGCAGCTGGTCCAAGGGGAGGCAACTTGCTGAGCTGTCACTCCAAAGTGAGATTCTACCTCTTGGAGCATGGCAGTTGCCACAACTGAGTCCCCAATATGTAGGTGGTAACCAAGGCTTTGGGCAGCAATGATGGAGGAAGGTACTAGTAGGGGGAAGGAGAGGTGCAGAGCAAAGGATGATACTCTGGATTGGTCTGGGTGACTCACAGTGACAGCCTGCTAGAGCTACACCCATGGGTCCTATAAAAGTGGTGGGCTGGAATTGGCAAGAGATCAGAATATCCCAGTAGTGGAAATTCATGAATACTTCCCAGTAGGTGCAAATTACTTGGCTGAATGATGAGACTTCGCAATAAAATTCTTTAATTTCATGGATCTAAGTGCTACTTTATAACTGCCACACATCACTTCAACCATAACATTCTCCTTTCTACTATTTAAGTATAGTCTCTCTGTCTCATTGGGACATTATACATAAATTTTCAAAACCAACTACTGAACAAAGACCTTGCTTTAAAAAAAGTTAAATGTGGAAGAATTTGGTGAAATGTATTACAATAAAAATAACCGAATTTAGTTACTGATTGACTAACTACTGGTTTCAAACTTGGATAATGGGATAGATAGTAAGACTTGCCTTTCTCAACCACAAAGAACAGTTACCTCCTTCTCTCCTGTACTGCTAACTTCTGTGCCCACAGACTCCTGCCCATCAGAAGCTGACTATCCTTTAAAGTCTCTCCCATTTAAACAAACAAACTTTAAAGTCTCTCCTATTTTATAAAACAAAAACTAACCCTCAATTCTCTTATCTCCTCCTGCGCATTTCCACCAACCAAACATTCCTTTCTCTTTGTGTTCACAGGTAAAGTTTTACATACTGGTTCTCTTTAAATGTTTGTACACATTTCTACCCTTCCCATTCACTCCATCACACAGCGCTCTGAAAACAGCTCTATTTCCCAGAAATTACTTTGTCTAAGGTCAATAATAAATAATCCCTTTGTTATTAAAATTCAATCAGTGCCTTTGTTCTTATCTTACTTGAATTTTTTAGTTGGTTTTGACCTTGTTAACCATTTCCTCAGAGGTATTTACAAGCCAGGGCCTTTGCCCAGTTGCTCACTCACTCAAAATCATTTAATCGGGCATTAATTCACTTATTTAACAAAATTTACTGAGTACCAGCTATGTGGCAGGTATGGTTTTGGGCACAAGAAGTACAGAAATGAACAAAATAAAGCCCTTTCCAGTCCAGTGGAAAGAAAACTGACAAGACACAAATATATGTCACTTGATGATTTAAGTGTTATAAAGAAAAATAATACAAGTTATGCTGATTAGAAGAACCCTACTCAAAAGCATTCCTGCTGATTCCATTTATATTAAGTTCTGCAACAGGGAAAACTAATCTAGAATCTATAGTGGAAAAAAATCAGAACAGTGACTGAAAAAGGTACTTAGAGAATTTCTGGGATGATGGTAATATTCAATATCTCGATAAGGGTTTGAGTTAACCAATGTTTGTGTTTGTCAAAACTCATCAAAATGGTATAGTTAATACTTGTGCATTTCCTTCTATGTAAACTTTACCTTAAAAACTTTAAACAAATATTGAACTCTAGTTAATGATATACAAGCTGAAGTACTGAGGGGCAAAATGTACTGATGCCCGCAACTCACTGAATTGCACTTAGATAGATAGAGATGAAGAGACAGGAGATAAAGCAAACAGTGAAAGGTCAATTACAGAATCTACTGGTAGACATCGAGGTATTCACTGTCAAATTCTCTAAATTTGTCTGCATGTTTATAAATTTTCCTAGCAAAAAGCTGGGGGAAAATAAGGCAGGGTAAGTGGATGGGTGCAGCAGGGCCTGATTTAAACAGGGGGAAATCAGAAAAGTCCTCTGGAGTAAGGTAACATTTGCGCAGAGACCTGAATGAGTCATGCAGATATCAGAGGAATAACATTCTACACAAAAGTATGGGCAAATGCAAAGATCTTTGAGTGAGATAATGCTTGACATAACACTCCAACGTCATCTCCAGACTGGAATACTCTTCTCTCAGAACACTCGTAATTCCAGGCACTGTGATTCCACTGGTAATTAGCTAAATAGCTGAGCAAGTTACAAAGAGAGGAAACACAGGAACTAAGAAAGATTTCTGAGGAAAGAGAGAAGATGATGTAAATTTGAAAACTGTTAACTCGGGGGCAGTTACACAAAGACAGTACCGCCTAAGCCAGAAGAGTTCCACTCTTCTATTATACTACTCACAACTAATTACCAGGATGCATCTTATCATCACCCTATGAGACCAGAGTCCACCTTAGTGCTGGCTATTTTAATTTTTCACCTGGATTAGAAGCTTCTAAACTTTTCTTTTTTAAAGCATCTTTTTTTTTTTTTTTAAAGATTTTATTTGAGAGAGAGAGCACGCGCGTGCGCAAGTAGGGGTGAGGAGCAGAGGGAGAGGGATAAGCAGACTCTAGGCTGAGCGCGGAGCCCCACGCTGGGCTCAATTTCAGGACCCTGAGATCATGACCTGAGCCGAAACCAAGAGTTGGACGCTTAACCAACTGAACTACCCAGGTACCCCTGCTTCTAAACTTTTTTGATGACAGTTCACAGAAAAAGAAAAATGTTTTACATAAACATCTCTGTGTGTACTAGAATGCTATTTACCTTATACACACAAACCTGCACCAGAAAAATTAACTTTCTGGAAACAAGTTTACTCTTACTACAACTAACACTCTTCAGTATTTTTTATTCCGGTCTATACCGATTTACTTTAATTATGTGTTCAAATGCTGGTCATAATCTGCTAATGGGGTGCAGCCTGCAACTTGAAAATCACTTATCTAGGTTACTACAAAAGTCTCCTAACACAAAGATCACATATGGTGGCTATAGGCATGCTGAAACATTTATTTGGCCCCCACAGAATTAAATTTATGTGCTTATTATCATTTTAAATCATAATGCCTGCTTCTCTCATTTATAAACCATCCTGGCTGCTATCTTGTCTCCTTGACTCCTAGAATCTGTCTATCCCACTACTAGAATGAATGACCTAACTAAAATGCAAATAGGACAATGCCACAACCCTGCTTAAAATTCATTAATGTTTACTCATGGCTTTCAGAAAAACACTCCCACACTCCTAGAAAAGTATACGAAATTCTTCATAGGACTGTTTCCTCTTTAGTACTACATAGGTCACTTCCTGAAATGCTAAACTCAAGCCATAACAAAATACTATTTCCTGAATTCTACTTACACATTTTTATGGATGCCAGTGATCTGAACATGCAGTTGCCTCTACTGAGAATGAAGCCTTTCACCACTAGTGCCTACATTATTGCTCTGCTAACTCGTAACCCTCTTTTAGAAATCCACTTAAGGGTCATCTCTTTCAGAAAGTATTCTTTGATCTCAATAGTGTAGGCTACTCCCCTAAAAGAATACGTTCCTATCCACAGCCTGCTAAACTTATGTTTAGCCCAGTTTTAATGGTACGGTGTAGTTGCTGCTTACTTATCTTTACCCTCCCATCAGACCAGAAGGTTCTTAACACCTTCTTGTATGTACGTGTCACAGTGGCAGACACATGAAACTAGAATAAATGACTAAGCTGCCAAAGGCCGAAAACAAAGGGACAAAGAGAGATTTTTGAGAGAAGGGAAGATACTGTAAGGTCTGAAATGCTGGCAGTCAACAAGTGGGGATTTCCAGAAGTAGCTGAAAATAAGCTCAGAAAAAGGTCTGGCCTGGACAAACAGATTTCACAGTTACAGTGATGGGAGAGCATGAGCACCAACAGAGGAAGAAAAACACGGAGGAAGAACAAAGGCTAAAAAAGGCTGAAACCGCTATTAGACAATGGGCAAAATCAGATGAAGCAGCAAAGAGCACTGAGAAAAACAGTTCAGAAAATAAGACAGGGCTATGAACACAGTAACTGTGATGCGAAATTGAGGGCAGTAACGTAAGACCTCTAGAAGTGCAGTTTCTACAGCTCGGAGAGGAGACATGCTAAGTGCTGCGAGCTGTGCAGGAAAGCTCTGTGTCCATATGTCTATCACAGCACTGTCAAACTGCACTGCATGTATGTTTACAAGTCTGAGCCACCAGAAATAAACTTTTTGAAGCCAGAGACAATGAATGATTAACTCATCATCAAAGCCAAGTAAAGAGTCAAAAAAACCTGTTAAGTAAATCTGGGAGAGATGACCAAATGGAATACACACATAGAATAACTCTTTAAAGGAAATCTTGGGAAGCTGAATATTTTCAATGGGAAAATTTAAAGGGGACTAAGAATTATTAAGCAGCAACGAAACCCTGAGTTTGTAACAGAGGTAATCAGCAGAGTTAAGTGACTTTTCCCTAGATGAGAAAAAAGATGGCTATGTTGGGGGCTGGAGAGCAGACCATAAAGGAAGCTAGAGAACTGAGGTAATTATGTAGTGTTATAGTTATTCTTCTCTAGCAGTAAAAATAAACCAAGAATCAAATCAAGTGTGCCTTGCAAATTAACACTAGGCTTTTTCTTTTCCCTTCACACGGCACATACTTCATTAGTAATTGTTCTCAGTTTTAAAAAGTACTTGCTTTGTGGCAAATAAATTGTATCATTCAGATTCCAACTTTGATTTCAAATTACTAAACAATGGAAAAATTTTATATACACATTCAACAGTCATATTATTAAAAAGCTGTTATTCAAATGTAAGTCAAATTTCTAAAAAATATATTTAACATACCCTGATGGCAAAGTTTCTGTGTTGGTATTTCCAGACTGTTGCCGTGCAGGTTCCGCACACCCATCTGGCTGTCTTAATTTGGCTGCCTCAAAAGCAGAATTATTTCCAGAATTAGAGGCAGCAGGGTCTAAAGTACTTCTAGCTTCAGATCCAAGTGCTGCACTGTCAGAAAGAATACATTCATTGTTTTCTGAGGAAGTCAGTATTTCTTGAACTGGAGGATCTTCAACAGTAGTATTAGTGCAATTTGAAGACAAGGCAGTTTCTTCAGATACTACTGCAGTACCCGTGGTGGAAGCATTTTCGGTTGGTGCAGATGAAGATGATTCTCCATTAACTAAAAAGAGAAAAATCAGTAAGACGAACTATCAAGCAATGACAAAGCAAACAACTCACCAGTTATACTTACTTAGTACCTAATTCACCCTGAGTAATGTATCAGGTACTGATGAAAATAAAATAAGATAGATTAGATTTTTTTTTGCTCACATTTTAGAGATGAACATATAAATTATAAAAATTTAAGAATACAGTTGACCCTGGAACAACACAGTTTTGAACTATGTAGGTCCACGTATATGCAGATTTTTTTCAAAAAATACAGTACAAATCTTTATGATTTTTTAAAATATTTTCTCTTTATCTTACTGTATTATAAGAATACTATATATAATAGATAAAGAAAATAAGTGTTAATTGACTGTTTATGTTATTGGTAAGGCTTCAAGGTCAACAATAGGCTATCAGTAGTTAAATCTGTGGGGGGCTCCAAAGTTATACAAAGACTTTCAAGTGGTAGAGTCTGGGGGGTGGGTGATGTCAGTGCTCCAAATCCCTTGTTGCTCAAGGGTCAACTGTCTGTGTGTATACACACACTAATAACATTAAGGAAAAGAGAAACCAACATGAGTATAATATGTTTTTCCTCCATAGGATCAATTTTGAAAGTTTGCATGGTTTATATGAAAACTTTAAATGATCCCTTTCAATCTCCCTTTTCATATGCAAATGGAGCTAATATAAAAAGGGCAGCTAATACCAAAAATGCCAATGGGGGAAATACACAGTGGCATTAATTTATTACTCTAGAGGACTGCCAAAAAGATCCAAAAACTTATTCTACACTTTCTGAAGAAATGACTCAGTACTGGGATCCATTAATACAATTTTCTTAATGTCCATTTTAAATGTGATTGATGAATGTCAATTATGTGTCACTATTAAAGTGAGCCAAATTAAAACTGGAAAGAGAATAGACTACTGACCAAAACCAAAGAAATTTCCACATAAAATTCTAATTGAAATGGGGCAGGGAGACCTAATTAAGAGTAATGGTATCATCAGGTAGATTTTTAAAGAAAGAAAAAGACTTAAATAGTGGAAAGAAAATGTACTACTAAAGGAATCGAACTGCAATTACAAAAAACCAAGAGAATGAATTAAGTTCTGTCCAAATGTGGAGGAGAGAATGGCTTTGGAGGAAAAAAAAATACAAGAAATAAAATATTTACAGTTACCCTGTATCAAACACTGTTAGATAACACAGAGAAATGAACAGAGAATGTGCACAAAGAGACTAAATTCTGGTGTTCTGTATATGATGCTCACTTAAAGAATTATCTCATTTAACATTTACTCTTCAACAGTGCAGAAATTAATTTCCAAAAATAGAAAAGCTTAGCAGTCATTTTTTCAAAGCAAAATAACACTAAATGGGAAAAGAGGAATAATTGAGAAAAGATAATGCAGTCCAAGAAGAAACACTCATAAACCTTTATGCATACTGAAACACAGCACACAAAACACAAGCTGTTAGAAAAAAGGAAGAAAATGAAATATTAAATAGCACCATTCAGTTGTTCAAGGCAGAAACTTCTTTCCTACAATAATTCAACAGCAAGTGCTCTGAGCCCTTCTCTCCATCTGTACCACTACACCTCCTGGTCCATCATTTCTTGCTTTCAATACTTCCAGCAGGCTTCTAATTTTAGTCTGCCTGCTTTTTCTCTTGTCCAACTACATACAACCCATTCTCCAAATGACAGCCCAAGAAAACCTTTTTCAAAACATGTAACAGATCTTTTCACTCCCCTAATTAAACATACCAGTGAATTCCTACTGCTACCAGAATAAATTCCAAACTCTTTAACCATGGCCTATGATAAAGACTACATTAATCTGCTCCACAGCTACCCCAGATTCCTCACAACGGCTTTCCTTCTGTTACCTGAATAGAGCAAACTCCTTCCCACTTCAGAGATGTGCACTTGTGGTTCCCACGGTCTCAGGATATCTCATCATTTAGAGTGCATGCTCAATTACATCTTCAGAAAGCACTTGAGGCAGTGCTTGAGTACCTTATTTAATCCTATTAATGCTATTCTTATGTTTAGTTTCTCATGTTCTGAAATCATTTTATGTATTTGTTTTTATTTCTTTTCATTAAGTTCAGAGTGTGAAAACTTTGTCAGACTTGTTCACTCTTGTATTCCCCAACTGTTACAAAATGCCTGGCATATGAAAACAATAAATATTTTTTGAATCAATAAATTAAAGACAAATCAGAGACAAAGAAATGAACTGAACATACCTCCCTCAAAACTATGAGATTAGAGTGTTAGTAGAAATATTAGTTAAGCATATGAATGATTCAATGACACAATACATTATAGTTAGAGAGTTTCTTATATACATATTCCATCCAAACACTCAAAAAATTTTTAGAAAAACTGACACGTGAAAGACCAAAGGAAAATCCCCAATTATACAATAAGGAGGCCATATTCTAACTACAATAAAACTAGAACAAGCAGGATGCCTGGGTGGTTCAGTCGGTTAAGGTCTGCCTTTGGCTCAGGTCATGATCCCAGGGTCCTGGGACTGAGTCCTACATTGGGCTCCCTGCTCAGCGGCTTCTCCTTCTGCCTGCCATTCCCCCTGCTTGTGCGCGCTCTCTCTCTCTCTGACAAATAAATAACTCAAAAACAAAACAACTAGAACCAAGCAATACAAAATACAACTTATTAAAATGTCCACTGAGAGTCGGACATAATCTGCTAAGCACTTTTTAAAGGTTATCCTATTTCGTCCTCAAAGAACAATGCTGAGACAGAGAGCAGCATGATTCCCATTTTACTAGTGAGAAAACTGATACTTTTATGTCCATAAAAATGACAGTTCTTCCCCAACCCATAATCAATTTGCTTAGATGATAAACTAAATACTGAGTTAAAGAGGAAATAATAATGAAATTATAAACTTTAGGGAAATTAATGGCAATGAAAACACTTGAATCGAATGTTATGGGACAAAGCCAAAGACGTATCCAAGGATGTAGAAATGGTAATAAATGAGCTTAGCACTCAATCCCAGAGCCAGGCAGGAAAAATAGGAGAAGGAATTAAAAGAACAGTAAAACAGATCAGAATTTCCTAATTTACCTGATAAGAATCAGTTGAGATCTTGTTGAAAGTATAGATCTCAGTTCCCATTCTAGACTTAATGAATTTCTAGGGGAAATCCCTAAGGAAGGGTCTGGGAATCGTATTTTTACAAATGCTTCAGATGAATTCTTACCAGTAAATTTGGAGAAACCATTAAGTATACCTTTATGAGTTTTATAAAGAAAAACATATGATATGAATAACATATGAATGCCACAAACCACTTTATATCAATAAGTCTCAAATGTATTAACTACGGGGCACCTGGCTGGCTCAGTTCGTAGAGTACGTAACTCTTGATCTCTTGAGCCCCACTTTAAGTGTGGACATTGCTTTAAAAAGAAAAAAAATCTTAAAAAAAAAAAAAAAGCTAAGCTTTGAAATATATTAACTAAGTCAACAGAAAGAAAAATTGAAAAGACTCATCATGGGGCACCTGGCTGGCTCAGTCAGTGGGGCATGCGACTCTATCTCAGGGTTGTGAGTTTGAGCTGCATGTTGGGTAGAGAGATTACTTAAAAATAAAATCTTAAAAAGAAAATTAAAAAGACTCATCACAGTAGAAATGAAAAAGGTGATGAAAGATCTAATATCATCCCACCAAAGAGCACAAGACTCACTTAAGTCTTCTGAAAAAATTCTATGAACCCTTCAATGAACAGATCAACTCCCATGTTATTTAAAGTGGTATAGTACATGAGGAAAGAAAAAGAAATATTGAGTTTCTTAATTTATTCTGTGAGGGTAATATAGCTCTAAGGTTGGAACTAAATAAATTAAAAGATGGTTCAATATTAGGAAATTAAGTTAGGAAATCAACTATGCTAACACATTAAAAAAATAGCCATATGACTATTTTCAATACAAAAAAAAAGCATTCAATAAAACCTTGACAAAACACTTAATAAGCAGAATCAAGAGAAATTAGTGAATAATCTAGATTATCCATCAGAAACTCACAGTAAGCATCATATATTAACTTTAAGACATTAGGAGAATTTCCATTAAGGTCAGGAACAAATTAAAACCAGAAACAAAACAAGGAAGATCATAATCTTCACTCCAATGCTGTTGATTACTTTGACAATGCATTAAGGCAAGAAAGAAGTGAAAAATATTAGAAATAAAATGATGAAACTCATTCACAGAGAATAAGTTTATTCAGAACACTCACAAGAATCAACTGAGAAACTCTTTGTACTGTTTGACCAAAACATTTTTAACACAATGACCCTATGTAAGTTCAGCATTAAAATTACACTCAAGACCTATCTAAACAAAACCAGAAAACATTACTAAGAGACATTTTAAAACACAAAATGGATGAGAGAGACATAAAATATCCCTGGATGGGAAGATTCAGCACTGTTAAAAAATAGTATTAACTCTCCTTGAAGTGCAAATACTGGTAAGGAAGCAGAGCAAGAGGAATTCTCATTCATTGCTGGTGGGAAAACAAAAGGGTACAGCCACTTTGGAAGATAGTTTTGCAGTTTCTTACAAAAATAACCATACTCTTATTATATAATCCAGCAGTAATGGTCCTCAATGCAGTTAAGTAAAAAATTTATGTCCACACAAAAACCTGCACATGAATGTTTATATCAACTATATATATAACTGCCAAAAACTAGAAGCAACCAAGATGCTTCAAGAGGTGAATGGATAAGCAAATTAGGGTATATCCATACAATGGAATATTATTCAGTAATACCAGAAATGAGATATCAAGCCATGAAAAGATATGGAGGAGCCTTAAATGCATATTGCTAAGTGAAAGAAGATTCCAACTATGTGACATTCTTTTTTTTTTTTTTTTAAAGATTTTATTTATTTATTTGACAAGAGAGAGAGAGAGACAGCCAACGAGAGAGGGAACACAAGCAGGGGGAGTGGGAGAGGAAGAAGCAGGCTCCCAGCGGAGGAGCCTGATGTGGGGCTCGATCCCAGGACCCCGGGACCACACCCTGAGCCAAAGGCAGATGCTTAATGACTGAGCCACCCAGGTGCCCCCCAACTACATGACATTCTGAAAAGGCCAAACTAGAGAGACAGTAAAAAGATGAGTGGTAGGAGTGTGGGGAAAGGGATAAACAGGTAGAGCACAGGGGATTTTGGGAATGGTAAAACAATTCTGTATGATACTGTACTGGTGGGTACATGACAACATGCATTTCTGTTCTTTTCTTTCTTTATTTTTAAAGTAGGCTCCATGCCCAGGGTGGAGCCCAATAAGGATTTGATCTCACAACCCTGAGATCAAGACCTGAGCCGAGATCAAGTCAGTGCTCAGTCACGCGCTTAACTGAATGAGCCACCCAAGGGCGCCAATAACACCCATTTCTTAAATCTCACAGAACCTATATAACACAAAGTGTGAACCTTGATCCCTAACTATGGACTACAGTTGATAATAATATATTTATACTGGTTCATTAACTGTAACAAATATACAACAGTAATGCAAAATGTTAATAATAGATGAAATTCTGAGTGGGCATTATTTTTGATTGGAGAGATTATTACTGATATGTATCTGTGGTTTTCAACTGGAGATAAATTTGCCCCCCACTCCAAAGACATTTTAGCAATGTCTGGAGCTATGTTTGGGTGTCAAAGCTAGGGGAAAGAGAGGATGTTACTGGCATTTAGTGGGTACATGTCAGGAATGTAAAATACATCAGAAAGCCATCCACAACAAATAATCATCTGGCCCAAGATGTCAACAGTGCTTAAGTTGAGAAACTCTGATGTGTATGTACCCAGCCAGCAAGCAGTGTCCTGCAAAATAAACATCTGTCTATGGTAGCTGCAAACTAAACATCTGTTAACAAATGACATAAGGATCAGTGAAAGGACAAACTACAAAAAAAGACAAAAGGGTAAGGGAAGGCAGAGAGAGAAAGAAAGGGAGGGAAGTCAGGACCATAGGTTTTTTGCTTGTGAAAGAACGTGGAGAATTTTATGTTCGCTAGTATTCAAAATGTGTGACAGGTAAAATAGAGGTTTATGCAAAGCATTTCCTTCTCTACAGATATAATACCACACCCACTGACTTGGTTTCTTTTTTTTTTTTTAAGTTTTTGTACATTTTTTAAAAAAGATTTTATTCATTCATTTATTTATTTATTTATGTATTTATTTATTTATTGAGCATGCGCAAACAGGGGGAGGGGTAAAGGGAGAGGGAGACAGAAACCCAAGCAGACCACAGGCTAAGTGCAGAACCCAATGCGGGGCTCAATTTCAGGACCCTAAGACCATGACCAGAGTGGAAATCAAGAGTCAGATGCTCAACCAACTGACTGAGACACCCAGGTGACACTCACTAACTTGGTTTCTTAATGAACGTATCCCAATCCTTACTCTCGACTGTTACGACATTTGGGTTACAAGACATAGCTCCCTACTTTCATGTTTAATCCTTCAGAAGTTTCCCTTGTACTTTATGATATGTACCCTCAAAGCATCATGCATTTGTCCTCACTATAACTATTCAAATAAAGTAGAAAAAGGCAGAAATACTGGAGTATTTGAGTATCATTTTTACTCCTTTTTAAAAGTGTGACAAAAAAACTGCTTCTATATATGCACCTTAAGTTTCCCTAAAGTCAATTCACACAAAGTGTTCGAGGGGCCCTATGGTGATGGTATGGTTCTGCATCTTGACTGCAGTGCCAGCTGCATGAAGCCGGACATGATAAAACTGCACAGAACTACACGAACACACAATGCAAGTGTAACTGGTGAAATGTAGATTTTGTCAATGCCAATTTCCTGACCAATACTGTATTATACACTGTATGGGAGAGGCTGGTGAAGGGAACATGGGACCTCCCTGTACATTTCTTGGCAACTTTCTATAATTATTTTAAAATAAAAAGCTATAAACAAAAGTTTAACAAACTTGTGAAATCAGTTAGTTCTGCCTGAAACTTACCATACTGAGAGCTGATCTATTTTATGAATAAAAGAATAATTACGTATTAGAAAAAAGTCATTTCGCACTATAAATTTTGGGACAGTGGGAAGTGGAGAAAAAAATACTATTTTTCTTAAATACCTACCACCCACTCAGGGACTATGGTAGATGTTTTGGATTATCTCATTGAACATTTAAAACACCCCTACCAGGTAGCTAATTATTATCCCCTTTTTATAAATGGAAGAGCTAAATTTTGAGGATATGAAATTTGTCCAAGGTCACACAGTTAACACATTAAATGATAGAGCTGGGATTTGAACCTGGTCCTGTTAGAAGCCAAATCTAATCTCTTCAATTATGACTACCTCCTATCTTAGCTTAAAATATATTTACAGCAACTAAACTTATCAAACTGACCCTCTTAATCAAAACTCAAATGAACAGGAGAGAGAAAAAAAAAAAATCCCCCCCCAAAAGCCCTCTTATATAATACTGTCTCTGGTAAAATGAAATCATTTGTGTTAAAACTCCTTAGCACAGGCCCACAATCCATTATGTCAAAACCTTGGGGCTGAGTGTATTCCAAAAACTGTAAGTTTTCAGAACTTAGAAAATTAATATGGCACATATATTGTATATTACATCAGTACGTGAGCAGTTTGGGGGCTACACATTGTAATTACACAATAATATTTCTGTGGCAAAATGGACAGATACATTAAGCATGATGAACTATGAATACCTTCACATCAGTTCTAATCATTTTGCCATCAAAGGAGTTTACCAAAACATCCTTTCGGTTTTAAAGATTTTAGGACTCTAAATTATAAGTAAGGGATTAAACTTGTTAACATGTTATACACACAATATGCACACTCCTACCCATACCCATACTCCAACATGAAAACTGATTTTAAAGTTCCTGATTAGAAAAAGGAATACCATTTTGGCGCTAATGCCTTAAAGATTACTCCATTCCTTGAGAAGTACCTGAATTCATCCTCCTACTAAGGGATAACAGATCACACACAAGACATTGGCACAGTGGTTGCTACCAACAGAGGAGGTTCCGGAAGTCTTTGTAAACTGGCCAATAGAATGATGACAGATGGGATTGTTTTGTCACATGTCACCAACCATTATCAGAGGAGGTAAAAACGCAATCACTAAGTTGGATAAGGGAATATTATTTGAAGCCTATCATAGTATGACAGATGAATGGTACAACTTTGAGACACTGTAAAAATCACATACATCAAAGCAAAGCAGAGGGCACAGAGCTAAGAGAGCTAGAGATAGATGTCAATTACAGCTCTTCTACCTCCTAGCTCTGATCTCTCTGTGCCTCAGTTTCTCCTGGGAAAAAGCGAAAGATATTAGTATCTATTTCAATTAGTTATGGTGAGAGTTAAATCAGTAAACAGACATATAGTGTTTAGAACAATCACAAATGTTAGAGATTATGATTGTCCTGTTTGCTAGCAGTTACTGTGAATGTTGTGGGAATCACTTACAATGGAGCTTTCAATTCTAGTTCCTTAGTGTTTTATTTTCACCCTGAAATTTCGGGCAAGGATAAATAAGAGAAGACTGTGGGAAGTGAATTTGTTCCCAAAGGGAACGGCCTATAAAGAACCTGACAAGCTATGGCGTATAAATAAGAGATCCTGCAACAGGGGGAGCCTCGGTAAGTCCTCCTCCCTTTTGCATCAACGTCTGAATGTACCCAAATACTAAACCATGCAACTAACCAGTGGTCAATAGATACTTTCATCAATCTACTCATCAAACAGCTAATTATTTTAGGAAGAAAACTAACTTACCAAATTCCATAGAGTTTAAATATAGGATGATGACAAGAATGAAACAGAGTGGTGATATAAGCCTTTCTGAAATGAGCATTCATCATTCTTTTTTTTTTTTTTTTTTAAGATTTTATTTATTTATTTGAGAGAGACAGCCACCCAGCGAGAGAGGGAACACAAGCAGGGGGAGGGGGAGAGAAAAGAAGCAGGCTCCCAGTGGAGCAGGGAGCCCGATGCAGGGCTCAATCCCTGGACCCTGGGATCGCGCCCTGAGCCGAAGGCAGACGCTTAACGACTGAGCCACCCAGGCGTCCTGAGCATTCATCATTCTTACGCTTTTCATGAATCAGGAGTGAACTTAATAAGTAATTGGCCCTTTATCTAATTACTTCCAAAAGTATTTTGTGGCATAAAGCCTAAGAATCTATCTTATAAGTACATGCTTAGTGAAATGTACTGTTACTTCTAACAGAATATATATTTGGAATACACTCCTAAATAATCTAGAAAAATTCAAATTATTAGAAAATACTTCAGGTATTGTGATCTTTAGATTCCTATCACAGAACTGAAGATTAATAAAGACTGTACAGTAAGAAGTATAGGTGTAGGTACATAAAGTTTAGTTTTCATTAATAAATCCATTTAAAATTCATTTATAAATTTATAAAATTTCACTTGTAAATATAAAAATGCAATTTATGAATTTCATTCATAAATCACCATGCTTACCAGTGTCATTGGCAGGCTCAGATGTAAGTGGTTTTGGAGCTGGTGTATTTTTGGGTCTGGCAGCAACCTGAGTCGGAGATGAGGGTGTACTGTCTCCATTAACTACATATGAATGGCATGAGTTTTGAACTACAGTGCTTGTGGGTACATGATTATCTATTCCATTAGTACCTTCAACAGCCAACCTTAAGAAAAAAAAAAAAAGATGGCTTTCTTTAATAAGTAAAATCAAGTAACTTTCCATCAGAATTGTCATAGGAAAGATTTACCAAATTCTTAATACTCAAACAAAGTGATAGGTAGAAAGAGTAATGAACAAATGATATAGCAAGCTTTTATTACATTAAAATTTAAATTACTTTCAGTTCCAAGTGTATCCACACTGGCAGATAACTGTACACTCAGATACACAAATATATTAAATCAAAGTGAATTCAGTCCCTCAAAGTAATGATCGTCATACATTTTAAATATTTAAGTCTAAGAATAATCTTTATTTTAAGATGCTTCAAAAGTATTTTCAAAAAGCTTATGGAACTTTAAAAAATCAATTCCAACCTACTGTAATTTTATTGAATACTAGAAAATAAGCTAAAAAGGTCTTCAAATATTGATTACAAATTATAATGTAGTGGCACTAAGATAATGAGTACATGGTAATCAAAAAAGCTAAATATTATACTGCAGAATTAGAAGAATTTATAGCACATTATATGAACTGCAAATAAATAAATAAATCTACAATTACAAAACCAAACATTTTAAATCTTACTGGCAGTGGATAGGGAGTTGGGCAATATCACGCTAAGTTAACAGTGTTTTTTCAAATATACAGGCTACCCTTGTGTCCTCCACAAAGCAGCCTCAGTATTTTTTAAAATATATAAATCAGGGGCACCTGGGTGCCTCGGTTGGTTAAGTGTCTGCCTTCAGCTCAGGTCATGGTCCCGGGGTCCTGGGATAGAGCCCTGCATCGGGCTCCCTGCTCTGTGGGGAGTCTGCTTTCTCCCTCTGTCTGTGCTTTCTCTCTCTCTCTCTCTGTCAAATAAATAAATAAAATCTTTAAAAAAAAAAATAAATTAAAATAGGGGCGCCTGGCTGGCTCAGCCATTAAGCATCTGCCTTCAGCTCAGGTTATGATCCCAGGGTCCTGGGATTGAGCCCCGCATTGGGCTCCCTGCTTGGCGGGAAGCCTGCTTCTCCCTCTCACATACTCCTCTTGCTTGTGTTCCCCCTCTCGCTGTCTCTCTCTGTCAAATAAATAAAATCTTAAAAACAAACAAACAAACAAATAAATAAATAAATAAAATAAATCAGATTGTGTCCCTAAACCCTGCCCATCTATCTCAAATCTATTTCTCTCCAAGTTCCTCTTTGCTCACCTTGCAGCAGATATACTGTGTATCAGTTTTATTGAATATGAAAACATGCTGTAAAGTCTTCAAATGTTTATTACAAGTTATTATACACAGGCAGTACTATTATAATGATCACAGGATTATCAAAAAAAGGCTAAATATTATATTCTAGAGTTGGAAGAATTTGAAGAGTGTAAATTAACTAAAAATGAACTCAAGGTCTTTGTACTTGCTATGTCCTCTACCTAGAATAATGCTCTCCTGTCAGAACTCTGCATGGATAGTACATTTTTGGCTTTTTAATTGTAGCTCAAATGGTACTTCTTCAGAGATGATTCCCCTGACATCTCTCTTTAAAACAGGTTCCCTTCCATTCCTGTCACCTTGCCCTATTTCAATGACTTCATAGTTCTTATCACTATCTCCAATTGGTTAATTTATTTCTTCACTTGTTTACTATCTACCTTTATCCTGCCAGAATGCAATTTCACAGGAACAGGGCCAGTATTCTCAGTGCTTGGACTACTGTCTGGCACCAAACAGGCACATAATAAGTATCTGATGGAAAATGAATAAATGAATGAATCCTACTCTCCCTTCCTTTGTCACCTATATATTTGGAACAAGATGTCTTCTGGAAGTTTGGACAGGTGAAGTCTGAAGGAAGCTCCCAAGTGATTCTTCTGATTTGCACAGCCCTCCCCAGCCACCCAGTGATCCTGGAGTCTAAGTAAAAGAACTCATCTGAAGTTTTCCTGGTGCTGTAGATCTAATCTTTCATTCAAAATGTCTTACTACATGGAGTAAACAACATTAGGCTTCAGACTGGTGGTGATTCAAGCTCCTTTTTCCATCTAAAATTGTATTTCAAAAATTATAAAAACATATAATTATAGATACAGATATACACCCACACACACAAAATATCTTAATCCACCTAACTGTCGTACCCTTTTAGTTCTTAATTTTCTCACACGGACACTAAATAAATATATTTACTTAAGCCAAATATATATTCAGAAGATATACTTATCTGTTCAAGTGCTCTATAAGAATCAATTAATGTCAATTTAGGAGTAATGATGTTAGTAATTCTGTGTATTAACAGAAGCAACACTTTGTCATACACCCGTATGGTTTTTTTTTAAGTACTCCTTTTTTTTTTTTTTTTTTAAGATTTTATTTATTTGACAGAGAGAGCGAGAGAGCACAAGCAGAGGGAGAGGGAGAAGCAAGCTCCCCAATGAGCAGGGAGCCCGATGCAGGGCTTGATCCGAGGCCCCTGGGATCATGACCTGAGCCGAAGGCAGACACGTAACTGACTGAGCCACCCAGACACCCCTACACCAGTATGTTTTTTTTTAAAGATTTATTTACTTCCTTGAGAGAGAGAGCACACACATGAGTCGAGGGGCGGGAGCAAAGCAAGAGGGAGAGAGAATCTCAAGAATATCAAGACTGACGAGGGGCTCCATCCCACAACCCTGAGATTACGACCTGAGCTGAAACCAAGAGTCAGAAGCTCAACTGAGTCACGCAGGCGCCCCCACCAGCATGTTTTTTAAAGGTAACAAGTCAATTTTACAGCAATATATTTTTATATCTTCAGGGATTCATTCCAGTATATTTGATTATATGTTTTTATTCTAATTTCAACTATTCTAAACAGAAAGCTTTTATTATTTACTTATTTATTAAAGATTATTTATTTGAGAGAGAGAGAGAGAAAGCAAGCAGGGGGAATGGCAGAGGGAGAGGCAGGCTCTCCACTGAGCAGGGAGCCCAATGCGGAGCTCAATCCCAGGACCCCGGGATCATGACCTGAGCTGAATGTTTAACCGACTGAGCCACCCAGGTGTCCCCAGAAATTAACTGTTATCAAATGTGAATGCAAGGGAGTTTCTGAGACGGCAGGGTTATTTCAGAGGAAAGACTATAATCCATGGAGCATGTATCTTATAGTGATCTACAGGAAGTTGCCAATTCAGATAGCAAAAAGATACCCATCTTCCCACATTATCTGAGTCTATTTAACTGATAAAAATATGCCTAAATTCTTAGCACCACACTTGACACACGTTAAGCACCCAATACATGTAAGTACTATGACAATAGTTTATTATTTCTTTTTCACAGAAGATCAAATATTTCCTTCCTGTTATTAGGATATCTAGTTCTTACTGAAACTCAAGGTCATTTTTGCTTAGAATAAAAATATGCCAGATTCTAAGAAGCTATTTCCAATAAAAAACAATGAAAGACTGATACATGCTACAACATGGATGAACATTATGCTAAGTAAAAACAGCCAGTAATAGAAGGTGACATATTGTATGATTCTTTTCCTAAGAAATGACCAGAACAGGCAAAGCCACTGGGACAGAAAACAGATTAGTGGCTGCCAGGAGCTGGGAGGAGAGAGGAATGAGGAGATACAGTTCATGAGTATAGTCTTTTTTTAAGGGTGATGAGAATTTCTGAAATTAGATAGTGGTGATGGTTATACACAAATCTACTGAAATATATTTTTTAAAAGGGTAACCTTGTGGTATGTGTACTATATCTCAATGAAGTTATTTCTTTAAAAACCACTTTTATAAGAATTCAAACAAATGACATGTTTAGATAGAAACTTTTCAATTCTATGGCAAACTCTAAACTAAGGTTAAAACGTAAAAGTTTATATATGGAAAATGTTACATTACCTTGCCACAAATACTAAAATAAAATATTCTACCTGGAGGTTTGTCTTGTTGAAGGGTCTCCATTTTCATGTAAGGCATCACCATTTTGCTGTATTTCTACTGAAAAACAAGAAAGAAAGCAAGCAGGTTTTTACACACTTCTTGCTGGGTTATTTTTCCCCTTCAAATTTTAAAAACACATAAAGTTATCTTACTGGTTGGAGATGAGCTGCAGTTTGTTAGATTTTCTTGCTCAATCACCAGTCCATCGAGCACGACTATTAATTCACCGGTTTGCACTATACCATTCTTATTTTCCAAAGAAAGTTTTAATTGTTCTTTCACTCTTTCCACTAGAAAAAAAAAAATCTTAAGTTAAAAGCTTTTGGCACATACAAAATTATGTGTTAGGAATCAAAACTACACACCAAGAATTACTCTAGTTCAGTACTTGATGGCTATATGTGTAAAGAATTATTTGCACTTTTATCAGTAGACCCTTCTATACTACATCAGGCTCACTCCCTTTCACACCAAGTTGAAAAACTCCTTGTCCCTCACCCATGCTTTCAATGTCATCTTTAACTGCTCCTCTGCACTGTATAAAGCATAGAGAACAAATAAATATATGCAGATAATAAGCACAACAATTACCTAAACTTGCTCTTCAGCCTATAAGACTTGTGGTCAAGGCAAAATTTCTGCATGGTAGTCAGGTAGTCTGGTTACTGATTCCAGCTCTAGAACTTATTGTTGTACTTTGAGTAAATAGTCAAACTATATAAAGCCTCAGTTCCAGTCATTATAAAATGGAGATAATAAAGGCATCAAACTAAAAAGGACTGTCATGAGGTCCAAATGCAAAATCACACAGAAAGTTCTTAGCACCACGCTTGACACATGCTAAGCACCCAATAAATGTAAGTACTATGACAATAGTTTATTATTTCTTTTTCATAGAAGACCAAATATTTCCTTTCTGTTATTAGGATATCTAGTTCTTACTGAAACTCAAGATCATTTTGCTTTGACTCCTATCCCACAGAAATACATTAAGTTTTTAGCGATCCCTTTACTATCCAAAATGAAGCCAATTACTTCAGTCTGATATTCACTGGCTCTCTGCAGCTTTTGGAACCATGGAACATAGTTCTTTTTAGATTATGTCCTGAACTTTGGTCTTTCCTATATTTAACAAATTTGGGTGTCCTCCCTCCCCCATTTATCAAATGTCCAGCCTAAGCATACTAATTATCCAAATACAGAAAAGACAAAAAAAAAAAAAATCTGGAACCAGTATAATCACTGGACAGAAATTATTTGCAAAAATTTTAAGAACCATATAATAAAAGAAGGCCTTTTAGATTATATGCCCCAAACTTTATGCCCTCGTAAAACCTCATTTCCACTCCACATCACAAAAATATTAGTAAGAACAATTAGAGACTAGGCAAAATACAAAAGTATGGGGGGGGAAACCTACAAAAGCACGAATTTCAGCTTTACCTAGATTCTAATCCTCTATACCTGAAGAAAACTACACTGGCCACCATTCTATTTCGTTTTTGTGTTCACTCTCTATTTAAAGTATCTGGAATGTGGAGATTCAGTTCTTGTTCCTAAAATATTTAGCTTGAGTAGATTCTGAAAGAATAACCTTTCCAAAATCCCTTTAATCTAGGTCTCTTAGTGGTAAATTCTCTCATTTTTTAATCTGTAAATGTCTGCATTCTCATCTTCAAAAGATTTGTTGAGCACACTATTTTGTATTGATGATAATCTCTCAACTCTTTGAGGATATCTTTCCCACTATCTTCTTCTATTACTGCTAAGTCTGCAATTCTAATTTATAAATCCATTCAAATGATCCTTTTCTCTATAGCAGGTTTTTTTTTTTTTTTTGGTCTTTGGTGTCATGCATTTCACTTGATGAAAGCATGACTTTATCATCTTGCTTGGGATATAATGGACCTAAGAATTTATTTTTTATCAGTATTCAAACACAGCCATTAACTCTTAAAATATCTCCTCTACTCCACCCTCTATTGCAGGGGTGGGCAAACCGTGGTTACAGGCCAAATCTGGCCTCTTACCTGTTTTTGTGAATAGTTTTATTTTAACACAATCATGTTCATTCATTTACATATCTTCTATGGCTGCTTTCCCACTATAATGGAAGAGCTGAATATGTATGAGACTGTATGACCTGCAAAGCTTAAATATTTACTATCTTGGCCCTTTACAGGAAACATTTGCCAATCCCTGCTAATAACGGCTTCTTATAATTTATAATCTTTGATGGTGAGTTCATTCTCTGATATTAGACTAAGAGTCATCTTTGGGCTTTAGTACAGTCAGGGTTTGTTTCTAATTCTGTCAGTGGTTTGAGGGCGCCTCCAAGAGTCTAGACTACAGGAGTCCAAGCTCAGCTCCCCTATGTGGTTATCTGAAAGTGCTATCAGCATCATCCACTATTCTACCTCCAGTCTGTAAGATTTTCCTTATCTTTATTTTTTATTTTTTGGGAAGAAGGGGGCCTTGAAGACCACTTTGCCTCTTTGCAAAGATCAATGCCATAAAAATTTGTTCTATCCGGGACACAACTGCTCTGCAGTGGGGTGTTGTTTACAGCAGCTAGTCTTTCACAATTCTGAACATGGAAAATTGGGATATAACATTTCTGAGTCATAAAATTGGGAGGACTATCACATAAGTAACTCCCATCTACATGTGTATGTATGTACACTGGGAGAGGGAATGAGAGTAATCTTCTAACAGTATAAACAAACCAACTCAGCCATATTCATCTATTCAGTATATCAATGCCTTATGTGTACCAGACACTATACTGAGAAAGCAGGATAAACACTGACCAGCCTGAAGTAAACCTCCCTACCGTTACTCCACTTATTTCTTTTAACAGACTTATCACCAGAATTTGGGGGCCAGAGGGGGTTAGAGGGGACCTGACTAAACTGAAGTCTCCAAAAGAGCAGAAATTGTGTCCATCTAATTTAGTGATGTAACCTCAATACCTGCCAGAAGGTAGGTGCTTAATAAATGTTTAAAATAAATTATTAAGACAGGACTGTCCTCAGGGAACTTGTAATTTTACAACTTTTAATTTATAATCTGATTTTTCTTTCCTCTCAGACATTCTTTCTAAGTTTTAATAGGGCAACAGAACAATCTGAGCCTCTGAGAAGCTAGATATATGACTAGATGATTTATCCTTCCATCACCAATTTGTAAAAAACATATACTCTTTCTTTCCCCACAGAAAATAAAAGATCTTCAAAAATCTTGTTTTTTAAGGTTTCACATATTTAGATTTAACTCATATTCTGAAGCCATTTTAAAAAACTGCTTGTCCACTGTATTATCTATTGCTAAGTAACAAATTATCCTGTAGTCATTAAAAATATCAGTAATCATTTATTACTGCTCAGTTTCTGTGGGCTAAAAATTTGGGAGCGGCTAGAAAATCTGCTTAAATGGTAGCTCATATACACAGCTAACAAGCTGGTGCTGAGAGCTGAGAAGAGGCCTCAGCTCCTCTCCATTTAGGTGTTTCTACAGGGCTTCCTGAGTCTTCACAATGGTAACTTCGGACTACATAATCCAAGAGACCAAGGCAAATGCTGAAATGTCTTTTACGACCAAGTTTTGGAGGTCCTATGCTATTACTTCTCTCATGTTCTGTCACAGACCATCTCTGATTCAATGTGGGAGGGACCACACAAGGTGCAAAAACCAGAAGGTAGGAATGCTTGGGGCAGTTTTTGAGGCTGGCCATGATACAGATTATACGACTATAACAAAATTTTAGAAACAAAACAAACTTGTAATGGGTTACAAGTTGTAAGAGTCCCAAGAATAACCAGGTGTTCTAAATACCAGGTCTTTCCATTATATCACACTATGAGTCAATGTGCAATAACTCACAAAGTGCCCATCTCCTGGCATGTAACAAAATTAATAAAAATTTATAAAAGAAATAAAAAATAAAGTAATAAATGTGTAAGAAGAAAGTAGATAACTGAAATATAGGGATTGAAAAACATTCTCCAAGCATTAAAAAAAATGGGAATTGGATAAACTTTAATGTCAGAAAAAATATTAAACTTCTATCAATCAAAACTAATGAAAAAGTGGTAAATGATTAAAAGAAAAAAGAGCTCATATATCAGTGAGAAAACAAAGAACAACCAACAAAAAAGGTACAAAGAATATAAGACAATCACAAATGAAATACGAATGATCAATAAATGTGACTTTTTTAATTACTAAAAAAATGCTTTGATAAAAACAATCTTCATTTTTACAATCTATTAGTATGGCAAATATTTACAAATAGGCACTCTCATATGCTTCATTGTGTGTACAAATTAGAGTAATGTTTCAGGAAGGCAATGAGACCACTATGCATAGCTAGAGGCTTCAAACTGCTCACTCCTTCTGACCTAGTAATTTCAATCCTAAAAATCTTTCTGAAGAATAGAAATGCATTTATATCATTGGGTATGAGAATACTCTTTGTTCAAAAGCTTGGTTTTAACATATTTTAGTCTGTGCTGATACTAGGTGAATTTTTTAAAAAACTTAAGACTTAGCAAACTAAACAAATTAGTTTTAGCTAAGTAAGACTAAAGCAAATTTTTAAATAAAATTAAATTTGATTATGCTCTGTCCTCTGTCATAAACGACACATTTCTCTGCTGTGTTTCCCTACCATTCAATGTAAAGGGATAATTTTCAAATTATCTGATTACTGTGAATCACTTGGGACATAATTCAATTTAAAGTGAACTTAATGGATTTCAAAATGCTTTCCTCAACAAGAGTTAAGTTCTTGGTTCTACTAACACCATAAAAAAAAAAAACAAAAAAAACAGTGTAGTCCCTAGTGTTTGAGTGGCAGTCATCTGATTCCTCCCTCGGGTGTTTAAAGTAGCTCTGTCTCAAAACTGAAACACAAAACGAAGTCCTATATACACTCTGATGTCGTTATTAGCTATACTACTTTTACACTTTTTACCCATGAATGGTGACAAAGATTCTTTCCTTAAACTCCAGTCAGGCTCCTCTGAGCCATCTTCCTGACTAGGCCTCAACCTTGGCCTATAAAAACTGCAAATGCTCAGCACAGATGATCTCATCCACCATCTCCCCCCTCATTAAAAAACCTGCACACACTAACAGAGTTCGAACAACTCAAGGATGATCGTAGACCCACTTAAAGTGCCTGCCTGAGAAAATTCAGGGCTGCTAAAAAAATGTAATGTTTCTTCCAGTCTACACCAGTAAGAGGCCCCTGAATACCCTATCTTAGAGCATTTACTAAAAAGGGCTTACAATGGTGAATCTTTCCTCTCTCCCTTTGAGATGTAGTTGACCCTTGAACAATGCAGGATTCAGGGGCACTGACTCCCTGCACAGCTGAAAATCCCCCTATAACTTTCGACTCCCCCCAAATTTAATTATTAATAGCCTACAGATAACCAGAAGCCTTACTGATAACAGAAACAGTGAACACATAAAATGCTCTATGTGTTATATACTGTATTCTTACAATAAATTAAACTAGAGAAAAGAAAAATATAACTAAGAAAACCCTAAAGAAGGGAAAATGTATTTATGGTATTGTAGCGTAAAAAATCCAAAAAATATTAAGTGGAACTGCACCGTCCAAACCTGTGTTGTTCAAGGGTCAACTGTATATGTTATCTCCTATAATTCAGGAGTGTCTTTTTCAAGGACAGGGCCTAGGACTCACAGTACACCTGGGAGAACAGAATCCTAACTAGCAGAAAAAACTGGCCTAATCCCATTTATACCAACAAACTCTTCCTCATTTTTCACTTCCCTGACTCTACTTAGTTTCCACCCACACCCATCCACCTCTACTTCCTCATTCTCGCCTTGAAATGCCCAGTTACCTCTATACAAATACAAGTTGAGTTCAGATCAAGCTGGACCCTCTTCCTTACTGCAACAGTATTATTAGGGATTAAAATCTGTCCTTACCATTTTTACTAGTATCAGGCTTCGTTTATCTTTAAGAATAGAGGGATTTTTCCTTTGCAGTTTAAGAAACAGTGGGACTGAAAGAAATATATCTCAGATAGCAGTATCCAAGGCAGATAACATACCACATATTGCTGCAGAGCCCATTAGATAACTTCCATAATTTAGAATGGCATTCAAGTGATCTGAAAGGCTGGAGTGCAAATAAGGGCTTAAATCTACATAAACTTCTGAGACAATGTATCAGAGAACTGCATGAGCAAAAGCTTTGGTCATTATCCAACTAGGTTATGACAAAAAAAAAAAAAAAATGAAGGGTAAGGACTAGAAGGCTTGCTGGGATTTAAATGTGAAGAAATGAAAGAATTTCCCTAGTAAGCTGCTGTTGGATATCTTTGGGGAAAATATAAGATGATTTTAGGTTTAGTTGTGGGTTTTATTTAAGGTGGTAACAACTCATATTACACCACAAAGGCCAAAGAAGTAAATATCTTCAAACTCGGAGATATACCTAATCAAATGAATTAAGCCTCCACTCTTACTTCAAATATATCAGGAGAAGGGATAGAAAAATATGAATTTATAAGAAGAAAATGTCAGGGCCTTAAGTACAAGAAGAAATCAGCCTCATTAATTTGAAGAGGGGCAACATCCAAGTGCCAAGCCAACAGGCTAAATCAAAGGTACCCAAGAATTTTATCAGTTATGAGTGTATTTTAAAATTCTACAAGGCTATCTAGAACTACATTAACTTTATATTATTCTAATTAAAATTAAAAGCTAAGGATCAGAAAACCAGTGTTCTAGTCAAAACTCTGCAATTATTTCTGTTCTTGAGCAAGCCACTTACTTAAAAGTTACTTAATAAATAAAATGAGTCATTGGAATTAATGCCATAGGATTCTTTTATCTTTAAAGCACTATGATTTACAAGCTTTAATTTTAAAAATTAATTTACTTACCTTCTGTTATAGGCATAGTTATGCTCCCCCACCCCCAAGATCGTATGTTTAAGTCCTAACGCCTGCTACCTCAGAAGATGACTCTATTTGGAAACAGCATCTTTAAAAAGGTAATTAAATTAAAATGAGGTGCCTCTCATCCAATAATGACTGATGTCCTTTTAAGAGGAGGAAATTCTGATACAGACACATGCACAGAAGGAAGACAATGTGAAGATATAAGAAGATGGCCATCTATAAGCCAAAATGAGAGAAGTCCTCAAAAGAAACCAACCGTGCTGACACCTTGATTTCAGCCTTCTAAGCTGCCAGAATTGTAAGTACACTTCTGTTATTTAAGACATCCAGTCTTTGGTATTTGGGTATGGCAGCCCTGACAAACTAATATACCTTTCAATTATTTTTAAAAAAAGAAAAAAAAAAAAAAGATGGACTGCCTAGGGTGTATAGGATGCTACTACTAGCATTTCTGAAGCCATCAACTTCAGAAATGTATGAATGTTTACAAAATTTAATTTTTCCTCTGAGCATATTCTGCTCAATTATAAGAGATAACTTCAAGTTTATACAATTTATAAAAGTTTCCTTTCAAAGAATATTGACATTCTAACCTTCCTACAAAATTATTTTGGCAGATAAATACAAAAATCTTTGCAGGGAGGATAATTATAATCTTTACATGAAGATTATATTATAATCTAATATAACAAAACTGGAAACAATCTAGATAGCAATGATAGAAGCATGGTTAAATAAATTATAGCTAAATTAGCTTGCAAAGAATACCACTAAATGATACAGGGAAATGTGCATAATATTAAGAGAGCTAAGCAGAATATAAAGCTGAATAAAGTCCGAATTGTTATGCTCATATCCACACAAAATTCACCAAACTGTTAGCAGTTATTATCTCTGGGTTGTGAGTTATGAGAAATAATTAATGTGTACTAGAAAAGAGGTGCCATGCACAGCCAAACACAAGACCACTCCTTCAAGTTTAGGAGAAGCAGCTATATTGCCTAATTCATAGAAACAAACACAGAAGGTCAAGCAAAATGAGGAGACAGAGGAATATGCTCTAAACAAGAACGAGACAAAACCTCAGAAAAAAACTAAATGAAATGGAGACAACTAATCTACCTGATAAAGAGTTCAAAATAATGGTCATAAGATGTTCACTGGACTGGAGACAAAGGTGGATGAACTTACTGAAAACTTCAACAAAGATATAGTAAATATAAAGAAGGACGAATGTGGGTTGAAGTATACAAAAAACAACAAAAAAATACACTAGAAAGAATAAGCAGATTAGATAATGCAGAAGAATGAATCAGTGACATGGAAGGAAGGGTAATAGCACCCATGCTAAGAAAAAAGAATTTTTTTTTTTAAGATTTTATTTATTTATTAGAGACAGCCAGCGAGAGAGGGAACACAAGCAGGGGGAGTGGGAGAGGAAGAAGCAGGCTCATAGCGGAGGAGCCTGATGTGGGGCTCGATCCCATAACGCTGGGATCACGCCCTGAGCCGAAGGCAGACGCCCAACCGCTGTGCCACCCAGGCGCCCCAAGAAAAAAGAATTTTTTAAAAATGAGGATAAGTTATGGGATCTCTTGGACAACATCAAGCAAAAACATTTATATTACAGAAGCCACAGGAGAAGAGGGAGAAAGGGACAGAAAACTCATTTGAGAAATAATAGCTGAAAACTTCCTTAACCTGGGGAAGGAAACAGACATCAAGGTTCAGGAGGCACAGAGAGTTCCAAAGAAGATGACCCAAGAGGGTCCATACCACAACATAATAATTAATATATCAAATATAAAAAAAAATTTAAAAGCAGAAAGAGAGAAGCAACTAGTAATGTATACAAGAAAAGCCACAAGGCTATCAGTTGATTTTTCAAAAGAAATTTTGTAGACCAGAAGAGAGTGGCATGATATACTCAAAGTGCTGAAAGAAAAAAACCTACAAGCAAGAATACTGTACCTGGCAAGGTTATTAATCAGCAGAGAAGAGTTTCCCAGACAAAGAAAAGTTAAAGAGTTTATCACCGCTAAACTGGCCTAATAAGAAATGTTATTTCTTTAAATGGAAAAGACAAGACCATAATGACAAGTAAGAAAATTACGAATAAAAAGATGTAAAATATGACAATACATACATAAAACATGGAGGAGAGGATGAAAAAAGGAGTTCTTTTAGAATGTGTTTGAACATAAGTGACCATCAATTTAATATACAGACTGCCAAATACTCAGGATCTTATATATGAACCTCACAGTAACCACACACCCAAAAACTAATAGCTACACAAAAAACTGAGAGGAAGAAAGCCAAGCATTATCTAAAGAAAGTCATCAATCGCAAAGAAAGAGAGCTAGAGAAGAAAGGAACAGAGAAGAACTACAAAAACAACCAGAAAACAACAAAATGGCAATAAGAACATGCCTATCAATAATTACTTTAAATGTAAATGGCCTAAGTATTCCAGTCACAAGAAATAGGGTGACAGAATGGATTAAAAAACAAGACCCATCTATATGCTGCTGCAGAGACTTACTTCAGACCTAAAGACATACGCAGACTGAAAGTGAAAGGATGAAAAAAAAATACTCCATGCAAATGGAAGTGAAAGAAAAAGCCAAGGTAGCAGTGCTTTCATCAGACAAAACAGACTTTAAAACAAAGTCTGTGAAAGAGAAAAGGACATTACATAATGATAAAGGGAATAATCCAACAGAAGGATATAACAACTATAAATACCTAAGCACCCAAAACTGGAACACCCAAATACATAAAGCAAATATTAACAAACATAAGGGAAAAACTGATAGTAATACAGTAACAGTAGGGGACTTTAACACCCCATTTACATCAATGGGTCGATCATCCAGGCAGAAAATCAATAAGAAAACAGTATTCAAACGACACGTTAGTCCATCAATTCTAATGGACTGAACAGATATATACAGACTATTCCATCCAAAAGTAACATTATACGTTCTTTTCAAGTATATATGGAACATTATCCAGGATAGATCATGTTAGGCCACAAAACAAGCCTCAATAATTTGAGAAGACTGAGACCATATCACGCATCTTTTTAACAATGGTACAAAACTGAATTACAAAAACAAACAAACAAAACAAATGCAACAAAAAAACCAAACCTGAAACAAACCCAAAAAACCGTGGAGGCTAAGCAACATGTTATTATACAACCAACCAATGGCTCAACGAAGAAATCAAAGAGGAAATAAAAAAATACATGGAAAAAAAATGAAAATGAAAACAGAACAGTCAGTACCAAGTTCTGGGATACACCAAAAAAAGTTCTAAGAGGGAAATTTATAGCAATACAGGCCTCCCTCAAGAAACAAGAAAAAGCTCAAATAAACCACCTATCCTTATACCTAAACAAACTAGAAAAGGAGGAACAAACAAACCACAAACTTAGCAGAAGAAAAAAAATAATAAAATCAGAGCAGAAATACATGAAAATAGAAACCAAAAACAAACAAACAAACCCAAAAAAACAACCAAAACACAACAGAAAAGATCAGTAAAATCAAGTGCTGGTTCTTTGAAAAGATAAAACAAAACTGCCAGCCTCATCAAGGAAAAAAGAGTAAAACCACAAATGAAAAAGAAGTAACAACCAACACCACAAAAATACAAAGGATTATAAGAGACTACTAAAAAAAAAATTATATGCCAACAAATTAAACAACCTAGAAGAAATGGATAAATTCCTAGAAACACAATCTTACAAAACTGAAAATCAGAACAGACCAATTACTAGTAACAAAATTGAAGTGGTAATCAAAAAACTCCCAATAAACAAAATAAAGAACCTACCAAACATTTAATGAAGAGTTAATACCTATTCTCCTCAAACTACTCCAAAAAACAGAAGAGGAGGGAAAACTTCCAAATTCATTACACAATGCTAGAATTACCCTGATACCAAGACCAAACAAAGACACTATGAAAAAAGAGAACAAGCCAGTATCCCTGATGAACACAGATGCAAAAATCCTCAACAAAATATTAGCAAAACTTCATTCAACAAAACATTAAACGATCATTCATCACCACTTTCAAGTGGGATTTACTCCAGGGATGTAGGGATGGTTCAATAGTCACAAATCAATGCGATATACCATATTAACAAAATGAAACATAAAAACCATATGATCATCTCAATAGAAGTAGAAAAAGCATATGACAAAATTCAACATACTTTATAAAAACTATATAGCCAAGAAAAAAGTAGAAACACAGCCACCATCAGACCAGAAAAGATATTATATGCTTATGAGACCTCATTTGTATAACCAAGATGAAATGCATGAATAAAAGCCAAGGCATACCAGAGAATTAAACTTTTACAGCTTCGAAAGAATATTAAAAAAAAAAAACAAAAAACTGTGTACATAAAAATTAGTATGGCTTTTACATTTTCTTGACCCATAACTCAAGTCCAAGAACTACATCAAAAACAGATTTTTAAGTTGTAAGTGGACTTTTGTTAAAAACAGAAAAAAAAATTTTTTTAAGCAACTTATTACTTAAAACATTAGCATTTTAACCTGTAACTCAGCATATCTTTTAGGAATGAGAAAATGTCTAAGGAAATAAAATGAACAGAGGCACTGGTTTGAGTAAAACTGCCTAAATGTCAAATAATATGACATTAGTTGAATCATAAACTAGAACTCTGGCTTTTAATCTTTGGATCACATAATATTTTGAAAATTTGCTAAAAGCAATGAACTCTCACCCCAGAATTATAAAAACAGGTATACCTCCCGATTTTGGCATACAATGATAGGAGATTTACAAATAACTGAAGCTTAAACCATCTTACCCAGACTAGAAAAATGTAGTATCATGGAAACATATTCATATTAAATTGTTAAATAAAAAAGCAGGAGATAAACCAGCAGATACAAAGAAAAAATATGTTTGTATCTATAAACAGGAAAAAGGCAAGAGACCAAGTTATTAGGAGTGGCTATCCTTGGATAGTAGAATTACAAATAATTTATTTTCCTCCATAATTTTGTATATGCTCTGTATTTTCTATAATGAACTAGTTATATAATGAGAAAAAAAATTTAAGAGTTGGAATTTATTTTGTACAAATTATCAACCGAGTTAGAGTAGGCTCAGATTACAATAATTTTTATAAGTTTTAAAGTATATAAAAAGTAAATAATAAATCACTGGTGATCACTGGTAACAGGATACTCATGGATGACTGAGATCATTTTGTAAATCTGTTAGATGGAGAAAGGCCAGAGTATGTATTTATTTCATACAGCACCACAAACTTAAAAGCAATCACAAGCATTAACTAAAGTTCTCTTTTGTAAATACAAAACAATTTTTGCTTTTGGACTTCAGGATACTTTGAAAAGTATCTAAAATAAATTTTTAAAGAAACAAAGATCAGAACAACTTACATTTTCTATTGTGTATTAAGAGAGCTTGTTTCAGATCTATTGTTGCTCTTCCCAACAAAGCATCGGCTTTTAAAGTATAATGACTCCAAACTCGAAATTCCAATGTAGTCTGTGGGGTCACATTTCTGTAAGGGTAAAATTATGATGAAAATACAGGAGTATACAATTACTTCAATAATTTTTAAAAAGCCATGAGTTGAGTTTTGAGAAAAAATATTGTATGAAACAGTAAACTATCTGAATTATAAACAAAAACAATTTATCTCTTCAACTACATTAGGACTTTAATAACTACATAAGAATTCTTATAAGTACCAAACCAAAACACCAGCAATAGATGAAGAGTCCTGCTGAGATTTCACAATAACACGAGTTCTATGTGAACTACTAAATATTTAAGACAACTGATGGTGTTTTAATAATTTTACTATACACAAATTTATAACATTATGTTTCAGAAAGGACAAAATTAACGGTGATTTTTCTGTCTTATTTATTTTTACAAGACGGTAACAGAAAATATAGCTGTATGGAATAATTCAATTAATAAACCAAAAAGCAAGAATTACTATGCTTCCTCTCTAAAGAAAACAAAATTAACCAAATATCTTTTCATGCTTAAAATTGTCTATTCGCACTAGAAAATAACACTACTTACTTTGAAATTATCCTACAACCAAAACAACAGAACAACTACACAAAGCACTGTAAGAAGCATTACTCCCCCTTTTGGAAATTTTGCATTCTCTATACGAGGTACTTACACAGTTAGCTGTTCATCCCATTTTGGATTAGAAGAACTACTGGATTTTGCTGTTTTCTTAATTTCTCCATCTACAACTACTTCTGTATATATTGCTGTTCCAAACCAGTTCTTTTTTCTTTTTAGTTTGGCACTAGAAACTAACAGAAACATGATAATCACTAGGAAGTATATGCAGACAAAAAGTAGTACTTTTCTATCAATAAAAATAGAACTGTGGGGGCGCCTGGGTGGCTCAGTCAATTGAGCGTCTGCCTTTGGCTCAGGTCATGATCCCGGAGTCCTGGGATTGAGCCCTGTGTCGGGCTCCCTGCTCAGCGGGGAGAGTTTGCTTCTACCTCTCTCTCTCTCTCTCTCTCTCAAATAAAAAAATAAAATCTTTATTTAAAAAAATGGAACTGTACTTCTTAGGAAACTCAAACTCTCTTCATTGAAGAATGAAGAAACAATACAAAAGGACTATTAATAATGCCTGAGAACCATTTGAATTTTTAACAGTTTTATTGAAATATAATTCATATACCATGTAATTCACCCATTTAATCTGTACAATTCAATGGTTTTAATATACTCACAGTTGTGCAATCATCACCACAAACAACTTTAAAAACATATTCATCACCCCAAAAAGAAACCCCACAAAAATAGTCACCATATTTCCTCCTAGTCCTTCCCCCTCAGCCTCAGGCAACTACCAATTACTCTCTGTCTCCATAGGTTTGCCTATTCTGGATGTTTCATAGAAATGGACTCACACAACATAGGGTCTTTTGTGACTGGCTTCTTTCACTCAGCATGCTTTCAAGGTTTATCCATGTTGTAGCATGTATCATTACTTCATTCCTTTTACTGAAAAATAATATTCCCACTGTATGGGTATACTTTCTTTTACTGTTTCATCAGTTGACAGAGATCTGGGGTGTTTCTACTTTTTGTCTATTGTGCATAATACTGCTCAACATTTGTACACAAGTTTTTGTGTGGACATATTTTTTCATTTCTCTCTGCATATACCTAGGAGTGGAACTGTTGGGTCATATGATAACTCTGTTGAATAATGCCAGACTGTTTTCCAAAGTGGCGGTACCATTTTACATTTCCACCAGCAGGGTATAAAGGCTCCAATTTCTCCACATCCTTGCCAACCATTTGAATTTAATCCTGACCTGCATCAAACGTCAAAAGAATGTAAGTATTTTCAGATTCAACATCACCTACGAACCTCTCTACCAGGTAGTGTTTCATACTTGCCTATTGAAAATTATATAAACTTCGGCAATTTAAAAAAAAAAAAATGCTTTACCAGGAAAGTTGGTTTCCAAAAAAAGGAAGTATTTGCTTTTTCAAATAAAAACATTAATTTCAAAATGTTATTTGAGAAGTTAATCATAACCCTTCACAAAGTGAATTTTATATCAAATTTACCTGATTTGGAGGAAGACCTGTTTAATTTAGGCTAAACAATTAATTTTAAACAATTTTTACAATACTAATTCAAATGAGGAGTACAAATTTTCAGGGCAAAGTACTGATTACCAAGCAATAATAAGAACTTATCAAGGTCACCTCTATAGTCTATTACCTATGAATACTGTGGGTCTGAGAAAGGGGAATGCCTTGCTCCCTCCATGCCATACCTCTATCACATGTTAAGGATATGAACATAAGCAAATGTAGGCTTCTATTCTACTATGAAAGAATAGTAACGTAAATAGTCACATGAATAAATCACTGAAACATGAAGTGATAAATGCTGCAGAAGTAGAATATCTGAAATACAGTAAAGTCTTCAATTAATTTTTCTTTTTTTTTTTTTTAGAAAGAGAAAGAGAGGGTAGGGAAAGGGGGAGGGGCAGAGAGAAAAAAATCTTAAGCATCTTCCAGGCCCAGGGAGCCTGACGTGGGGGACTTGATCCATCTCACAACCCTGAGATCATGACCTGAGCCGAAATCAAGAATTGGACGCTTAATTGACTGAGCTACCCAGGCGCCCTAGAGTCTTCAATTAATATCTGAAGAATAGCAAGAGAGAGTCAGAAAAATACTGTATTTAAGGACTGGCAACATAAAACAATCAGAGTATTCAATGTTATGCCTGAAGGGCTATACTCAGGGTCTTGGCAAAACTCACTCCCACCCTTCTCTGTTTCAAACTGTTCTAAGTTCAACACCACTGGATTGACACAGAAGGCACAGACATCTCTCTCCCAAAAAAATCCCCCAACCAAGATTCTTCACTCCAAATTAGAGTCATTTCCTCAAAATACGCAGGTCTTTCAATACACTAGAAGAAAGGGAAGGCAGTACTGCATGGTGTTAAAATCACAGGGTGTCTTTTCAACAAATGGGGCTGAAATGACTGGACATCCAAATGCAAAAAAATTAATGTAAACACAAACCTAACATCGTTCACAATAATTAACTCAAAATGCACCACAGACCTAAATAAATGTAAAACACAAAACTACAAAACTCAGAGAAGATGAGAAAACCTAGCCGACCTTGGTTATAGGGATGCTTTTTAAAATAGAACACCAAAGGCACAATCCATGAAAGAAACAACTGATAAACTGTACTTCATTAATGTTAAAAATTTCTGCTCTGCAAAAGACAATGTCAAGAGAATACAAAGACATACCACAGACTGGGAGAAAATATACATGAAAGACACATTTGATAAAGAAATATTATCCAAAATATACAGAGAACTCTTAAAACTCAACAGTAAGAAAACCACCTCATTTTTTTGAACATTTTATTATTTTTTTGAGAGAGAGAGAGAGCATGAGCAGGGAGAGGGAGAAGCACACTCCCTGCTAAGCAGGGAATCTGACGCAGGGCTTGATCCTAGGGCCCTGGGATCATGACCAGAGCCAAAGGCAGACGCTTAACCAAATGAGCCACCCAGGAGCCCTAAAAACCACCTGATTTTTTTTTTTAAAGATTTTATTTATTTATTTGACAGAGATAGAGACAGCCAGCGAGAGAGGGAACACAAGCAGGTGGAGTGGGAGAGGAAGAAGTAGACTCATAGCGGAGGAGCCTGATGTGGGGCTCGATCCCATAACGCCGGGATCACACCCTGAGCCGAAGGCAGACGCTTAACCGCTGTGCCACCCAGGCGCCCCAACAACCTGATTTTTTAAAAATGGGCCAAAGACCTTAACAGACACCTCACCAAAAAAATAAACGGACAGCAGATAAGCATATGAAAAGCTGTTCAACATCATATACTATCAGAAAAAAAAAGAAATTAAAACAACCATGAGATACCACTACATACCCATTAGAATGGCCAAAATCTCGAACACTAACAATACTAAATGCTGGGGACGATGTAGAGGAAAAGGTGCTCTTGCTCTTTGCTGGTGGCAATGCAAAATGGTGGTCACTTTGAGAGACAGTTTACCAGTTTCTTACAAACTAAACACAGGCTTACCATAGGATCCAGGAATTGTACTCCTTGGTATTTACCCAAAGAGGTTGAAAACTTATGTCTACACAAAAAAACTGCACATGGATATTTACAGCAGTTTTATTTATAACTGCCAAAACTTGAAAGTAACCAAGATGTCCTTTCAGTAGGTGAAATGAATAAACAAACTGTGGTGCACCCAGACAGTGGGATGTCATGCAGCACTAAAATGAAGTAAGCTATCAAGCCATGGAAAAACCTAGTGCATATTACTAAACGAAAAAGCAGGTTCATCAACTGTAATGAATGCACCACTCTGGTGAGTGATGTTAATAATGGGGGAGGCTGCGCATGTGTGGGGGCAGGGACATGTACCTTCCTCTCAATATTGCTGTGAATCTAAAACTCCTCTAAAAAAATAGTCTTAAAAAAAAAAAGAACTGGGTTTGACATATCTGGGTTCATATTTTAACTCTGCCACTTACTAGATATCTGACCTTAAGTAAATCAATTAACCTTTCTGATCCTCAATTTTCTCATTTGAAAAATAGGAGAACAATAGTATCTGATTCTCAGGATTGGTGAGTGCAAAGTACTATTATCATCAATGAATGCCTGGCACTCACCAATGGTAACTATTACTCTATTATTACTATATAGTACTGACTCTTCTGAATTAATTGTGGATACATTCAAAATACATCCACTGTATACCTTTTACTGGCAAAGTCTTCAATAATGTTGGTAAGGTAAGGAAAGTCATTTTTAAAAGATACAATTTTTAATTTCACAAAAAATGTATAACATGCTGGCAAAAAATGTATATAAGTAACTACAATGTTACAATTTTAAGTAAATAAAAGATAACCTTATTAATTCAAATAATTCTAATTAGTGAAATAAACGGGACAAACTTCATTCTCCCATTTAATAAGTTGCCTTTGGTGTTAACACACAAAATATCCTCTACTGTAAGATTATTTAAATACCAAAAATCTAACAGAAAAAGAGAGTCCTGTATGTGTGTATGTGTATGTAAAGAGAGAAAATTTAAGAATCCCACTCACAGTAACACCTCCCCTCAAAAAAAATCTAGTAATAAACTTAAAATGTATAGCATCTACCTGAAGATAACCATAAAACTTCACTGATGGACATAAAAGACTTGAAGGGAATGACATGATACATTCCCGGATTTGGAAGTTTTACACTGAAAGATTTCAATTATCTCTAATTTTAACACATTATTTTTAAATAATCTAAATGAGAACACTAACATTGGTTTTGAGGGAGTTTTTTAGGGGGCATGCCAGCAGAGGAAAAGGGAAGGAGACTCTAAATTTCAAATGAAAGGTAAAGAAAATTCAAGAATAGTTAAGATATATTTTAAAATACGAAGTAATGAGAGATTTTTCCCAATATATTTTTTAAAGTACTATACAATGGAAAAAAATAAAGTCCTATAAAATGAAAGTAATTAAAATAGTCTGACTGTGATATAAGGACAGAAGTGAAGAGAACAGAATAAGATGTTTGTATATGACAATGGCAGCATTTCACATCAATGGGGAAAGACAGATTATTCCATAAATGTTGAAGCATTTGAAAAGAATAAAGTTAAATTCATAATTCACAACACTCATACAAAAATATGAGATACATATGATCACAATTTAATTTAAAAAATAGTAAGGTACTAGAAGACACAATAGCTAAAAAATTACAAATATGAATATAACAGCCCATTAGTTTTTCAATCTTGAGTCTGTTTTTACATGCCTTGCACTTTGTTTCTGATTCTGTTTCTTTCCTGCAGAAAGCCTGAAGTCTCAACTACTGTAGATGGTACTCTTCTGTGTGCTACTATGTTTATGTACATGCTTCACTCCAGTATAACACCACAGGTAGGTAGCTTTCTCTTTGATCTTTTTCTGTTACAGTTTTCCTGCTTTGCATGATCAATGTTCATATTCTTATTTTTTATTGCCAATCAGGTATGGGTTAAGAACAGAAATAGGAATAAAAATAAATCAGCTGATAGAGTATCTCAGTTTACTGACCATAACCTGCCAGACTGCAACAGCAGAAGGGCCTTCATCACAGTACTGATTGTTTTAAAAATAAAAATTAAAAAATCAATACCGAAAGAAAGAGAAAGGAAGGAAGAAAGAAAGAAAAAGAAATCTCAATACAGAGGTCACTGTTCTCTAATATAAGGAGCAACAACTGGGGAGTCCAAAAATCTTGTTGCTTTCCTATTACTAACAGAAGGCACTTAACTCTGATTCTCAGTCTTTACTGGTAATATAGTAAATATTTATTCCAAAAGGTACTGTTAAAGCGTAAGATTGTGGATTTTAAGGTGCTTCGTATTTAAAAAAAAATTAGATCAAGAAAATGAAAGAAAAGTGAAGAGAAGAAGGGAGAAAAGCAAGGCACTACAATCTGGAACCATCTAGCATAGGTCCAAGTTCAGTTTCCCAAGAGTATCACTGTATTTCAAAGGAGAACAGTAACTGATACCTAAAATGATAAATACCATAATGGCACCACCTTGGCTACTTGCACTTCTCTGGTCTACATCTATTTTCCATTTGGTTCTCTAGACTTCTGGTGATTCCATGAGCTACCGGCTAGCTGTTCAATAGGTTTCTTTTGGGCTCAAATCAGTCAGATCAGATTTTCGTTATTTCAACTAAGAACTCACACAAAGGTCAAGACCAAGAAGAAAGTTACACATCAGACACGGTGGCCACAGGTCCTGCACAAATAAGACTGAAAACCAAAAATGTGGCTCTAAGTCTCTTATATAGAGCAAAAGAAGAAATATTAGGAATTATGTAAGTGCTTCTTAAGTGGAGTACACATCAGAATCATCCAGGGAATTGCTTCAAAACATACATCCCCATGGTTCACAGAAGACGAAATACAATATCCCTTAAACCTGGCTCAACCTCACTTATAATGAGAGAAAAGATATTTACAATGACACGATCTTAGATACCACTTCTTACCTAACTATCAACAATCCAAAGCTTGATAACATATTTTGATAAAGCTATTGGGAAATAGGCGCTCTCTTAGATAGCTGGGAACAGGGAATGGTACAGACCCTATAGAGAGGAATATGGCAATAACTTGTGATATTACATGTGTTTACTCCCCAACTCGGCAATCTCATTCTAGGAATCTATCCTAACGAAACATGAATGATATTTGCATAAAGCTATTTAACGTAGCGCATTTTGTTATAGCAAAAGAGAAGAACCGTGATGTCCAACAACAGGAGACTAGTTGAATTAGCTTTGGTATATCTATTCAACAGAGTATTTACTGTGCAGCAACAAAAAGGTATATACCCTACTATGAAGCAAACTTTAGGATATTACTACTGTTAAATGAAGAAAAGTCAAGTGCAGAAAAATACCTAAGAAGTGGCAGGTTGAGAGGAGATATATGAATACATATACTGTACATATCTGCTTATATTTTCAAAAACCAATGGGAAAATAAGCCAAAACTAATAAAAATGTTTACATACATTTTTAGACAATGGAGAGAGGTGGAAGGGATGGGATGGAGTAACCAGACCTCTTCAAATGTACCTTAATTTAACAATTTTAAATCCAGAGCTATATAAATGCTTTCTTTACGTGCAATAAACAAAACTAAATAAAAATAAATGAAAGCAATAAACCTAACTGATTATCCAGTTGGTGATAAAACCAAATGGAAAATTACTTTAAGTTACTTTCAAATGTAGTATTCTGACTATACATCCTAAGGGTGGGAACTCACAAAGACATCTTAAACTGTAATGAGTGGGCCTGTTGTTTTTAGTAATTTCAATGTTGCCAATCTAGATGTCTAATGTTGTGTGTGTGTGTGTGTGTGCGCGTTAGGATAACACAGATAAAATTATGTTACTGTCATTTGGAATTCAGATTTTTGGGCTAAGAGAAAAGAGATAGAAATATAAAGTCAAATAAAGTAAAAATATCTTTTTTCTCCTTTTAGTGGAACATGGTATTTAGAGACTACGGCTATTCTGAATTTGAAGTATCAGCATGAACTTAGGATTTGTTTTTTGCTTTCTAAGAAAATAAACATTTCCTAGCTCTGGTCACTGAAACTCCTAGAAACAACTGACCTCACAGCAATAAGTACCATAGGAATTACAGTATCTTTCTTCTTACTCTGGCTTCAATCCCACCCCTCCTGAGGCAAATATAATTTCTAATGTTCTAAGCACAGAGCCACATACACATCCCTCCTTTTTTTATAACCACATGGTTACTATATACTATGTATACTACCCTATACCTTTCACTTAACAATATTATCTTAGAACCTGGCTCCTTTGCATACATATATTTATTTCATTGTCTAACTAGGATTCCATTGCTGTCTTTTGCTATTACGAACTTTCTCCCTTCCTTCCCCCACCCCTCCAATATATATCTTACCTCCAGGAATTTTTCTATCTTACAGATATTTCTATTGTTTATATATAATGAATGAATTATCTGAAGCCTCCTAACCAAGACTCTCCCAACTTCTGCAAATGTTCCTTATTCCTCTAATGCTTTCTGCTGCCAATCTAATTTGAGATGAATTCTGACTCCTCCCGTAAGAGTTAAAAGTGTTACCCTCTGTGAGTTCTCTTACTCTGTTCTCCTGTGTCTGCAGGCCATTTCAGATACCAAGCTGACTAAAGACACCTTCCTCTAAGTTCTCACTGCATCCAGTTAATAGTCACTCTGCATGGTAATTTTCCATGTAAAACAAACCTATAGTCTCAACACTATACAGTAAATTCCTGGAGAACTAGGGCCTTGTGTTTTCATACATGTAATTCCACTTATATATTTGCCAATGATTGGATGGGTGAACAGATGAAAAAGGCCTTTAGCATCCTTCTCCATCCTCATAACCATTTAAGGTCCAGTTCAAAGATGCTTATTCTAATACCCAAATTCTCCCACCAAAGAGGATATATCTTCTCTGCATCCAGCACAGGTTCAATAAATATTTACTGAATAAATAAAATACTTTTAGAAAGTTTCTACCTATAAGGTCTGTTGCAACAAACATCTCACAGTATGAATCTAAAAGAAAAGATACTTGTGGAATAAGTTTGCTGAATTAGGTATTAAAAAAGTATCATCAGGGAATCACTATTTTAAGTTATTATGAAAATAACTTACCAGTTACCTGTAACTGTAACCTTCCACTGTGGTTATTACTAGTATCAGACCGTGGTGAAGCAGTGGCCATGTCCCAATATTCAGCTTAAACCTATTAAAAAGTTAATTTATTCATGTGTTAGACAAGAGTGTAACTTGCAATATGATTAAAACTGTTTGAATCAATTAAGAAACCAAACCTAATACAATATTTTCAACTCATCAAAGGACAAAGTCACAGCTGTCCTCCATTTAAAATTAAACCTTAGTATTAAAAGCATTCCAGAAGAATATGGCCAATAACCACATCTCGGTCAACTTGAACAAAATAAATGATACTAAGAATCCAGCATTATGTGTTGATTTATTTATTTTTTTATTATGTTCAGTTAGCCACTGTACAGTACATCATTAGTTTTTGATGTAGTGCTCAACGATTCATTAGTTGCATATAACACCCAGTGCTCATCACAACATGTGCCCTCCTTAATACCCATCACCCGGCCAAACTAACCCCCACCCCCCCATGTGCTGATTTATAAATAAATGCACAATTTTTATATGTTATATCATATACTTTATTTATTTACTTGCTAGCTTACTTATCTGAACCACCTAAGTAAATTGCCCCTTCATCTTTTAATACTTTAGCGTGTTTTTCCTAATAAAAATACTCTCTTAAAGAACAAAAGAACAATGATCAAACTCAGGAATTTAACTAGTACATTACTATTCTCTATTATATAGCCCACATTCTGTAATGTCTTCAACTGTTCCAAGCAAGGCATTTTATCATAACTTTTTCACCACAGTACTTAGTTCAGATTTATATAGCATTAGTTACCATGTCCCCAGTAAATTTTACATGTTTCTTTTTATAGATAATTTTTTGCATGTTCTGCTCCATTCCTCCACTTCAATTTTTACTTTTTAAATCAAATACAAAGTTGAGCTACTTTGGCTTTCTGCAGAAGAAAATATTTAAGGCCAAACTTCTATCCACCCTTAACCTACTGAACGATGAAGTAGAACATTCTGGTCAAGATTGAGAAATACTAATGAATATAATGTTTATCTTTTTTTCCCCATTTGTACTATTTTCTATGCTCTATTTAGATCCCTCACCTAAATTCAGGAATCTAATACTCTAAAATCGTTATACTCTCCTATTTGTAGTTGCATATATTATGTGCCTGTATATATGCATACATGTGTATAAAAAGATAAGATAAACAGTTGCGTACTATTTGGCTAATTCTAGTTAATATATATTCAGATTGTGAGATCTCATTCAGGCCAATGCCATCATCCTGCAGATGAGAAAACTGGTTCAAGGATTACATCACCTGCAAGTACATCAGCTGTCATATGCCTATGAGAAAACCAATGGGAATAGAAGCTTTAGATAATCAATGGACATTGAAGAAAATCAATGGAAATTAAAGGTTTTCAATTTCAAGCAGCTGGTATACTAAATATTTTGAAAGGTCCTCCCGCTTCAGTATAAAAGATCCTGGATAAATTAAAACCAGTGTAGTTTTCGAACATTGCTATGTTCTAAAGAAGTGTAAAATTATCAAGCTTACAGCCACCCCACATCGTAGTAGCAAAAAAAAATTTTTTAACTGAGTTGAAATAGGACAGTGAGTAGTAGTAAGCAAAAAAAAAAAAAAAAAAAAAAATTTAAATTGAGAGTATTGTCCTGGAGGTACATGCTGATAGTAGCACTGAGATCAAGAAATAAAGCACCGTGCCTCCTTCAAGGTAAGGAAGCTGAGACTCCACAAGAAGTGAAAGCCCAAATCAGCTGTAACCTGTAACACAGAAGAAGCATATACACACACTTGCAGGAAAGCACCATATTTCAAGCCACTGGGATTACCCAATATAACAAGCAACCAATTATGAGCCTACGGTTAAAAAAAAAAAAATCAAACTTATAAGAAAACAAGCCACCACAACTGAGCAGAAACAAAAAATAATAGTTTCTGACCCTACATGGATTTTACATATTATGAAGTATAAACATTTAAAAATTTAGTTTTAGCAATAAAAAACATGGTCAAGCAAAAAGAAAAATGGCAGTGCATATTTGAAAAAGAGTCAGAATTTAACTCTTTTTTAAAAAAAAGATTTTATGTATTTATTTGAAAGAAAGAGAACATGAGCATAGGGGAGGGGAAGAGAGAGAAGCAGACTCCTTCCCGACCCTCATCAGGGAGCCTGATGTGGGATTCGATCCCAGAACCCTGGGATCATGACCTCAGCTGAAGGCAGATGCTTAACCGACTGCATCACCCAGGTGCCCGTTTTAACTCTTTATTTTAGAATAGTTTCAGATTTACATAAAAGTTGTGAAGATAACAGAGTTATCATATACTCATATAGCTTTTCCTACTGTTAGCATCTCACATTAGTATGCCACATTTGTTATAATTAATGACCCAATATCAATGTTAACTAAATTCCAGTTTTTTCAGATTAGATCGAACTTAAGAGAGAATCAGTAAATTTGAATATAAATCTGAAAAAGTCATTTGTAAGTAGTACTGAAATAAAGAGACAGAAAAAAGCAAAGAGAGGCTAAAAGACATGAAGCTTATTGGACACATATTTCTACTCATACCCCGGAAATGAAAAGAAGAGGTCATACTAGAAGAGAAAATGACTTCATTTTCTAGAAACAATGAAAGACATTTATCCACAATTCTAAGAAATACACCATATATATGGATGTATATATGCACACATACGTGTGTGTGTATATATATATACACATATACATCCATATATATATATATGTGTGTGTGTGTGTGTGTGTGTGTATAAATAAGAAAGAGGTGGGATAAACAAAGACATTCACAGGTGGCCACAGAGCAGTGAAACTACAGAACACCGAAAAAAGACCATGATAAAAAGCAGCCAGAGAAAAGAGACTACATACAAAACAAGAGAATAATGTGACAGTTAAATTCTTAACAGCAACAATGAAGGCATGGAAGGCAGAGAACAAACTTATCTACAAAGAACTGAGACAAAAATTACTCAACCATCAAAACTTACTTTGGGGAATATGGAAGGCTATTAAGACATTGCCAGAAAAACCAACAGAGTTTATCAACAGTAGACCTTTAAGAAAATCTGAAGAATGTGTTTCATAAAAGAATAAAATTACCACAGAAGGATGCTCTCTAAGAGGCAAGAAGGGAAAGATGAGTAGAAGCTGGTAAGCATACAAGTAAATCTAAATAAATATTGTCTGAATAAAATAGCAACATCTTATTATGGCATTTAAACAAAACCAGTATAAACCATTAATACATGGAACAAAGGAACAGAAGCATATAGGGGATGGGCAGGGCAGGCAAGAAAAGGATAGGAGTTAACTGTGTAAATCCTTGAATTGTTCAGCAGAGGGATTATAATCTGGTTTAATTTTGACTGTACTGCATTTCCAGCAGAATTTCAAGGGTAATCATAAAATAATAGAAATAGAGAGTATAATTTCCAAGCTAGTGGAGTAGAAAAGAGTCTTAAAAAACCAAAAACTCAAATCAATCCAAAAAGTCTAGGCAGAAAAAAAAGAATAACCAAAACTATCAGAAAACACAAAGTAAGAAAGTCCGAACATAGAAATAATCACAACAAATACATATGGATAAATTCAAAAGATAAGAGATACTTACCAAGTAAAGATACTGATAAGATGAAAGCAAAATATGGAAAAGAACATACTGGACAAATATAAACAATATATAAGCAAATATAAACAGAAAGCTGGGATTAGTGATAAGAGCAGACAAACAGCATTATTAAGGAGGAGAACTAAGAAAATGATACAAGGTGCAAATAAGTAAGTAGGCCTAAAACTGTAAATCTGCATGCTTAAAAGAAAATGCTCCCCAGCATAGTGACCTCAGCAAAAAAGATGGGGAAGACTATCTCCCTAACAGACTTCCTGGCTGAGGATGGCAGCACTGGTGGGGGAAGCATGTCTGTCCCCAAACCAGTAAGCTGGACTGATCTGGAAGATGTTTCAACCAGTGGCACAGTAATGATGACAGCATGTATAAGGAACCACCAACTAACCACTGCTCCACAGGCCCCCTTGACAACCTAGTATCAACCAGAGCCATCTTCTCAAATTGCTACTCTACGCCACTTCTCTAGGAAACACAATTTGTGGTGTGACAGAAGTCTCCATTAAGGAATTCTTTAGAGGATTAAATATCCGTGCACTGCATTTACCATTTGAACCCAGCAAGCCAGAGAGGTTGAAAGGTTTTGATCGCATGGAGTTTGAGAACCTGCCTTCCTTGCTCGGTGCCCTAAGCCTCAATGAAGAGTCTGGTTAACAAAATTCCAATGGACTCCCCTGATCAAGCTCAAGATAAAGACAAGGATGCTCATTCTTTTGACTGCGCAAGAAATCAGGATTCTCACAAAACATCCAAACAGACAGCCTGGATGACTATCTACCTAGAAGAGGTGATGAGAGCTTTGTAGGCAAACATCATAATCATTATGGAGGCAAGGATTGCTATGATGACTAACACAGCAGAGGCTATGATTGAGGCTACGACTCCAGGATTAAACAGCAGCAGAAGTATATGTGTTAGTGGGTACAATAGGGATGATGACTACGGAGGAAGTGGGACCACCCGGAAGACCAATATGATAGACGTGATGTTCAGTTGAGGAGCTCCAAAGACGATTATTCTGGGGATGATTACAGATATGATAACAGAGGTCCCTCCCAAAGAACCAAACTGAATCTAAAACTTCAGAGTACTCCTAAGGAAGATGACTCCTTGGCTGGCACCTCCCAGTCTAGTCAAGCAGCTTCTATGTTTGGAGCGGCAAGGGCTACTGACCCAGCTATAAGAGAACAAGAAGTAGAAAAGCAGCTACAGAAGGAACAGGAGAAATCGAAGCATCAGCGAGATGAACCCGAACTAGAATGACAGCCTCAGAAGAGACATCCGAAGTGGCAAAGTGAAAAAACTCAGGAACAAGAATGGTCAAGGACAGGAAGTTTCTCATCTCAAACTGGTCTCAGCCGCATCAGAAGTCAGAGCAGGATGCGTAAAGGAGAGAAACTGAGAAATCTGGAAAAAGAAATACTCAGTACAGCAGAAGACCATCACTCTCCAACTTCTAATCTTCCCAAACCTAAACAGCTGCTAAAGGTAATGCTGTCCCCTCCATTAAAAGTGGATGCTTGGGTGAAGTGAAATGTTAATTCTTATGCTTAATTTCAGAGCTCAAACAGAACAGCAATCTCCTACAAGGGATGGGGGGAAAGTAGCTCCAGCTCAACCATCTCAGGAAGGATCAACCTGGAAAGATAAAAATAAACTAGATGGGGTGAGTGTCCAAAAAGGTAGAAGTGGGAAGTCCAGCATGGCCCAAGATATGAAGGGAACAAAGACAAATGGAAGGAGTCTGAAAGGAAACATGGCAAAAAGGATCAAAATTCCAAATCTGGGGGCACCTGGGTGGCTCAGTCAGTTAAGTGTCTGGATTTCATGGTCGTGAGTTTGAGCCCTGTGTTGGGCTCCACACTAGGCTTGGAGCCTACTTAAAAAAAAAAAAAAAAGTCCAAATCTGCCCCTGAGCCAAAGACACCTGAAGAATCCAGCCTGTAACTTCAGTACTGTAAGTATGCCACTCTCCCAGCTGATGGATAAGATTAAATTGAGGGGGATGATCATACAGGATAGACCTCCGCATCCTGTACTTTTTCCTACTCTCTCGCTACCCTGAAACATTCCTGAGCAAATCAAATATCTATCCAGACAGGACAAAATATCCAAACTCACCATCTCTTGGTGAGGGGAAAAAAGCCTCAAAGGATTTTTAGAATTACAGGAAGAAATTTACAAAGTGGCATTGCTGTGGGTGATTTCAACACACTCTAATTTTTCATAGGTCAAATAGATCAAAAAATAAAAATAAAAATAAAATGATGAACAAGCAGGACTTGTTCATCAGAACCTTATACCCAAATATTAGAAAATAAGCATTCTTCTCAAGCATAAATGAAGCATATAGAAAACCAATACATACTGGGACATAATGAAAATCTCACTGTATTTCAAAGAATATGTATAATGCTGTTCCCAGGTGCTGACCATATACAATTAAGTAAAAAAAACAAAAACAAAAATAGGGGGCACCTAGGTGGGTCAGTTGGTTAAGGGTATGCCTTTGGCTCAGGTCATGATACCGGGGTCCTGGGATTGAACCCTGCATTGGGCTCCCTGCTCAGTGGGGAGTCTGGTTTTCTGTCTCCCTCTGACCCTCCCCCCTTCTTGTGTGCACATGTGCTTGCTCTCCCTCTCTCTAATAAATAAAATCTTAAAAAATTAATAATGGAAGATGAATTTTTAAAACACAAATAGAAAAAAGACTTCTAAATATTTCATGAATCAGAAGAAACCACGCTGAAAAGTTTTTAAAAAAATATTAATAACTGAATGATAACGAAGGTACCATATAAAAATTTGTGGGATACAACAAAGTTAACTTAGACGCAAATCTATAGCCTTAAAGACTTATACTAGGAAAAGAAGAAACGCTGAAAATTAGTAAGTTAACAGGCTAATTTGTTAAAATAGAAAGAAATTAACAGAGTAAACCCTATAAAGTACAGAATAAGAAAGAAAAGAAACTAATGAAGTAGAAGAAAGGAAACAAAGGATTAACAAAGGGGAGCCTGGGTGGCTGTTGGTTGAGCATCCAACTCTTGATTACAGCTAGGGTCGTGATCTTGGAGTCGTGGTATTGAGCCCTGCGTTGGGCTCTGTGCTCAGCACAGAGTCTGCTTAGGGTTCTCTCTCTCTCTCTCCCTCTGCCCCTCCCCCTGCTCACACACATGCTCTCTCTCTCTCTCTGAAATAAAAATTAAAAAAAAAAAAAAAGATTAACAAAGTTAGAATTCTTAGAAAACACAAAAACAAACGCCTGGCAAGACTGATGAAGGGTAAATAAAACAAAACAAAATAGGGAGTCCCCAAAGAGACCAAGGTATGTAAGGACATCCTCATGTAACAGATATAACAATGCAGATCTAAGGAATAAGAGGGACAACTAAATAGTACTGAAAGTACCAATATGGAAAAATTAAATTGGATCCTCACATCATATACAACATCAATTCAAGATGGATTAGTGATGTACATATGAAAGACAAACTTCAAAATTTTTAGAAGAAATTAGAGCAGAAAACTACTGTTTTTGTGCCCTGCCAGAAAAGGATTTCTTAAACATGCATACCAACCAAAAAAGAAAAGTGTGACTTTTTGACTATGTGGAAACCAAGAACTTCTGTTTATCATAAAACATAATAAAGCAAATTAAAAAGATAAGCTACAAACTGGAAGATATTTAAAAACACAAAGCTGATTAAAGATTAGTATTTAAACTATATGAGAACTTCTACAAAAAACAGGATAAAAATACAAGTAGACAAATAAGCAAAAAACTTGAACATGAATTTTGTAGAAAAAGGAAACTTTTAAAGCCAATTAGTAAATGAAAAGATGCAGAATCTCATTATTCATCAGTGAAATACAACTTAAGACCACCTAAGATGTTATTTTTAGACTCACTAGAAAAATAAATAAACTCACTAGAATGATAAAAACTAGAAATGTTGACAGTACCGAATAATGCCCCCTCCCCCCAAAAAAGTAAAGAAGGTGGTGGCTCTTATAGACTGCTACTAGGTGTTTAAATTGGTAAAATCCTCCTGGTAGGTGTTAATATTGGTACAATTGCTGGGAAACAATTTGGCATTATCACATAAAGTTAAAAATCTGCATGTCCTTCAATAGCAACTCTAGGTACATAGTATAGAAAATGTTTGTACTTGTGTGCCAAAGGTAAGCATACTAAAAAATAACAAAAAAAAGGAAAAATACTCAAATGTCCACTGGCAGAAAAATGGTTAAATGAATTAGGCTAACTCACACAATGGAACATTATACAGCAGTGAGAATGAATGAACTATAGCTACAAGCAGCAACACGAATGGGTCTTAGAAACATAATAGTGAATGAAAAAAAAATACAAATGGAGTACTATTATAATCTTCTCACTCAGTCCCACCTCTAAGATTTAACATTCTACACTGAAGTCATCAAGAAATGTTTCCAACTCTTAAACACAAAGAAGAAAGAAATGAATTCTTTTGGCAGTTATCATGACCTCATCGTTTCCTACGCATTTCCTTGGAAAATACCACAATTCCATGATTGAGAAAGAAATTCAGAAACACGGAGACACTGTGGATCCTGAGTCTCAAATGCTTATACAATCAACAAACAATTGAGTGAAGCCCACTGAAGAATTGCTGCGGTTCAAAGGGCAATCAAATGACAAACTTTCACTCTTCCAAGGAGTACACTGTGAAACTAATTGGAAGATTTCTGCACAAACTAAGAAAACTAGTGTATGGAAATACTTCTGCTATATTTCTATGCTCTGGATAAAGCATTTTATTTTGTATGTGGCGCAATAACCACACAGTCCAAAAATAAGTCTCCACCACTATTTTGTTATAAATTTGCACACTGAAATTTTTCTTTGTATTCTTTTATGATACTTGAATGTTTTCTTTGGAATGTATAAAGATTTGTAAAATAGGTTTTCCTGATAATAAGATACCATTTGTGCAAAGTTTACAAAGGCTATAAACAACAATTATTAAACTCAAAACAAAAAAATACATTGTGGTATTATCATTTAAAAAAGAGGAGATAAAAAAATTCAGAATAGCAGTTACTTCAGGGGTTGGGGAAAGACAGGAACATGCGGTTACAGAGTTGCTCACAGGTAGCTTTTCAACTGTATTGGTACTGACCTAGTTTCTAAGTGGTTGGTTCCCAAATGTTTCTTTTTATTATTAACTTCCATATGTTACACATAATCAGGCATGTTCAAATTACAGAATTATTTAAAAATTTCAAGAGTGCATGGAAGGTAAGGAAGTAAAGTGCAGATCACTAATTCATCAAGTGTGATGTTAAGGCAGTAAGCCTACAGCCTGTGTAGGAAAAGAAGGAAAGGACATAGCTTTCACACAGATGATGTGATTAGTCTTCCAAGAAAAAGACAATGCTTCCTCTGAACAATGTATGAGGGATCTAAGGAAAGGTAAAAGATATTAATTCATTGGGAGGTAGATGAAAAGAAAATGGAGGAACTCTATTAGTCAATTAGAAAGGTAACTGCTGAGAATAAAGAAGATAAATAGTCACAGGATTTGTTATTTTGAGTACATGCTTCTGATAATCAGTAACTGCAAATTTAAACTGCAAAACATGACAGAGATGGTTCAAAAATGGCACCTTTTGGGGCGCCTGGGTGGCACAGCGGTTAAGCGTCTGCCTTCGGCTCAGGGCGTGATCCTGGCGTTATGGGATCGAGCCCCACATCAGGCTCCTCCGCTATGAGCCTGCTTCTTCCTCTCCCACTCCCCCTGCTTGTGTTCCCTCTCTCGCTGGCTGTCTCTATCTCTGTCGAATAAATAAATAAAATCTTTAAAAAAAAAAATGGCACCTTTTGCCCTAAAAGGGAAGGAACAGAGCAAATAAAATAATCAAATCCAATATACAATTAGTTCCCACACTTCATTTAATAACAAAGTTGTGTGACACTTAAAATACAATGTACTGCTATATATATATTCTTTAATCTGGCATTACAATAACACTGTATGAGTAAGTGGGTACTATTCTCATCTTACAGATGAGGACACTGTGCCTCAAAAGTGTTAAAAGTCTACAGTCATATTTTTTATGACAATGTAGGTCTAGAGAGGTATAATTAACTATCAATATATGGAGTTTGAGTGCTAAATATAGTCTTAGTTAAAAAAGAAGTTGCTCATCACTTACTATGTACCAGGAACTGTGCTAGACACTGGGCATATAAAGATGAGTAAGACACGATTCCTTCTTTCAAGGAGCTCATAGTCTAGTCAGGAGAAAAACCTGTAAACAAATAAATGGCTTTCAGTTTTACAGTTACTAAAGCAGATGCAAAATGTAAAGTAGTACATCTGGGGCACACAAGAAAAAGTGGATAAACCAAACTACAGGAATCAGGAAAGGGTTCACAGAAGATAACCAATCGTTGAATGAACTGTGTCTTGATGCATAATTCTTTAAGAGAAAACTACAGAAAGCATGGAGCATTCAGAGAGCTACTGGAATGGCTGGAAAATGGAAAGTAAGGATAGCGTCAAGTGATAAGGCTAACAGAGTAATCTAAATTGTAGAAGATCCTATGGAATAACAGTTTGGCCTTCAAAATATACCAAACATAGTAGTTTAAAGTTTATCGTAAAGGTAACTGATAGACACCAATGGGTTACAATAATGAGAATCACATTTGAGAAGAGTAACTTTAGCAGCAGTGGGGTTAGATTTAAAATATTGAGTTTATCTGAACCACAGCAGGTAATGCGAGGGGAGAACACTCAGGAAATACATGGTTTTGGGACAGCTGAGGGTTAGAAAGGATTCTGAACAACTAAAATTTCCTACTTCACTATCTGGGTGGATGAAGTTGCCATAACCAGGATAGGGAGCAGAAGAGGAGCAAATTGTAGAGACAATACAGTACAAAGTTTAAGAGCTAACTGCTCAGTCATACTATTTTGATTTCATCTCCTATTCTACCACTTAACAGCTGTGTGACCAACTATGGCAAAAGGAAAAAACAAAGTCTGAATTTTAACAAACTTTTGAGCAAATTAGTTATTCATCAAAATGAATTTAGGTCATAAACTATGCCCAGGGGATATGCCCAGTTATATATAAGCTGATTTTGTCCAGCTCAAGCCTTTAAAAATGCCACAGAATTGTATAAAAGTTATTACTCAACTGCAAAGAATAGAGTCCTGAATGTAGATAATTACGCTTCCAGTCCTCCCAGGTGATAGGCCTACTGAATCCCCACTTAGAAGATGCATCTTAATTGCCTGCTTACTTCGAGATGGGTTTTTTTTTTTAAAGACTTTATTTATTTGTCAGAGAAAGAGAGAGAGACAGAGCGCGCGCGCGCACACACACAGGGGAAGTGGCAGGCGGAGGGAAGGCAGGCTCCCCACTGAGCAAGGAGAAGGATGTGGGACTTGATCCCAGGACCGCAGGATCATGACCTGAGCCAAAGGCAAATGCTTAACCAACTGAGCCACCCAGGCCACAACAGCTTTCTTAAGTAAAGACTTTTACTTTCAGAAGCAATATTAAGAAAAAAGAACAACAAACCTGATCCATTTTGCATGCTTTGCATAGGATCAAGACTTGGAAAAGCCCAAAAACTACTGTCACATATCTATCTGCCTGGATCAATTTCACACTTAACTGACTGCCTGTCTGTAAAGTGGGCATGGCAAGGACACAAAAAAGGTGGAAGACAAAGTCCCAACTTCAATACTTATTGTCTTCAAAACTAGACTATTAATACATAGTAAACATTTCAGTAACAAGACAGGACTGTACATAACCAGGTACTAGAGATGTTTCATCTAATGAATGTGGAACATGGAACATTAGAAAGCCTGCATTTAAGCAAAGCTATTATATCGACTGCACAAAATTTAAAACTTAATGGAAGTGGCCAATATAGAGTAGAAAAAAACAGCTTTCCTGCCCCTAAAATATCCAAGATTTAGCAACTCTAAAGCAGAAAATAAGTATTTCATAAAAGCATAGACTACAAAATAGGCGATTTAATTTGAATAATACAGGAATGTTATTTCTATATAGAGATCATTTATAAAAAGATACTGTTCATCATTTTAATTCATTTATAAAATGGGAGAGAGTAAACGAGAGGGTGACTAACTCATACTGATTTGCCAGAACCATCCACGTTTTAGTTCTGCTCCCAGAGAAACCTCTCACTTCGGGGCACACCGGGGTTTTGGTAACGTTAGTAAACAGTATAATGGCTCTAACTGTGTAGGCAGCTTTTTTAATGTATCTCTGAGATTTTTCTTACGGAATCCTGTTATAACAATAAAGCATAATCCTGTTAAATTTTAGGTTTCTGAATGACCTAAATATTCAGAAAGGAAAAATCAACCTTACAGGGACTACAACTCATCATCAGGCTTCAATATCACACCACTGGGACTACATGTTGGGGGAAGGGAAAAGGAAGGAGCAAGAAGTTTTCTCAATACCTAGTGTCTTTTACCCCTCAGAATTGCTTACTTTTACCAAACTCCAAATAATCACCTCTGTGGTCTCCTAAGGATCCAAAGGCATTTCCAACTTCCTGAATAGCTTCTTAATATTCAGGCCCACTGTTTTTCCCCCACACCACACCATCATCCTTACTCTTGTCTCTGCATGTGTGCCAACAAATCCATGGCTTTGTATCCCACTGGCCAATCACATTCCCTGACCAGCAGCGCTGACCCCAAAGTTCTACCACCGCACGTTCCCTTTATAATCTGTCCACTTAACTCAGGGTCTCCAGTCCCACCAGCTCTTCTTTGTCCTACCAGCACCTAGTGGCAATATCATCACTACTCTATGTTTTCACAGCACTTCGCAGTTTCAAAATTTCACATACATTTCTGTTTGGGAGAGAAGCTAGCTGATTTCTTAAGTTTACCTGTCCACATTGACCTAAGTATCACTGATTAATCCTCTTAAAAGCAAAACGCAGGAACATCACCCTCCTGATTTTTACAAGTGCCACTGGATCAAAAAAAAATAATAATAACACTTTTAAACTCTGTCATTCCAGTGACTTATAAAGCACTTGCATTATGTACCAGACAAAGGACAAATAAAGATGGGCATCTACAGGTACTCTAACTTCTGACTATGGTTTGGGTATCTATCTTAATCTAAAAATGCCTATCTAATCACAGGTTCTAATAAACTCACCTTTCCTCCATCTTTCTGTACTTTCGGTCAATTTTAAAGTTCCTTTTAGTGACCTATACTACAGCACTTCACAGAAGGAGCACAGGAAGTTTTGTTTTTTTTTTTTAATGAAAAAAAAGTATTTATCTTCAAAATGCCAAGTTTCCTAAATCACTCACTATCTCCAACTCTTATTATTTATCTCCACTCAATTTCAGATTTTCAACCAGAGGAGGTAAATACATTAATTCTCTCCAAATCTTTTGGTTCTGTTTTCACTCATCCTCCAATTTTTACCTCTACTTTTCCAGCAACACAAATCTAGACCTCTTTTCTTGACTTTTTTCTTCCAGATATATTTCACATCTCCCCTTTTATAAATTCACTCTCCCTATATTTAAATCTCACTTTCTTGTATACAGTGAGTTTATATTCAACTGTATCTTTTAAGTATTATTCCTCTCAATTACACAGAAAATCTGCTTTACCATAGAATGATCTGAAAATTTTCCTCTCATTAATGTTATCTGCTGCCACTTAAAACAAGCAAAAATAAATAAAAATCTTACACTGAAATACATCATACACATCACAATTTTAATTTCCTGATAAGCACTGAATCTTGATAGATCTATAGATTCCCTTTTTATTGCCAATTTTAACTGTTTCCAAACTATGTGAACTCCTTGCTCTCAAAATTACTCTATGACCAACTATTTCTTACCCTTCCTCAAATCAACATTCACACTGTTACTGTATATCCTTACTGAGATAGTCAAAAGCCTTGCTGAATTTAACCTGTGCCTCCTTACATTACCATGGCACACACCCTAATGAACTGCTGTCCATTAAATTCCTGCATTTACTTCCTCATTGCTCTTCACATAAAATTCACTCTGTTGACAAGAAATCATGTCCAATAGCTAGTCAAGATACTTAACTCAATTCTCTTTCTCATTCTAGTTAGCTCTAATCAAGTTACTTTTTTTTTTTTTTTTTTTTTTTTAAAGATTTTATTTATTTATGTGACAGAGAGACAGCAGCGAGAGAGGGAACACAAGCAGGGGGACTGGGAGAGGAAGAAGCAGGCTCCTCCCAGCAGAGGAGCCCGATGTGGGACTCGATCCCGGGAACGCCGGGATCACGCCCTGAGCCGAAGGCAGACGCTTAACGACTGAGCCACCCAGGCGCCCCTAATCAAGTTACTTCTTGATTCTGGTTACTTCAAATTCCATCTGCTTCCTTGCCTTCAAATCAGCTTTGCATCACACCCAGCAAGACTCCAGTCACAGCACAAATACGATCACAGTAACTTAACTTGCTTTTCTTATCAAGGTGCTTGCCCTCAGTTGATGAGAAATAGTTACAAAATAGCTACCTATCCAAAGCAAAACTAACCACCCATCCTTTCAAACAAAATGTGTTTCTTACAAACTTCCAGCCAGCAAAACTTCTAGGGTCTGCTGGTCTACACAGAAGGTAAATTCCCTCCAAAAAAGGTAATTATTAATAATAGAATTTGGACAGTAGACTAGAGGCTCACCAGCAATAACGATGACACACGGAAATAAAGTCCAGTCCAGAGGATCAAATAGCAAAGATATTTATATTTTGAGCTGACACAAGTGCTGGTTTTGCTCTTTTCCAAGTCAGAACTTAACAATTAAAAAGAAAAAAAATTACACTTGCTGCAAACTTAATATAAGACTCTAAACATCTAGTAACACAAGTCAAGCCCTGTCAACAACTAAACTGTCACTTATAGAAGCCTTTCAGTCTGTTTGGTGGTCCAATTATTTCTAATGAGGTGCGGGAAGTAACAAACTATTGAAAATAATAAACTATCATTTACCAAAGTCTAGTTTGAATTTGGGTTTGAATTTCTACTCCCACATTTACTAAGAGGCAGCATAATAGTGGTTAAGAGCATAAATTCTGCAGCCAGACTGCCCAGATGCAAATCCTGGCTCCACCTGACTACTGTATTCAACTTTTGGCAAGCTTCTTTACTTCACACTGCCTCAGTTTTTAAATCTATAAAATGAAAAAGTACCTACCTTATGAGTTAATGAGTTAATACTGACAAAGTGCTAAGAAAAGTACCTAGCACACAATAAACAAACTATATATTGGGCATTTCTTTTAACTATTTTTCTGAATTAAGTCATTTGGCATATATATACCAGACACGTTTTCAGGTAATGTGTTAAACAGTAGGAATACAAAAATCATCTGAGATATGCTCTTTGCCCTCAGTGAGTTTATAATTTAGCAGTGGAAACAGACAAGGAAAAATCAGCAGCTTTAAGCTCACTGACAGGGTTGTGCAGAGTACTACAGAAATACAAAAGAGGAGCACCTAAATCAAATTTGGTGGGAAGAGATGAAGAAATGTCAAGAAACGCTCTGAGAGGGGCACCTGGGTGGCACAGCGGTTAAGCGTCTGCCTTGCTGTTATGGGATCGAGCCCCACATCAGGCTCCTCCGCTATGAGCCTGCTTCTTCCTCTCCCACTCCCCCTGCTTGTGTTCCCTCTCTCGCTGGCTGTCTCTATCTGTCAAATAAATAAATAAAATCTTAAAAAAAAAAAAAAAAAAGAAAAGCTCTGAGAGATGATAACAGTAAGACAGGTAAAAAGAGAAAACTGTCCACTGGACAATATGGATGCCAGCAGGCCCTTAGAAAGGGCAATTTTAGTAAGAGTGGTAGGACCAAAAACCAATGGCTTAAGAAACCTCTGTTTAGATGTTTGACTGTAAAGGAAAAGACAGAGACTTAAAGGGAGGTATTCCTAGGTTTGTTTTTGATGGAAGATGGAAGAGACTTGAACATATTTTCAGACAGGAATAAGCTGAAGTCATAGAAGAAATGATGATTACTAAGACAAGATCTCTGAGAAGGCAGGGTTAGTAGAGATTTAACAGAGGTATAGACATAAACAGCCCACGCTGAGGCTAGAAAGAGAAAAGAAATGGGTGAGAATGCAGATTATCTTAAGTGTCTGAGAAAACGTTTAGGAGGTTTTACCTACCAACTCAAAGGAAGCAACCTTTGAGACACTGGGAATACAATGGTCAATAAAAATAGACAACATTACCTGTTTCAACAGGTAGCAATATGGCTAGGTAAGGAATCTGAGACAAAAAGAGCAGAGACTTGGGTCCAGGGGAGTAGCAATAACAATCCTTACAGACGTGAATTTTTTTCCACTTCATTTTTAATAGTTCATGTTTAGAAGCAATGACACTAGTCCCACATCGGGCTCCTTGCTTTGCAGGGAGCTTGCTTCTCCCTCGGCCTACTGCTCCCCCGCTTGTGCTTGCACACTCGTTCTGACAAATAAATAAATACTCTTAAAAAAAAAAACCAAAACAAAAACCCCAAAGCAATGACACTAATTGGTAGAGCGTTTAGAGCATAGGTTCCAGGAGAGAAAAGGACATACTCTAGCTACTATCAAACTACTCCCGGTTATTCAAATGCATCATGTATACATACACTCTCTACCACCTTCATTCATTAAAATTCAGTTAGAGAAAATAAGATAATTGGTATTCTCCAGAAAAGCTCTTTACCCAAAGCTCACTAATGACACATTTTCTAATCCACTACCAGTTTTCCCCAACCTGGCTGCACGTCAGAATCATCTGGGGAACTCTGCTGGGGGACTCGAGGTGATTGTCACAGAAACATTTAAGTACTCTCAACCCCAATCTACCTAATTTCTAATCATGATTCAGCTCACGTGTCATCTCTTCAATTTTTGACTAGTTAGCTGCTACATGTTCCACAGCACTGTAACCATGTTTATTTATCTCTCTTATTACACAGTAAATTTCTTTATTACAACTCATCTTTATAATTCCAGCCCCTAATGCTCAGCCCTTACTTACTAAACACTCAATAAATGTATGTTCAATGAAGATTCACAATTAATAAAACATTAACCCTGTAGAATTGGTTAGGGTGGTTAGGTAAAAAAAAAAAAAAAATACCACATAGCACAGAACTAAAACTTTAAAATATTGTAAAGAAAATCCTGTAAGATCCTATAAACCACCTATACCCGTTCCATCTTTACCTACTAATTCTGGGCTCCGAGTCCATGTCCACCTTACCAATGTGATTTCATTGCCACAGCTCACAGTAACAGCACAATACAAAAATATCCAATACAAAAGTAAAGCATAAATGTTATCTAAAATGCTCATTTGACTTATTAAATACTTAAACATCCAAAAGTATATAAACAAGAAAAAGCTCAAGTTTCAAGTTTAAACTTGAAAACTTCTAGCCCTAATTAAATATTCAAAATAATTCAGAAGTCATATGCTAATGTCCAATTTTCCCACAGAAATGTTATAAATGACTAAGCCATAAACGCCTACCAGACCCATAATAGCTGAATCACTTGTACTGTACAAGGAAATCCATTGCTCCACAGAGATGTTTCTGAGCTTCACACACACTTATTTGTGTGCATATGCACTGTTACTGCAAAAATCAAAGCAAAATTCCAAAATAAATTTCTGACACTGAGAAAAAGTCCCGAGAGCATTCTGCATGGTGCCTGGCACACAGTAAATACTCAAAAAATTATAGCTATTTTTATCCAGAATCCTTGATTTCTACCTTTTGTGTTCCTCAAAACAGCTTTATTTTTCTAGACTGTAAATTCCAAGAATGCAGGACAAATCTTCACCATTGTATCTACCCTGCCTACCAAAAAGCCTGGCACACAGGAGTGTTTAATACTTGCTTGCTAATGAAGGTTAATTAGTATCAACCAAATCTCAAAAACAACTGCATAACCCCAGGCTTAAAACCAAATAGCCTTATTTAGTTTTTAGGTGCTCTTTTAAATGAACTACTGTACTTCTCGAATTGACTTTTTTTTCCCTTTAACATTTTGTCAAAATGAAAAAAAAGTGTAAAAAATTCATGTAGAAAATATTCCTCTAAGAGTCACCAGCTTAGAAAACACTGCTCAAGGCAACAGTCTCACTAAATGGCACAGTGAGACAGGGCATCTGAATTTCTCTGGGCTTTGGTAATCCTATTAAATGATAGAGCACAGAACATATTGAGATTTTCTAGCTCACAAATGTTTGTCTAAAAACACTGCATATTTCATGAAAACATATAAGAGTAGCAATCAACTATAATCTTTGCACCAACCCAACCCACAACTGTTTTCATTTTTATAGTATTATTTTCCTCCAATAAGCTTTTTTTTTTTTTACAAAGTTGCAATTCAAGTATATAAATCATTTGTTTTCTACTCCCCTCCCCCATTTACAGTAAGAATTGCCTATTATAAATTCGACTGAACCCTTGGACAACATCAGAGAAAGCTTACAGTTGTAAAAACAGTGGTAAAAAACGTGTTGCCACTTTTCTAGAAGGCCACAAGATGGGGATATTGCTCCACAAAATGTATCTTTAAAAAATAGATAACTTACATTATACCAACTTCCCCCAAAATGAAATGAACAGTTTACCTCTACTGGAAGTAAGGTATATAAAAAATGTTTGTACTTTGTTTACTAGAAAACATTAATGAGGACAAAAACCTATTCATGAAATTTAGCAGCAATTATTCTAATTAAGCTAAACAGTTATATGGTCCTTAAAAACCAAAGAAAAACACAGGACTTTGGCACTATTACTGTATCTTTTATCATACCAATCCTTCCTTCTCTCCTTGCTCCATCCTCTTCCTCCTCAGGTCATAATAAAAAAGTGAAACACATTTTTGCCTATGCATTGACTAACTTCATTTTTCGTAATTATTCTTAATTCTGGGAGATGGTTCTTATTTTTCTGTTTTAAAAGAATTGACACTAAGATTTATTTACATCAACAAAGGAAAACTACACCAAAATGATATCAGTAATGAGAATGATAGTGTATTTTCTAATTTGCTATAATTTCTCAGTTTCTTATAATATGCACTATTATGTTTACAATAGCAAAATACCAAAACTTTTCAAGCAAAACATTTTTGTATTTGATAATTTTTCCCCACGCCTTAGTGGATATCAAATTTCCCACTCCTGTGCTGCATTACTCAATTAACAAAATTCAAATAACACCAAGCATCTTAAAACTTAGGTTCCAAACTTACAGAATCCACTTAACAGTAATAAAAAGAGCTGTGTAAACACTTCCTAAGCAGAAGTCTAAGATGACAGAGTATAACTACCTGGGGCCATCAGCACTACATGAAGTGTCTAAGTGACACAGAAACATAGCCAGTCTTAAACCTGGAATCTGAATCAGATCTCTGACTCTAAAACTAGTAAGAATACCATGACCATCTATTGGACTCCTATTATTTATCAGTCACATTACACAAAAAACCCATCTCTAATATTTTCGGTTACCCTTCAGAGTCAATTATTCCTACTGACAAATGAAGAAAATTAGGTTTTAGGAATTTAAGTATATTGTGGAGGGCCATAAAACCAGTCAAAGTCAGGATTTTGAACCCAGATCTCCTGGGCTCAAAGTCAACGCTCTTTTTACTATGTTTCACTATAAAAACAATATAAAAAACAAAATGCTAAGCTAAACCTATGCCTTAAACTGAGCATTTTGCTGTATCAATCTGACAGTACTATTCTCTTATGTTATCACTTAAAGATTAAGCAACTTCATAGTAGGGTGGTTTGTGGGGCTTTTAAGCTAGTCATTAAAAATGCTTTTCCTAAAAATTGAGAAAGAACAAGTAATCTAAAAAAGATAATGTATAAAACGTAAACACGCTAACAATGAAAGACGTAAGCTATTGGTATCATGATTCATAAATTCTGAGAAAAACATCCAGGGGGCATAACATTCTTACCTTTGCAAGGATCAACTTAATGTAATTATATTACGTACAATCTCATGTTTCAAAATGACACAAAAATTTCCATAAATAACTGGTTGTTTGTTTCAAAGTATGGTATTTTAACAGCATAATACTTGCTTTCCAGACTTTTTTCCTTTGAATCCAGTAATTTTTTAACATTTGGTATTCTTCAAATACACAGTATCTGCTACATCTCTTCAAATAAGTTTAGAGTCGAAGCTGAGAGGTGATTAAGAAACTTTATTCAGGTACACAAAGCTTCTTAATGTCAGGCCAAACCCAGGCCTGCTAATGAGGCCAGTGCTCTTCTGCATTGCACCGCTCACTAGGATATCATAACCCAAAGTTAAGTTCATGCCCAAACATTTCCTGACTGTTTCTTAATACGTGAAAGATTCTAATTTACTAGCATTTAAGTAGCCATGGAAATTTGCAAATTCTTCAATTCCAAAGTGCCAATTTCTAGCGTTGAGAAGAGCATGTTGGAGTAATGTAATATAGAAAACATCTTTTAGAGTCAGACAGACCTAGGGCTAAACTTCGACTCTACTATTTGTTTATATTTAATCTCTCTGAGTCTCAGTTTTCTTATCTGTAAAATGAGGATACAAAAATGAGTTTTGAGAAGGGGAAAGGAAATGTTAACATTAACTCTAGGAAACTAGAATTGTTTTTAGAATCTGGAATATAGAAGGTGTGCAATGAGTATTCATTTCCTAACACTATCCCATAACCACTCTACTCTAGCCACACTCTCAATACTCTGAGGCAGATACAGTATTTTTCTACCATCCTTCCACAATTGTAGAGGACAGCAGGTTAAGAAAGACAGTAGGTTAAGAAAGGCATTTCAGTCACATGGCCATGCTGCAAAATGCTACACAGCAAAACCCCCCATATCTGCAGTAAGGATCAGACCAAAATAACATTTAAGTACTTGAGAAGAATATGGTACTGCTAAATGTTTTGTTATAAATACACAAAATTTCAGGTTTTTAAAGCTACTCAAGTAACTGATACACAATGTTAATTTACTATTTACAAATATTCTTCCTAAGAAGTTAAGCAGGCTACTACGTATAAACGTTCACTAGATAGCCTCACCCTTAAGATAAATATCAGAATCCAAAATACACAGAAACTGTCCAAAATGAGAAAATCAACTAAACAGCTAAAACTCTACTCCTAGAATAATGTAATTCTCAAGTTTAAAATATGGTAAAAATACAGGACCAGTCATTTATCCACAAATCCAAAACCCAGAAAGCTATAAAAATGTAAAGTTACTTCATAACTCATTTGGTGGCAAAAACTAAACTGACCTGGACTCATGTAACAGCAAAATCTGACTTATGTGCGGCTTTTTATTGCCTTATTTATAACATCTGACAAAGACAGTACAGGGTGCTGCCATAGATTTCATTGGGGTTTTACCTAACATAATATATGGAGTGCATTACCTTTCTAAATTAAAAAAATAAAATAAATTCTGAAACACATCTGACATCAACAAGGTATTATGAACACATCCCAGTGAATATTCACTTAATTCTAAGTGCCAGGTTTAAGTCACACAATAAATCTATCAATTAAGTATTACTACTACTTTACCTATGTATACTTAGTTTACATATGATAAAATTAGGGCTTAATCCAAGGTTAATTTGACCAAGTTCACTTAGCCAATAAAGTGTGGGAACTCAAATCTAGGTTTGTCTTACTTTAAGGTCTAAGCAATTAAAAAGCCAATACTTTAGAGGAAGATTAAATCACAAAGAAAGTTTAAATAAGTTACTACTACCAAAACTTTTAACTTAGAACAATGAAATTCCTGAGTATACTGTGCACTTTCCATCCTGGGTATTCAAATCTAAACACCGACACCATATTTCACAGCTCATAAGACAAAGAGAGATGAGTTTATTGTTATTTTTCTCCCCAAAGCACTAGCCACAAAGGCAGGGAAAACAAACACAAAAGCAATACGCTCCTCAAACAAACGCCAACTAATCCTTTCCACTCAAATTTGGAAAGAATCATGGATCTGTTTTTTTCTTTTAACCATTTTTACCAAAATGTACTAAACACAATACAAATATAACATAACAACATAGGTCAAGTTTTTCCAGGAACAGCCCAAACGTAAAGATCTGCTGTTCCACTTTCCAATGTCGTCACAGGACTGAGAAAGGCTTAAATGACACAGACCCAAGCTGTCACCATCACTGCCCTAAGAAAAGTTAGAGAAAATAAGCATCAACTTTTTTTTCTTGATTGATACATTTGAAATTTAAATCTTTTCTCACAATGTTTTTCACAAGTCAATGCCCTTAAACTAAGCAACGGCTTTTCCCCAAAAGAGACAGATTATGTCCCCCATCCAACCTACTTTCTACCCAAAGGACCAAATTCTAAAGTAGACACACTTCAATCAGAATCTCTATTTTAAGTAGGTTATGTAGCTAAGTGAAAAGTAATCAGATTATCTGATAATCACAATATCTAATTTAACTGTTTCAGTAGATATTTTTTTAAGAAGAAATACCTTTACTCAAAAGAATTTTTTGTTTTGTAGAGGCCTGGTGGATGCCTCTTGCAGGGTTACTTCTCCTGCCTACTCCTTATATAATCACCCTGTATCAGGTTTCTATAGTTTGTTTGGATCAAGTCTTTGGCAATTATCTTAAGCCTCTTTAAACATCTGAAAGGTTCAGATGTTAAGCTCTCTTTGTTTACATTATACATGTGTGTTTACAGAACACTGCAGCTTAAAAACTGGGTCGGAGAACACTAGAACCCCAAATTACTGATTCAGTTTCCACCAGCAGTTCTCAAACTAATATGTATAAAATCATCTGAGATACCTGCTAATAACGAAGATTCCTAAGCTCCACTATCAAGGACTATACCACAGTTCTCAAATATTCAGGAATCTTGCTATTCAACAAATATCCCAGATGACTGTGATGCAGAGGCTGCACACTGACGGTTCAATACCGTAATTCATCTAATAATGGTGTGAATAATTTCTAGTTCCCAAATTGCACAGCCAACCATTACCAGCTGATAGACTGCCAGCCATGTTGAGTCAGTATCCTTCTCAGATTCAATCCTAACCTTCCTGCTTTACAAACTTATTTCAATTAATCCTTACAAAAATTCAGTAAGAAAAATATTCTCCACATTTTACAGAAGAAACTGAAGCAACACTGTTATTAAGCAGCATTGACAGAAGTCAGCTCTGCCTGACTTTAAAGCTACAGCTCTTAACACATGCCAGGATGCCTTTAATTCTTAAACTTTTAGAGTGCAGTGGTCTAGTTTATTGCTTCTCTGGTAAAGTATGTCCTGATTTATACAGACCACATTCATTTAACTAGTTCTCCTCCCCACACTAAGCACAAAAAGTAGCACAACTTGGCAAGCAGGGGCTAATATATGACTGGAGTATCCTACTTCAAGTCAGGACTCAACAGTTTGCTTCCACCCATTCTATTTAATCATAATTACGGGTATACTAGACAGCTATCAAAAGAACTTGTTTTCTTTAGTTAAATAAAAAAAAAAGGCTATCACACCTAATGCTAGTACATTTTTAAACTACCCTGTAATTACCATGTAACTTAGGGCACGGAAGAGTCATAAGGAAACACCCTAGGGTAATTCTATCTGTCCCCTTGTTTGTGCCCTAGCCTTTCCTATTTATATAAATCCTGTTTCTCAGTACATTCAATTACCAAACTCCTCCCCAAAACAGCCAACATACTATTTTCCGAAATTTGCAAAGATATTTCCACTAGAACGCAGGGGTTCATTTCTCAGTATATATGAAATGCTTCAAATCTACCTGTATTCTTTAAATGAAATATACTGATTTATTATTCCACTCATAAGCTATAATGTAGTAATAATGTAACATTCATCTTCTTCATTCCACAGTTAGTCATAAGATTACACAGTAGATAACTTGAAAAAAAAAAAAAAACTACTGAGACTAAGATAAACTGATAAAGGTAAGTGATGAAGATAAAGTGAGAGAAACCCGGCTAAGCAATCAAAGAGTTGACCTGTTCCTGGTAAGGATGAGCATTACCTTATGCCTTACATTTCCTTAAGGAGAGAGAAGTTAAATCCCAGTCTCCACAAGGAAAGAGTATTCTCTTCACTATGACTCCTCTCCAAGGAAGAGTGGCTCATCCTAACCTTTTTCTAAGACACTGCAAACAGAAAATAATATTTGTGAGGCACCAGGTTGCTCAATGCTTGTCAAGGTCAGAATGACTGGCCAATGACCTCTGCTACCCTACGTGTCATATAATCATAAGGGCAAGGGGGATGGGCCTCTGCCCACCCACAGCCCACTCTACATAGAGTGCTGATTGGGACATTTGTCTCATCCAATTTGTGAGACTTGGGTAAATCACTGCTTCAAAGCAGCCTGGGCTCTGCGTCCTGCACTTTTTTAGACCTCATTGCCCCCAAGAAGAGCAAGTCAATCCTGCCCCATTATGGTAGCATACAGGGTGAAACCCCAGAGATCCAAAATTTTCTTTTCTACCCAAGGACAGTGCCAGCTACTTCCATCTATATAATAAGCCAAATATGCTATTATTTGCATTTCAGACTCCACTTTCCCTCTGACAGGCATAGACTCAAAGTACCAAAAGTACTAGGCAGCTTAAATCGCAGCTTCATAAAGAGTTTTCCAGGTGCCCCACTTTGGTGTAATACAGCTGTTTGGCTTAATCTTGGGCTTCACATACTTGTCTAGTCATTTCCCTCGAATCTGGGATGGACCTGTGAATTGCTTTAACCAACAGAATGTGGTCTGGTTGCTTCTTCTTTCCAACAGAATGTGGTCTGGTTGCTTCTTCTTTGCACTGTTGTGAGTCCTAAGCCACTATGTAAGGCCAGCAACACTGCTGGAAAGGTTACTTAGGAGGCGGGGCCCTGAAACTATAAGAAATATGGAGAAAGAGAAAGAAAGAGTGAGTAAGACAAAAAGAGAGAGAAGACCAGCTCCCAGCTGAACTGCAGCTGAATATAGCCTTTAGAGTGACCACCAGCAAAACCCAAACTGCTCAAACGAGTCCAGCCTAGGAGAGCAAAACTATAAGCAAATAGGAGAGTTGTTTTAAGTCACTTAGTTTTAGGGTTGTTACACAGCAATAAATGACCAAAACAATGTTTACCTGGTTCCTTGTGTTTTTGCATAATTTGTTCAAAACCCAGAGAAAAAGAGAGATGTAACTTATCATAACCCCAAACATTCATACAATCTCAGAAGATAAAGTCTTATGCCCCTCTTAATGTTAGTTACCAAACTCTGAGTTCCAAGAGGACAGGCTTCATGTAAGTCCTCTCAGCACTGTACCCCAGCACCCAGCACCTGGCATGTAACAGGTACAAAAGGCTGTGTTAGAACAAACAATAGTTTTAAGGAATGTCAAGACAAATGTTAGTCTTCCTTATAACTTAGGAGTTATCTGGCATATGGTTTTACAAAATATGTTCCAAAAGTTGTTTAACCATGTGTAGCTAAAGTGTATACTAAGACCTTTTTAATGGCACATCTTTTTTTTTCATGATAAAGTTTTGTGTTTTTTTTTAAAGATTTTATTTATTTATTTGACACAGAGAGAGACAGCCAGCGAGAGAGGGAACACAAGCAGGGGGAGCGGGAGAGGAAGAAGCAGGCTCCCAGTGCAGCAGGGAGCCCGATGCGGGGTTCAACCCCAGGACTCCAGGATCACGCCCTGAGCCAAAGGCAGACACTTAACGACTAAGCCACCCAGGCGCCCCAAAGCTTTTTATGTAATAGTAAAAATCATGAAATATCATGATATATACTCAGAAATCATGTCCTGATTAATATGCTCCAAAAATACAAATTTCCATAGACTAGGCTTTTATAATGGGAGAACAAACATCTGTAAAAGCAGCTGAATTAAAAATCAGCAAATTTTCAGAAGGAAATTAATACCTGTATTTCACCAATGTGCTTTTTCAGACAAAAAAATCAACTTCTGGGGCGCCTGGGTGGCACAGCGGTTAAGCGTCTGCCTTCGGCTCAGGGCGTGATCCCAGCGTTATGGGATCGAGCCCCACGTCAGGCTCCTCCACTATGAGCCTGCTTCTTCCTCTCCCACTCCCCCTGCTTGTGTTCCCTCTCTCGCTGGCTGTCTCTATCTCTGTCGAATAAATAAATAAAATCTTTAAAAAAAAAAAAAATCAACTTCTGCTCTTTCCTTGACAGGAGGATAACTATTTTGTGATAAATACTTACAAATTTCAAAATTACCCACCAACAGCCACTGTAATGAGGTTACCATTTTAACACAAAGGAAGAATTAGACAAGTTCAGATCTATACAGTACAAAGGTTTAACACAGATTCCAAACAGGTAAATTCAAACTCCTCATATATCACCTTCAGTTAAATTTCCATTGTAGATGAAGAGTTAGCCAAAAACAAACAAAAAAATTACTGACCTAAGAACAAAAATATGGGTTTTAGTTCTAATTCTAATTTCAGCCACTTACTAGTCATACACTTGGAAATTTTTTTCAACTTCTTTGAGCATCAGTGCATTCATCTAAAAAGCAATGATTATCTCTGACACACCTGCTCAGCTGTCATGAGAATCAAATGATAAAGTCTATATAGCCATTATGGAAAAATGTTAAATGTTATACAAACATAAGATATGATACTCCTCTTAATGTCAACAGAGTAGAAAAATCATCTGTGTATATGCTTTTGCTAGACATTTTTCCTCCATTAAGTATTAGCAACTGGTTCCTTCAACACTATTATAAAGGCCAATTTATTGGTTTTTCCACTACTTGTTATTACAACACATTTTTAAAAAAGAGTAAAAAAGACCCCAGTCTCTTTCTAATAATTATGGAATCAAAGTTTCTAGAACTATAAAAGATACTAAATAATAACTTGCTCAGGTTCCCTACTAGGCAGATAATCTTATAGGTGGAGAAAAGTCAATTATTTACTAATCAAATTATGCTTTAACCATACTCGGGAGAGTTAGTTCCTAATCTAATGAAGAAATGCAGTGACTAGGACCCTACACTTCATCTATTTTGTAAAGTTTCCATTTTTACTTGATAAAGCTTCATGAATGAAGTGAAAGGAGTATTCTTAAGTAAAGCATACATGAATATAGAAAATAGAATAAAGATAAAAATTCTCAAGGTTTCTCATTTCACTTCTCCCCCTCCCACCAAACCCAAACTCAGATACAAAGGAAATAAAAAAGTAAATGATTGGTTTGTTATTGCTATCTGCTCTCCACACACCCAATTCATGTCTCCTCTCATCAGCTCTCCTGCACATGGAAAACAAGAAGGGTACAGAAAGTCCAATGAAAATCAAAAAACCCAAGAATCACAGAGTGTTAAAAACTGAAAGGAACCTCTAGGATTTAATCTTACTGATGAGGTCACTTAAAGTCATTAACCATATGCAACTGATGGTAAATCACACCTCTTCTTACCAAAAAGAAAACAACCATTGTCAATCAGCTTCTGATTCCACTTTACCCACTTGCTAACTGTAATACTTAGGGTAAATAATTTAACTTCTTGGGCTAGTTTGTTATATAATAGCAAATAACGTACCATAGTCAAAATTCTCTGTAAACCGTACACCACAACACAAATGTAAAGAGATATTGTATTTAAGTGTATATAAGGTATGTCTCTACAGTAGCGGTTATCAGCAAATGGAAGAATTTGAAGATTCTATTGTTTTAAAAAGCCTCCAGCAATTCGGAGAGCTGCTCCTGGCCCAACCCACTGACCCACACGTTTATGAGGGAGGTTCAGGTGGGCTCATGGATTTCCCTAAAATTATATCCAGAAAGCACAGGTGCATATGGAAATTTCCCAGGCAAGATTTTTTTTAGTTTCACCAACGATTAGTAATCACCAAAAGGTTAAGAACTACTGCTGTAAAGTAACATATATCTGCCGAAGATATTGCTCAAAATGGTACCATTATTTTTCCAACCTGGATCAGAATCTCAGTTATTTTTACTTCCTTCATTTTCTCTCTCATCATCAAATTCTCTCCATTCAACTTCCTTCCTCCTTTCCATTCCTAATATTACAGCCATAGTTCAGACCCTCATTACTTACGACCACAACAATCAAGGTCTCTCTACCTACAGATTTCTACCTCTAATTCTCACTACACATTGCTGCCAAATAAATCCTCTGAAAACAAAAGTTTAATCATTTCATTCTCAACTCAAAAATCACCTGTAAAACCCCTAACGCCTATTAAATCCAAGGTCATTAGCCTGGCATTAAAAGCAATCATAAACTGGTTCAAACTTTTACTTCAAGTTTTATCACCCTTTATGTTAGTACAAATACTTTATGTTCCATCCGAATATAATACTTGCCTCTCCCCAAATGTATGAACTCTGTACTCTAATCTCTAGTCCCTTATCTCTGCTTCCATTACCTTTCTCAGCTTATCAAAAGTCATCCTTCAAAACAAAGATTTCAGAAGCCAGAAGCTCTATGACTTAACCCTTCTTACTTCACCTTGCCAAATAAGATGTGAGCTCTACCCCTTCTGAATTTGAATCCTATATGAAACTTAACTATGTATTAAAAGATAAATTAGGCATTTGTTTGTAGTCCTACCTGCCTAACTATTCTGGGAAGGGAGAAACTAATACAATCCTTTATATTCCTCCAAATACCTTGCACAATCATGCAGTGGATGCTTAATAATTGTGCAAGGAAGTAAAAGAAATTTCAGCCTTCGTGGGGTAAACAGCAAAGATTACCATGTCTTTGAAGGCAGAGAACTAATCTGCGGAAAAACTCTATCATGCCAGGCTTCCAAAAAACATAACCCTTAGTGCTTTTTAAGTTCTGGTATTGGATGTCTTATAACAGTTCTGCATTTTAAGGGAAGAACTATTTGAAAACCTTAATAAACTACATACCAAATAACTATTCTACATACTTAACACTTCTCAATTTGAGTAGCTCCCAACACTTGGCTACTAAGTTTCCAGTTTAAAAAATACAATTTATGAAAAGTGATAATTTGCAGTCACAGCTAATTTACCTACTTTAAGGCCAAAAACAAGTCACATGAATAAAAGAATGCCTTTATTTTTTTTTAAAGGTGCATTTTGCTTGAATAGTACACAGTGCCTTAGTGAGACCAGTAATGTGGATTTATACATAAGGATGAATTCTTTCAGAAACCCGCACACATTGTACACCAGGCACTTCAGGTAAAAACACCAAAGGGGGCAAAAAGCGAACTTTGGACATTACTCTTTTCCACTATTACCAGCAGCTTTTAAAAGCAGACACTCAAATCTTTTTGAACATTAGCTACACTAAAAGATAAAAACTTACCAAGCAGAAAAAGAAAGCCACATCAAGCCCCTGGAAAATATTTTATCCTGGAAGAGTAAGAATGTCAAAATAATAGATACTCATTTTTGGTAAGGAAGGTTGCACGTAATTACAGGAGCAAAGGACGCTCAACCCCAAACGACAGAGTAAAGAAAGGACTGATCATTTAAAGGTTGTAAAAACAATGAGCAAACTACAAAATTAAAACTTTTTTTTTTTAAGATGAAAAGAGAAGGGCCAGGTCACAGATGAGATAAGGACTAGTAAAAACTGCAAGGTCACTGGGACCTACCAGGTCACAAAGGTGGAAATGGGGGTTGGGGGGGGGAACTGCAGAGTCAGTAAAGAACCGGGAGTGATAAAAACACGTCAGAAAAAGACGTTTTAAGGCTGGGAGTCCTTGGTTTGGGACGGCGAAACTGCGGCGAAAGTCAGGGCACGGGCAATAAGTCCATACATTTGTGTTTTTTTGGAGAGGTGTTAGGGAAAGGAAGAGAAGGTGGACGGAACGCTAAGAGAAGGCTAAGGAAGCTTGAGAACCGCGGCTGCAGAGTCACGAAAACACTTCGCTCCAGTATCATTAGCTCGGGCCTGTGCCAGGGCCAACTCGGGGCAAGACCCGTGACCCCACCCCATAAAACTCCTGGCCCTTGGGCTGCAGGAGACAGCCAGGGCTGCGCGGACTATCCTCGACGGCCCCTCAGAGGGTCCCGCCCTGGGGGGGACCGTGCCGGGATACCGGCACCGCCGCGAAGGCTCTGGGCCCGCGCCCCCGCCCCACCCGCGCCCCCAGCCCCCCGCCGCGGCGTCCTTACCCGGCGCAAAGCTGTCGGCTCCCGGCGGACGGGCGGCCACAGCAGCGGCGCCTCCTCCAGAGGCGGGCGCCCTCACCCTTCCGCGCCCAAGATCGCCATCTCACAGCAGGCGCGGCAGCGGCGGCAGCCACCCAGGCGTCGGCCCCGGCAGCCCAGGCCGCCTGCAGCCACTTGGAACCCGCTTGCCGCGCTCGGCGACACCCGACCCTCCCCCCACCCCCACCCCGGCCACGCGCCACCCCCGGCAGACCCCACACCTCCCTCCTTAGGAGCGCGCTGCGTGCTCGCGTCGTCGGCGCCGCGCCACGAGCGCGCGCCTCCCCGCTGGCCCCGCACAGTGCGCTGCGCCGCGGCCGCCTAAAACCAACTCCGGACCCGGAATCCGGCTTCCCGCGAGCATGCGCAGCGAGGGCGCCCCGATGATGCTTTTGGAAAACTCCGCTCCTCCGGGTCTTCGGAGCGGTCGAGGAGAGGTGGAGGGCCAGCCAATGGGAGAGGGGGGCGGGGCCCAAACCTGTGGAAGGGGCGGGGCCGCCGCTGAGATTTGGGAAGAGGCTTTTCTAAACAGGAGGTGGGTGCTGCTGACTTGACTTTCCGGTTCGCGGTAGAACCGGTGAATGACCTCAAGTAAAGTCCTCAGGGCACTGGCGTTCTTTTTTTGAATGCTTTACAGCAAAAATAGGCTGTTAATAAATACCCCTTGACTTAACTGAGTATCTGACCTAGTACCCATTGCAAGAGTAAATATTGTATTTAACAGATGGCCATACCAGAAGACTTCCACTTTATTTTTGTTAGTAATCAAAACGTTCAGCCCGTCTACTCCTATATAAGTACAATGATAAAATTAATACTAAGCAAGTGCATGTGTTAGTGCAAAAAGTCACACTGCAACGCCAGGAGAAAGGGTCTATTATCCCCATTTATACAAACGAGTCAACTAATCTCTGAAAGTACTGTTGGTTCTGTGTGTTGTTTTTGAAGAAAGGCCACCCTGCAAATAGAAATCAGTGGTGACCACATGACACACCAGATGACCTGGTCTTCTACTTCAGAAATGATAAAGGCTGTCAAGCATGGCTTTCTAGAATGTAAGCCCAACCGCCTCAACCAAGCCCCACAAATTACCTACATCCACACCCAAGCTTATTAGTTTTCCTTCTGTCTCAAAGGCTGTGTCCCTACTCCTCTCCAAAGCGAACCTCTTTACTGTCCACTCCCTCCTGTGCCCCCCTCAGCATGATCATGTTTTATTTTTTTTCTGTCTTAAATTTTTCTTTGACTTTAAAACCTTTCTAATTCTTCTTCCATCCTAATTAAGCTTTTGAAAGAATTGTGTACTAAGAACAGCATCAACACCGCATGAATAATTCTAAGATTAAATAAATAACTCTTTTTAAAAAGATTTTATTTATTTATTTGAGAGGCAGAGTGAGGGAGAGAAAAAACATGGGAGGGGGGGAGCAGAGGGAGAGGGAGCTGGATGCCGGGCCTCATCCCAAGACTCCAGAACCTGACCCGAGCCAAAGGCAGACTCCTAACCTGAGCCAACCAGGCACCCCTAAATAAATAACTCTTACTTGAATGAATGTACATTCTCTTCCTCTCCGTTCCATCAGTTTCTACACTCTAAATTCAGACCAGAGTTTGACGGCACACCATATCCACTGTGATTATTCTAAAATACGCATCTGAGCATGTAACTTCACTGTTTAAAATCTTTCACTGGCTCTTCAGAGCTTTCAAGAGGAAAATTAACATGATCTTCAAGGCCTCTTTACTCTTGCATGCTCAATTCCTCTGTGTTCAGGGTTCAGAACTGTCTTCAGAGTTCCCTGATTGTGTTCACTGATCTCTGTTTTAATGAGTACTGTTTCCTCTAAACATCTCCTCATTGTTTTGTTTGTCCACTCCCTTTAAAAATGAATTCAAGAACATGCTTACAAGTGTACTCTCAGATATTACACACACATACCCAGCAGAAGTCCACATGCCATCTCCAGAATGCCTACAGGCCTCCTTCCACTTCCTGCTCACTTTCAGCTCTCCTGAGTCCTCAGTTTCCCCTCAGTTCAGTTTCATTCCGAAGCTCCTAATAGTCACCTAGGCCCCTAAATTGACAGTCAATATTGAGCCGACTTTTCATTATTAAATATTTCTTTGGTTTCAAATGAATACTATTATAAATAAATATCTTTTTATAAATCATTGTGTCCTTACATACTGTCTTAGTTTAAATCCTTAAAAGTAATCAGAGGAGTAAATAATTTTAGCCCTTTTGAAACATATTGGCAAGTTGCCTTCCAAAAAGAACGAAGGCTTAGGTGTCACATTGCCTAGGATCAAAATGCAGCTCTGCCACCCAGGAAGGCCACATTCAGGCTTTCCTGGGTCCCAGATGACTTTACCTTTGTAGGCCTCTTCCTCCATAAAATAATATCAAAAATTATATTTATAGGGACGCCTGGGTGGCACAGCGGTTAAGCATCTGCCTACTGCTCAGGGCGTGATCCCTGCGTTATGGGATCAAGCCCCACATCAGGCTCCTCTGCTATGAGCCTGCTTCTTCCTCTCCCACTCCCTCTGCCTGTGTTCCCTCTCTCGCTGGCTGTCTCTATCTCTGTCAAATAAATAAATAAAATCTTTTTAAAAAATTATATTTATAACTGCATTGATATAAAGACAAACATATTAATATACAGGAAAACATTTTCTTCACCCATTCCCTTCTGATTTTAAAAGAAATTAAAACATTCTTATGGGCCCTAAAAGTATGGTAAACCTGAGGCACTGTGCCTACTGACAATTAGATAAGTCAATTTTGCTACCACCTACAAATTATGAGATTTGGCCAAATTCCTTAATCTGACAGTGACTCAACCAGAAAATTGGTATAATGCTACTACATGATATAGCGAAAAGCAAATGAATTACTACAAATAAAATATTTAGAATTATGTGGCACATAATAAATTACTGTTGCTATATTGTTATTATCAATTTTCCTACAGCACTGTTTGAGAATATATGATTGTCCTCCTTTATGGTGTCCAGGTTGTCATGGTATATTTTCATATGTGCAAGTATGTTATCCTACTGTTAGTCCATTGCTCATTTTCTTATTGGGGTATTCACAAAAAATGTTACTTATATATAATATAGATATTGATCCCAAGTGAAATGATTGGCCTTTTCCATTTTTTGTTTATTTTCTATTATTTTATGCTTCACAAGTCCTTTCCCATCCTGAGATCATATCATTATCTGTCTTTATTTTTTTCTATTTGTTTGGTAATTTCACTTTGTTTCATTAAATAATGTAATCCTTTCAAATTTATTTTGGAATGGTGATCTATTTTTTATTTTCTCTAAATAGTCTGTGATCTTCCCCAGCTTGTTTGTTGAAGAATCCTTCTCCAACTATGATGATTTTAAAATATGCCCATAAATTTGTTCATAATCCTTCCTTTAAAAAGTAGAGACTAATTCCCTCCCAAGTGAATGTGAGTTGTACTTAGTGACTTGCTTCTAATGGATACAATACAGCAGATATGACAGGCTGTCACTTCCAAGAGAAGGTATTAAAAAGGTATTGTGGCTCCTCCCTACTCTCTCTCAGATCACTTGCTCTGGGGAAGGCAGTTACCATGTCATGAGGACATGTCAGGTAACTTTATCAGATGCCCACATGACAAGGAATAGAATATCCTGCCAAATAACAGCAAGGATCTGAGCCTCCTGCCAATCTCCATGTGATTGAGCCATCTTGGAAGCAGTTTCTCCAGCCCCAGTCAGGCATTTAGATGATGCAGACATTTTGATTTCAACCACATTAGAAAAGTTGAACCAGACCCTCCAACTAAGTCACTCTCAAATATCTGACCCATAGTAACTATGAGATAATAAATGTTTTTGTTTTGAGTCACCAAATTTGGGGGATCATTTGTTACGCAGCAATAGATAACAAATACACTAAGTCAGCGGTTTTCAACTGGGGACAATTTTGCATCCCAGGGGACATTTGGCAATGTTGTAAGATATTTTTGATTGTCACAACTGATGGGGAGGTAGGGGGAGAGATTTCCATTGCCGTCTTGTGGGTAGAAACCAGTGCACAAGATAGTACACACACATATCCCTGCAGTAATGAAGAATTATGGCAAATACCGTGCCAAATGGCACAAATGGCAATATAGTGCCGAAAGTGAGGAACCTCACGCTAATTTGTTTTCCCTGCACCTTAGAATTTCCCTCTTTCACATGTACTTATGAAAAAGGTGGGTTTGCTTCATATCCTTTGTTCATTTGGGTGCTGCTTTGCCTTGTTTTATCCCTGGCTTTCTGCTTTCTACCACTGGATAATAATTTTACTTTTTCAAGGACTTGGTATAAATGGAATCATTTACTGTGTGCTTTTTTGTGTCTGGCTTCTGTAGTTAAGCATGTTTTAGAGATTTGTTCCTATTGTTGTGTGTAGCAATGTTCCTTCTTTACTGTTCACTACTATTCTATTGCATGGATTTGCCAAATTTTTTAAATGTTTGTTCTATTTAACCTTATAAGAAATTGCCAACCTGCTTTCCAAAGTAGTTGTACCATTTCACATTCCTACCAGCAATGTATGTTCCGGTTGTTCCATTTCCTAACACTTGGAAATGTTAGTCCTTCCTGCTCTTAGCCATTCTAGTGGATGTGTATTGGTAAGACATTGTGTTTTCTCTTGTATTTCCCTGAGAACTAATGATGTTTAGCATTTTTTCATTTACTTATGGACCATTTGTATATTTTCTCTTGTGAGGTATCTGTTCAGATCTTTTCCCCATTTCATATTGTTTTTGTCTATTCTATATATAATTCTATATACCAATCCTTCATGAGATATATATGTGTAAAATCTTTTTTTCCAGAATGTGATTTAGTTTGGTGGTCAAACTATATATATAAACATATATAAACTATATGTCTATCCAAGATGAACCCCATTGATCATGGCCTCCTGGTATCAGTACTCTTGTAGAGCCCCCTCCTCTATATAACTGACCTGGGTGACCAAGAGGAAATTTTGGACGTGATGGTATGTAACTTCTGAGGCTAGGTTATAAAAGAGATTGCAGCATCAATCTTGCCCTCCTTGAGTGCTTGTTTTAGAGAAAACCAGTATTTTGAAAGACTCGCACAAAGAGAAACTAAGGCCCGTTGATAAACAGCTAACACAACTTGCCAGCTATGGGCTGCACCTTGAAAGTGGCTCCTCCAGCCTCTGACAAGATTTCAGATGACTGCAATCTCATGTGACACTCCAAGCCAGAAATGGCCAGCCACACAAGTCACAGATTCTTGATCCACAAACACTGTGAGAGATAATGGTTTATTTTTGTTTTTCAGCCACTATGTTTTGAAGAATTTTTTTACACAGAAACAGATAAACTTGCATTTTCATTTTGTTAACAATGTCTTTTAAAGAACAGAAGATTTTGATGAAGTTCAATTTACCAATTGTTTGTTTTGTGGCTTATGTTTTCTGTAACATCTTTAAGAAATTTTACCTGCTCCAGAATAATGAAGATTTTTTTAATATTTCTTCTTGAATTTTATAATTTTAGCTTTTATATTTGGGTCTATAATACATTTAAAATCAGTCTTTGCATATGGTGTGAGAAAAGAGTCAATGTTTATTTTTTTCCAAATAGATACACAGTTGTTTCAACACCGTTTATTAAAAAGATAATTCTTTCCCCATTGAACTACTTTGGCAATTTTAGTAAAATTTCAATGTCTATCTCAGGACTCTCTACTCCATTTCATTTAATTATATGTCTGTCTTTACGCAAATTTCACACTATATTGATTAATTGTAATTTTTAGAAAGTCTTGAAAATCAGGAAGTATAAATATTCCACTTTTGTTCTTTTTTTCTCACAATAATTTTGACTCTTCCAGGTTCTTCATTAGAGAATCCTTTGAGCCTCATGTTGGGGGTAGAGACTACTAGAAAAATAAATAAAAACTTAAAAAAAAAAGGTAAGTTCCCAAAGAAAAATGTACACTTTAAAATACAGAGCAAATAAGCGCAAAATAAGTCTAAATGTGGCAATAATAAAGATGAAAGCTAAAATAAATGAAACAGAAAATGGACAAATAATGAAACCAAAGCGTTTGCTTTGAAGAGATCAAACTGAAAGACCTTTAACTAAACTGATGAAATGAAAAAGAAGACATAAAGTAGGACATAAATCCTAATGTTAGGATTAACTCAATAATTTTTTCTTAAAACATACCTTGAGGAGTTTCCTTGGGATTATGAATACATAGATCAATTTAGGAAGAATTGCCTCTTAACAATATTTAATCTTCCAATCCCCAGGCATAGATCTCAGTTTGTGTAGATGGCTTCTAAATTCTCTTAGCAATATTTAGTATTTTTTATAGTATTGGTATTGCATATACTTATCCTTAAGTATTTCATGCTTTTGATGCTATTATAACTGTTAACTTTTAATTTCATTTTCTAATGTCTCATTCATAGTATATTTAAATTGATTTTGAATATTGGCCTTGAACTCTGAGACTTTGCTAATGAATTTATTAGTTCTACTAATACTTTATAGATTTCTTGAGAGTTTCCACATACACAGTCATGTCTTTGCAAATAGTTTTATTTTTTCCTCTTCATTCTGTATGCTTTTATTTCCTTTCTTGCTTTATTGCACTGACTAGCACACCCAGCACAGGCTGAACAGAAATGGTGAGAAAGGACATCTTTGCCTTTGTCCTGACTTTAAGGAAATCATTCAGTGTTTTACCATTAAGTATGATGTTATCCATAGATTTTTTTGTATATGCCCTTTACCAGGTTGAGGCAGTTCCCTTCTTTTCCTGTTTGCTGAGAGTTCTTATGATGAATGAGTGTTAAATTTTATCATATGCTTTAGGAGGGAGCATCTGTTGAGATGAACTTTTGATGGATTCATCTTGATATGAACCCATCTTGATTTGATGGGTTAAATTGATTGATTTTCAAATGTTTAAACAACCTTACATTCTTGAAATAAACCACCTTGACCATGGTGTATTAGACATTTTACTTATTGCTAGGTTCTATTTGCTAAATTTTAAGAGACTTTAAGGAACCTAAGTTCATTAAGGATATTGGTGTAGTTTTTTTGTTATGTCTTTGTCTGGGTTTGTTATCAGGGTAAGGCTAGCCTAATAAAATAAGCTTGGAAATGTAACCTCCTTATCTACTTTTGAATGAAATTGTGTAAGATTTTTATTATTTATTTCTTAAATGTTTGAAAGATTTTACCAGTGAAGCTATCTGGGGCAGGAGTTTTCTTTTTGTGAGAGTTTAAATTATGAATTTAATTTTGTTTGTAGATAAAATGCAATTTAAATTTTCGTATCTTCTTGTACTGGTCTTGGTAATTTGTCTTTCAAGATAGTTTTCCATTTCATTTAAGTTGTCAGATTTACTGACCTAAAATTGTTAATAATATTCCCTTATTATTCTTTAATATTTGTAGGACTGTAGTGATGTCTTATCTTTTATTCCTAAAATTAGTACTTTATGTCTTCTTTTTCACTTCATCAGTTTAGTTAAAGGTCTTTTAGTTTGATCTTTTCAAAGCAAAAGCTTTGGTTTCATTAATTTGTCCATTTTCTTGTCCATTTATTTTAGCTTTCATCTTTATTATTGCCACATTTAGACTTATTTTGGGCTTATTTGCTCTGTCTTTTAAAGTATATGTTTTTCTGGGGCGCCTGGGTAGCGCAGTCGTTAAGCGTCTGCCTTCGGCTCAGGGCGTGATCCCGGTGTTCCGGGATGGAGTCCCACATCAGGCTCCTCCGCTGGGAGCCTGTTTCTTCCTCTCCCACCCCCCTGCTGTGTTCCCTCTCTCGCTGGCTGTCTCTCTGTCACATAAATAAATAAAATCTTTAAAAAAAAAAAAAGTATATGTCTTTCTTTGGGAACTTACCTTTTTTTTTTTTTTAAGTTTTTGTTTATTTTTTTAGTAATCTCTACCCCCAACATAAGGCCAAACTCACAACCCTGAAATCAAGTGTTGCATGCTCCTCTGACTAAGCCAGCCAGGCACCATGGGACCTTACTTTTTTTCTAGCATAAGCATTTAGGGCATAAATTTCCTTCTAAGCATTGCTTTAGCTTAATCCCCCAAATTTTGATATATTTTATTTTTGTTAGTCCTACATATTTTCTGATATTTTATGTGATTCCTTGTTTGACCCATGAAGTATTAGGAGGTATGTTGCCTAACTTTCAAATATTTAGGAACTTACCAGATATCTTTTTGTCATTGTTTTCTAATTTAATTCCATGATGGTCAGAGAACATGCTCTATTATTTCCATCTTTTTAAATTATTGATATTTGTTTTATCCCCAGGCTTCTTGGTGACTTTTTCATTTGCACGTAAATAGTATATTTTCTGCTGTTGTGGGGGAAAATGAAAATTGTTCCATAGATGGTTATTAGGTCAAGTTGAATGATAATATTTTTCAAGCCTTCTATAGCTTTAGTGAATTTCACCTACTTGCTCTATCAATTACTAAGAGGAATATTGAAGTCTCTCACTGTAATTGTGAATGCACCATTTTTACCTTTGTGTTCTGTTAGTTATTTATGTATTTTAAAGGTCTATTATTAGGTGTACATACATTTAGGATTGTTTTATCTTCTTTATCTTACAAAATTTCCCTCATAATTTGTTAGTCTTATTTGTTTTGAATTAATAATAATCTTAATTTATCCACTTCAGGTTTCTTATGATTAGTGTCTGTGTAGTATCTTTTTCCATATTTTACCTTTAATGTATCTGTATCTTTATATTTCAAAGTAGTTTTGTTGTAGACATCATTAGTTGAACCTTGATTTTTTTATCCAGTCAGGACAATCTCTGCCTTTTAATTGGAATGTTTAGACCATTTAAATTTTATGATTGTTGATACAATTAGCTTTACATTTATTTGTCTTTTAAAACTTCTTTTATTTTTGTACCATCTCGTCTTGCTTCTTTTTCTTTTTTTTTCCTGCATTGCAATAGATTAGATGAGTATTTTTTTTTAAGATTTATTTATTCATTTTAGAGAGAGAGACACTAGCGGAAGGGGCAGATGGAGAGGGAGAGAGAATCCCAAGTAGACCCTGCACCAAGCACAGAACCCCATGTGGGGCTTGATTCCATGACCATGAGATCATGATGCCAGCTGAAACCGAAAGTCAGACGCTTAACCGACTGCTCCACCCAGGTGCCCCTAGATGAGCATTTTTTAATGTTCTATTTTATCTCCACTACTGACTTATTAGCTATAGCTCTTAGTAGTTTTTTAGTATTTGTTTTAAGGCTTATAAAATGCATCTTTAACTTACACAATCTAATTCCAAATAATATTATACCACTTCATATTTAATGTAAGAAACTTAAAGCAGTGTACTTTAACTTCTCCCTTCTTTTTCTTAGTGCTCTTGTCATAAGTTCTACACATTATATCTTCTATAATACATTATTAGCATTTTTACTTTAAAGAATCATTCTTTTAAAAGATAAAAAGCATTTTATATTTACCCACATATATATGTTTCCAATGATATTCATTTCTTGTGTGGATCCGGATTACAAGTTGATTTCAATTCCCTTCAGCCTGAAGGTCTTCCTTTTATATTTCTTGTAGTAAAGTTTGACTGATAATAATTATCTCAGATTTTATTTATCCAAAAAAGTTTTATTTCACTTTCATTTTTTAAGGAATTTTTTTGCTAGGTAAAGAATTCTACTTTGTTTTTTTTCCTTTGATTCTTTAAAGATGTTGTACTTTGTCCTTTAGCCTGCAGTTTCTGGTAAGTCTGAAATAATTTAAAATTTTTGCTTCTCTGTAGTGATACACCTTTTCGTTGTTGTTGGAGGTTTTTTGCTCCTTTTTTGTTGTTATTGTTCCCTTTAAAATTCTTTTTTATCAATAGTTTTGAGCAATTTGATTAGTACATGTCTTTATGTGATTTATTCTCCATGAGATTCATTGAGCTTCTTGGATTTGTGGGTTTATATGTTTTATTATATTTAGAAAAGTTTGGGCTGTTATTTTTTCAAATGCTTTTTTCCTACCTCCTGTTTATCCCTCTTCCTTCTGGGACTCCAATTATGCATATTGTAATTAAACATATATAACATATATTACATTATTACTGTTTAGGGTTTTTTTTTCTACATAGGTCCCTGAGGCTCTGTTTTTGTTGTTGATATTTTAATTTGTTTTTAGAGACTTTTTTTCTGTTTGCACTTCAGTTTGAATGGTTTCTATTGCTCTGTTTGAATTTTACTTATCTTTTCTTTTGTTGTACCTAATCTGTTAAGACCATCTAGTAAATTTCTTATTTCAGATATTTTGTTTTTCAACCCTAGATAATACATTTGGTATTTTAAAAAATATCTTCTTTGTCTTCATTATATTTATTTTTCCTTTAAATTCTTGAACATGTTTATAATAACTCTATTATCATTCCTATCTGCTAATTCTATCATTTATATTATTTCACAGGTTTTTTTTTTCTATTGACAGATTATTCTTCTGGTGTGAGAAACATGTTTGTGTATCTTTGCATGTCTAGTAATTTTTTACTGCCTGCTGGACAGTCAGTGTGTGCTTGCTGAGTGCTGGTTTGTTTTTTAAAAATGCTTAATTTCAAAACTTTGTCATATTAACTAAGTTACTTGATAATCAGCTAGATTCTTTTGAGTCTTGTTTTTAAGCTTTTTATAGTGAGCTGATTTAGAGTAGACTATACTCTGGGTATTCAATAAGGGTCATAGAATCTGGCTGGCCAGACTCAAACATCTCCGAGCTGTTTGTGAACTTTGCGAATTATTATAGCTCCCTGGTCCATTATTTTGTCCAGCCTTGAAGAATTTCCCCTTATGCATGTGTCAGTTGTATTCAATAGCAGTCTCAAGGAGGCACCATGTAAGATTCAATATTTTTTCTTCATGTTGTTTTCTCCTCTCCAGTTCTCCACTCCATAAAATCCAGTGATCTTCCCAAACTATATTTTCTGTCTCTTCAATTCAGGGAGTTAATTTCACCTTAATATCCATTCAGTCGTTCCCTACTACTACTCCTGAAGCAGTACAATTTCCAAGCATAAATTATTCAGTCTAGAGGAATGTTCTGGGGCCCCAGAAGTTCCATTCATGTTAGTTTTTGGTCCTCCAAGTCTAGTAGAATTGTCTCAGGAGGTGGGGTGACTTGACACTCAGTCTACTGTGGCCATGAAAACTCCAATACCTTCACTTTTGGTGACTATTTCACCAGTGTGATTTACACTTAAATCTTTTTATAATCCAGAACATGGATATTAGGTCAGTCTCACACAAACATACATTTCCATGCATGCATACATACACATACAAACACAAGTATGCACATATGCACTCATCAAGGACAAAATTTATTATCGGAGCCTATAAATAAATAACTAAAACATTAGTTTAGTAATAGTGACTAACTCTTTTTGAGAATTTATTATGAGCCTGGAAGTGTAAAAAAAAAAACAAACAAAAAAACCACTGTATATGTATTATCTCATTTTCCTCTTATAAAGTATGAACCTTAGAGAATTTGGGTAATTTGTGCAGTCTTTTATCCAGTAACGGGTGAAGTCAAACTTGAGTACAGGCAGCCTAACTCTAGAGGAGGGGTTGGTAAACCATGGCCTGCAAACTGACACCCATTTTTGTAAGTAAACTTCTATGTCAAGATAGGCATATGCTCATTTGCTTTTGTATTGTCTGTGGCTACTTTTGAGCTACAATAGCAGAGTTGAGTAGTTGCAACATAGACTATATGATATACAAAGCCTAAAATATTTATTAACTAGCCCTTTGCAGGATAGGTTTGCTGAGCCTTGTTCTAAAACACAAATTAATTACTCCATAATTTCAAGGTCATCTTCCTTGCTACCTTGAGGTAGTTTCTCATGTAATTTGCTGACCATGTATGTTCTCTTCATTCATTTTCTCTGTGTTCAAAGTATATTTTTCAGCATACTAAAGATAGCGCATCACTAAGATGTATGCCCCTCACTTTAAAAATGGCTGTCTCCATCCTCTAGAATGAAAAGTTTTTAAGAGCAGCTGTTTCATCTACTATGTTCACTACTGTATCCCCAGTGCCTGAGACAGAGCCTAGCATAGAGTAGGTCCTAAGCCGTGTAACTCTTAATGATGATCCCTTGACTATACAAATTATTGTCTGATTAAACTCTAAGGTAAGACTTTATCCTTCCCTAGCTAAACCTATAATAAAAGGTGGGTTCTTTCCTTCATTTATGCTTTCTTTTCCCACTGATTCATAAAGCTGCCTTTAAAAATTATTATTATTATCACAGGCTGAATTACTACATGTACTAGTTAACCCAGTTGTCAGTTAAGTTTGGCTTACCCTTTGACATGTAAATAAAATTGCCTCCAACCCCTTAGTTAACATCCTATGAGAAGTCCAATCTCCCTCTTACAAATTCTCTGAATCTCCAAGAGAATATATTCACATGGTCTCTTATGGCTTTGTGAATCAGCTTCTAATTAACTTCTGCTTTATATACATCTCATCCCATGTGGCTGGCCTTTTCTCTTCCTCATACTAGACATGAATTTCAAGACTCTTTTTCTTGGATTCCTTCTCACTATCCCCACCCCCTCAAAAAAACCCTCACTCATGGAAGTTATTCTCTGTATGTAACATTCTTCACTGAGAGTTAGAGGGAGACAAAGGGGATTTTCATGTGGCATTGCAAATACTTTAAAATTGATCTTAAGAATCACAAAATTCTACTACTGACACTAATATTACACTATGTTAACTAACTGGAATTTAAATAAAAACTTAAAAAAGAAAAATTGAATAAATAAAATTGATCTTAAAAACTCCCTGCTGTCAAAAAGCCTTCAACCAATCTACAGCCAGCAATTTCTCACTGGCCACCTCTCTCCACAAGCATGAGATTTTTCCTCTGTTCATTCTCTTTTCATACAAATTTTTCATTCTTAATTTTTTGGGCAAAGTAGTTTGTCTATCTTTTTGTTACATTATCTTCTTCCAGCTTATGCCTCTAGACTCTCACCTTTTACCCTTGCACAATATATTAAGTTATCTTTCTCAACAAAAGGATTTCTTTCCCAAGAGAAATTCTAGTATGAAATATTAAAATTAGATTTTTTAATTCAATTAAACAATAATCTATTTCTGGGCCATCTATTCTCTTCCTTTTATTTGTCTTTCCATTTTTGCAACCATTAGTATCACACTTTTAAATACTATAGCTATAGAATATAGTTTAATACCTATAAGCAGGGTTAATATACAAATGCTTAACAACTGGTAAAGCACAGGTGTGAACTAAATGAACGAAGCAATCATAACAGAGGGTTGACACACATCACAGGATATAACCATAGGGTGTATGTACAGGCTACCTTTAAGGGAAATGTTCTTCATTACTCTTCCTTTTCAAAATTTCTAGTTTTTTTTCTCACATGATTTTTATTATCAGTTATATTAGTCATTTTGTCTAATTAAAGAAAACTCCTCAAGATTGCAGTTGGGAATTGCACTAAACCTATAGATTAATTTGAAAACAAGAACAACAGAACATTCCCCTGATCTCTGAGAAGGGCAGAGAGGCTGAAGGTTGAATCAACTGCCAATGAGCAATGATTTAATCACTCATGTCTATATAATGAAGCCTCCATAAAAACCCAAAGAACAGGGATTGGAGAGCTTCTGGGTTGGTGAACACATGAAGATCTGGGGAGAGTGGCACACCTGCAGAGGGCATGACAGCTCCACATCCCTTCCCATATACCTTGCCCTATGCATCTCTTCCATCTGGCAATTCCTGAGTTATATTCTTTTATAATAAACTGGTAAAGCATTTTTCAAAGTTCTGTGAGCCATTCTTGCATATTAATCAAACCCAAAGAGGGAATCATGCGAACCTCCAATCTCTAGCCAGTAGGTTAGAAAAACAGGTGACAACCTGGACTTGCAAATGGCACCTGTAGAAGATCAGGGGGCGGTCTTAAAAGCCTCACCTTATAAACTAGGGGATTTGATATCCAGGTAGATAATTTCAGAATTGAGTTCAATTGTCAGATACCCTGTCAGTGTCCCCTGAGAATTGGAGAATTGCTTGGTGTTGAAAATAAAACTACACACTAGCATTGTATTAATAAAGGTTTCCTTATAGTGATATATCTTTGCATTCCTGGATTCGTCTTTTCTTGTTTGTGGTGCTTTTATATTAGACAGTCTATTGAAAGCACTTGACATTTAGGCTACCCTCTTCTGAGAGGCTGCAGAGTGCATGGAATACTTACAGCCTCAACCGAGGGATTCGTTTTGCCCAATAACACTAACACTGGACAATAGCTGAACAGAACAATGATGGGTTCTGGAGCCACAGATACTCATTTAAAAATTAGTCTTTAGCTTAGGACATGGCATAGAATAAGGGCTTTGCCAACACACTCCCGAAAAGTGATGGCAGAATTAGACACTCAGAGAGATAGAGGTAACAGGATGGCATGGAAACAGAGAGTCTTTATAGAATGACACAGTAATCCAAAGTCAAGACGTAAAAGTAAAAACAGGTAGAAGGAAGTGAGAGTGAGATAGAAACAGTCATTGCAGAAGCAGAGAAAAGTTTAGCCATATGGGAGAGAACCTAGAGTAGAAAGTAGCAGTGCTTGCTACTGAGGGACTACAGGGTGAACAGGAACCCCGGCTGGATCACTGTAGTTACAGAGACACTGAGCACCTATGTATCTTGAATGGCATTCCAGTTTTTCAGGATGCCTGACCGTATGACTGTTGAGAGACTGTTTTTGCCTATGTCCCTGCATATCAACTGAAGTTACCTACATATGGCTTTTTTGCTGCCAGAAAAACCTAACTGATGCCATTATATTCTTAAAGTATTGCTAGGTCCAATTTTCTAGTTTAAGCAATTTTTTTTCAATATTCATTCAGAAGATTTGACTAATATTTCACGTGTGTATGTGTACGTGCTTACGTGCACGTGTACACAATCTTTGTAGGTTACATATTTTCCTGTTACATCTTTTTTCCTTCTTTAGTGTACCCTCTGTATTATCTGTCTTAATAGTTTTACTTTGTTGGATTTCACAAAATCACTTGTAGTTTATGATTGCTATTATTGCATAGTTTTCCTTTACCCTTATATTTGATGAGAGTATGTCAGATGGAGAATATATTTTTAAAAATCTATAGCTTTGTGAAACTGAATGCCAAATTCCAAATAAAATTCAAAACTTTGAAACGTTGTAGTTAGGGTGCCTGGGTGGCTCAGTTGGTTAAGTGGCTGCCTTCAGCTTGGGTCATAGTGTCAGGGTCCTGGGATCAAGCCCTACATGAGGCTCCCTGCTTCCAGGAGTCTGCTTTTCCCTCTACCCCCCTCCCCCACTTGTGCACACTCTCTCTCTCTCTCTCAAATAAATAAATAAATAAAATCTTAAAAAAAAATAAAACACTGTAGTATATTTCTTAGAGAATTCTACTTTCTGAAATACCCAGAATTCATTATATGGAAATGTCATGCAATTTTTCTTGCATAGGTTTTTAAAATTTAGTATCATGGTAGGTTCAGGAATCCAGATGCCCATAGATTGGTTGTGTTAATGACCCCACTTAATGACTTCTTTGAATCCACAATGTTTTTCCTATAATTTTAAAGTTCCATCTCACCCTGACTCAGTGCTTGCGCATGTGACTTGTTTTGGTTACTAGGATGTTTACCAACATGACACAAACAGAGGCTTTATTGAAAGGTGCATGTGCTTTTTTGTTGCCTTCTTGCATGATTGGGCCTGCTCACTCTTCCCCTCTGCCCTGCTATGGGAACATGTCCAGCTGGTCTACAGGAAGGATATGGCGGACATGTGGAACAAGGCTAAGTTGTTTCAGACATCTGAGCTCGGGCCACCCTGGTTCAGCCAATTGCCAGCCAGCCCTCAGATGTATGAGAAAATCCAGATGAGATCAGAAGAAGCTTCCAGCTAAACCTATTCAATATCGACAACCTGTAATGAACTAAATAAATGCTTATTATTTTAAGACACTGGGTTTGGGTGGTTTGTTATGAAACATTATTGTGGCAACAGATAATACAGAGATACCAACATAATAATTAATCAATGAAGGGACCTCACTATGTATCTGAGGTACCAAGTCAGAGTTAATATTCACAGATGGTATTGTCATATATTCATAACTCTTTTTGTATTCTTCTGTCTCTGGAGAAATTCATTTATTATCCCAGGAGTGGCAATGGTACCGAGAATGTTCCCCTGTGGCACTTTAGCGGCACTTTAGACACGAGACTTGCCAAAAATAGTGTGACTTTGCTTATTATGCAGTCTTTTGGTGCTTCAAGTGTTAAGAAGATAAATGGATTTTATGTGATCAGGATGGTAAAGATACATTACATTCTCTGCCTCAAATTCTTATGTGGATTTAAGTTGTTGGTGAGAAGAAATGAAAATGTAATCAGGTTTGTGAATGCTTGTAGCTATGATTTTTCCTGATGACTAGTAGATTGTAGAATGCCTTTTAAAGAAATCTTGGAAATACACGCTGTCAGGTGAAGTCCTACTCATATTCGATAGATACAGGTTTCTAAATAGAAAATAGGAGTTTCAGCTCCAGTCAACAAAGATTTATTGATCATCTATTCTGTAGTAGACGTTATAAATACAAAATCAGTGAAAATTAGCCTCTGCCCTAGAGGTCCTTAGAGTTCAGAAAAGAGACAGACAAATCATGACAGACAAATAAATACTATTATAAGTACAATGATGGGTCACGCACACAAAGGTGGTTGAGGGGGTATCAGATGGCGGGTGAGTGCTGTGTTTGTCCAAGATATTTAAAGGATAAGTAGATTTGGAGAAGTAAAAGACCTTAAGTGGGAAAGGATTATAACAAGGAGCAAAGCATGAACAATCATCTAGAGTGTGGAACAGCATCAGTTATACATGAAACCACAGAACATAATGTGGGACCTTAAGTTACACATATATAACCAAAATATATATGTATGCCAAAATATAATCAAAGACTTGTTAGGTATTTGCTTGTGTTATCAAACATGCAATTATTTTTGATAATAGAGATTTTTGTTTTATTTTACATATTGGAAGAATAATCTTTGTGTCTTTTAATACCTTCTACATATCTGTAAATTCCGTATGGACAGAGAACAAGTTTATCTTACTCTTCTGTATCTCAGCACCCAGTACAGTGCCTGAAACTTTATATGAATTCAGTACATATTTGTTAAGCAAATTACTGAATTCTTGAACCTGTCAGCCTTTGCCAAAATCCAATAGAAACTTATCTTTTAAATTATTCTTTTTAAATTTACTCATAGAGTAATCTTCTCAAATAATTTGTCTTTCTCAAATTGTCTTCAATAAAAGCTTAATCTTCTGTTTTATAATTCTCCCCATTTTTGGATTTTAAAATGTATGCTGTCAGTATTGTTTTTCTCCCCATACATTCATCTATGCATTCATCCAAGATATACTTATTGAATACTTGATTATGTGCCAGCATTGTGCTACACCGCAGGGTGGAGTAGTAACAAGCCAGACCTGGTCTGAGCTTCAGTGGGACTTACTTTCCAGCGAGGAAAACAGACTAATACTGAATTAATAATTTACAAGCACATTGGATGTTACATATAAAATCGAATAGTTTTATGAGAGTGTGTAACAGCTTCTTTTAGCTTCTATTAAAGATGGGTGATTTTATGATGATCATATAGTGTGTTTACTTTATGGTATTTTTAGTTTGTGTTCTCTACTTTCTGTTTTGCTATGCCACAGTTGTAATTAATGTGTGGTACATAGAAAATACACTATAAACATTACTTGATGGAATGCATGAATGAAAGAATAAATGAATTTTATTAGAGCCCTGATCCATAGTTTATTGGTTTAATTTCTGTGTAAAAAAAATGAGGTTATTAGTCAAATCTATTTAGTTATCTGGTTTTAGTCAACAAATCTTCATTGAAAGGTATGCGGCAGATGTGGGGAATTCAAAGAAGAGTAAAAAATTTCCTGCCCTTTCATAAATTGCGATTCAGGGAAACAAGATAATAGCATATGAGAAGCTAAACATTTAGCACAAGAAAACATACATATCATATATCTTCAAGACACATAACTGTGCTAGGTAATGTGAAGAATAAAAGAAAAGAGTATACCATGACTTCCGGTTACTTATAATTTAGCTGAGGAGACAAGACAAATATATTTACAATAAAAATAATACCAAACAATAAATGATACATTCTGATGCTCAAGATAATAAGAATCTCAGGACTTCAGCTGATGGAAATCTTCCAAAGCATTAGCATGTTTTCTCATTCAACCAAACATTAGAACAGTTACTCCAAAGTGAGGTATATGTACTTCAGGGGAGAACCAGGCTATTCATTGTACTTTGGGAAAAAAATAATAAAACTTCTACTTATTTAAAATTAATTTTTAAAAAAGCTAGTACTTACTACCACATAATAAAAAATATTGACAACGGGCCATCACAGTCTGTAGCCCGTGAATGTCTGGTGTTAGAATTTAACATGGTATCACATGGAAGCAAAGGAGTGGGAATTGCATTTCCCAGAACAAAGGAGCACCTCCTCCCATTTCTTCATCATGAAGCATTGAGGGTTATCTGGGTTGCTTTAAGTTCTACTTAAACTAATCTTCACGAAATGGACAAATGACTTAAAAATCCTCCAAAGGAACAGCAGATAAAATTAATAATACAAGCACAATTGGGCTAAAAAGAAAATTTTAGCTGCAAGCTTTTTGACAATTACAGTATTAAAAAAGATTTATTCAGATATAACAAAAAGTCACCTCCCCTCAGATTCAAAGTTATGATGAAGCTTTTTGAAGTGTGGATTTTTTTTGTTATTATTGTTAATGAGATCCTCATGTCATATACTGTGCCTTGAGAGAGCTCATGACTAGCAAGAGATTAAAAAACTAAGCATCCAAAACATAAGGACAATCTTGTGCAATTTTTTCAGAAGTTTTTCAAAAGTGACACTTTAGTAAACTCAATAACAAATATTTAGAAGTTTACTTATTAAAAAAGACCACTTGCGCTTTCCACTCCACACAGGGAGGGGTCCATGTGGCATTGTCTTAAATTAAAAGGAATCTTTCACAATATCTGGACCCCTTGACGTCCTGCAAGTGAAGGAGGAGGATGTCCTCAAATTCCCTGCAGCAGGAACCCACTTAGCTGGTACCAACCTTGATTTCCAAGTGGAACAGTGCATCTATAAAAGGAAATGTGATGGCATTTATATCATAAATCTGAAAAGAACCTGGGAGAAGCTTCTGCTGGCTGCTTGTACCATTGTTGCCATTGAAAACCTGGCTCCTGTCAATGTCGTATCATCCGGGGAGACTGGCCAGTGAGCCGTGCTGAAGTGTGCTGCTGCGACCGGAGCCACGGCTATTGCTGGCCGCTTGGTTCCTGTAGACGTCACTGCCCAGATCCAGGCAGCCTCCGGGAGCTGAGACTTCTGGTGGTTACTGATCCCAGGGCTGACCACCGGCTTCTCGCGGAGGCGTCTTATGTTAACCTGCCTACCATTGCGTGGGTAACACAAACTCTCCTCTGCGCTCTGTGGCCATTGCCATCCCTTTTGGCAACAAGGGAGCTCGCTCAAGGGGTCTGACGGGGTGGATGCTGGGCCCAGGAAGTTCCGCGCTTGCGTGGCACCATTTCCCGTGAACACAGACGGGAGCTCACGCCTGATCTTTACTTCTATAGAGATCCTGAAGAGATTGAAAAGGAAGAGCAGGCTGCTGCTGGAAAGGCTGTAGCCCAGGAGGAATTTCAGGGTGAATGGACCGCTCCAGCTCCAGAGTTCAGGGCAACTCCGCCCAAAGTCGCAGACTCCTGGGAAGGTGTGCAGTCGCCCTCTGTGCCCATTCAGCAGTTCCCTGCTGAAGATGGGAGCGCCCGGCCGGCCACTGAAGACTTGTCTGCAGCCCCCACTGCTCAGGCCACTGAAAGGGTAGGAACAACCACTCACTGATCTTAAGCTGCTCTTCCACAAAGGCAAACAAAATGGAAATAAGGTTGAAGGAAGAAAAAACAATTTCTAAAAAAAAAAAAAAAAAAAAAAGCGCTTAGAAAACTGTTTTTTCTTCCAGAGTAAATAGACTGGAATAATTCATGAAGCAATAAGCCACAAACTAACATCCATTCCTTTGTCACTAGTGTTGGAAGACACATAGAAAACACTGCTGAAGCTGAAGACTTTGAGAAACAGGTAAGACAAATTATATAGCATTAGAATTTATGTAGGGATAGAATCCGGTGGCTATATTGGCATTTCTATTGTGTCTTAGATTCTATTTGCTAGAACGTATTTCAAAAAGAAAATTCATGATGGATCACAATTTTGTGCCTCTAAAAGAAGAATATACTGTACACCTGAAGTTAATACTATACTATATGCTAACTAACTGGAATTTAAAGAAAAACTTTAAAGAAAAAGAAGAATTTACTGAAAAAGGTAAATTCTCAGCAATAAGAAAATCCTTACCGAAGTTCTTTTAAAAATATTTTATGGGAAATATATATTATGATGGAGCCGAGGCTTTGCCAGCAATTGAAAATTCAAAAATATTCTAGGTAATGTTTTTATGTGTGAAATCTCTTAACTGCATCATTAATACTCAAGCTTTTCTTTCATCAGAGAAACTGAAGCCAGAAGTGCATCAACTTGGGTTCTTAATTTCATAAAAACATGAGCCTTTAAAATATTGTCAAATATTTACACGACTTAATTAAATAGGAAATAACAATGATAATATTTGAGACCATTGAGATTTTTACTGGTTATTTCATTGAAAAATACTTAAAACTGCTGTGGAATTTAAAGACAAATTAAACTTTTTATTTACAAAAAGGTGTTTAAAATTTGCTGATCTTTTCACTGATGACAAAAGATTTATCAATAAAGTGCTACTTAACAAATATTTAAAAGCAAGCATGCTTATTCTTTAGGTATCATTAAAATAAAGCAAACTTTTTTTTCAGTAAATGAGAAAGTAAACAATTTTGGGGAAAATGGTATTATGGAAAAGGTATTTGAAAAACAAGTGTTTGAAAATATTTTGAATAATATGTGATATTGTGGCTGAAAACTGATACAAGTATGTAACCTATAAGAATGCTTATAGTTGCAAACTTTATGACCTTTTTTATTATGATGTGTAATTGACATACAATATAATATTAATTTCAGGTGTGTAACTGTGATTAGACATTTGTATACATTGCCAGGCGCCTGGGTGGCTCAGTTAGTTAAGCGGCTGTCTTCTGTGGCTCAGGTCATGATCCCAGGGTCCTGGAATCTGGAATCGGCTCCCTGCTCAGTGGGGGAGTCTGCTTCTTCCTCTGCCCCTCCCCCCTGCTTGTGCATGTGCTCTCTCTCTCTCTCAAAAAAAAAAATCTTAAAAAATTTTTTTACACATTTGTATACATAAAATGATCACCACAAGAAGTCCAGTTACCATACATCATACAAAGTTAATACAATATTATTAACTATATTACCCATGCTGTACATTATATTCCTGTAACTTATTTATTTTATAACTGGAAGTTTGTATTTCTTAATCATCTTCACCAATTTCCCCCCTCGAACACCCTCCCCTCTGGCAACTACCAATCTGTTTTCTGTAACTATGAGTTTGGGTTTTGTTTTGTTTTGTTTTGTTTGTTCCGTTTTTTAGATTCCACATGCAAATGAAATCATGTGGTATTTGTCTTTATATGTCTGACTTATTTTGCTTAGCGTAGTACCCCCAGGTCCATCCATGTCACAAATATAACTTTTGAATAGAATTTTCTACCCTATCCAAATATCTTCCAAATGAAGAGTTTTGAATCCTTTTACATTTTTTAAGAAACACAATGCCTACATCAAGGTGACATCAAGGAGAACTGACTTTCCTGTTTGAATTTCAACAAAAAGTTTTATATTGTTAGTGCCTGGGCATAAAAAATGAGTATTGTAATTTAATAACTGAAGACTAAGATTTACTTTGTCCATTTGAAATATTTTTTTCATCTATGATGGCCATTAAAATTAAGCATTGCATCAATCAAATCTAGAATCCAAGCCCTCAAAATATTATATCACTAAGTATTATGGCAAGATTAAAATAAGATGATCCTACAAAGTATGAGCAAAAAAATTTTTGTTATTGATAAACATAATAAAATATCACTTTAGTTTAAAAATATTTGCTTTATTATTACCTAATCTTTCAATCTTTCTCTTTTTTCCCTTATGGTTGTGAGCATACATAAAATATCAATATAAAAATACATGCATTCAATTTGTAAATAAATGTGTGTAAATGTATACACAAATTTACTTTCATTTAGTAGAGGTGTGGGTTCAAATATTTTCTACTGATCAAGATATGTGATCAAAAAAATTTGGAAATCATTGGATTGGTAAAAGGGATGTAAAGGGCCTTCTAGAGATAGTTAATCTGATGGAGTAACATGATATAATTGGAGAGAAAACAGAAGCAATATAAAAAATTCTAATACTATTTTATAAAATAGAAAAAAGTGGGAATAATTTAGTATAGAAAGTAATAGTTTTACACTTTTCAAAACCCTCTTATAACACCACTATGTTCATTTAAGTTCAACATTTGTTGGGTACCTAGTGGGTTCTGCGTGGCCCTGGCAATGAAAAAAATGAATAAGATGGGGTGTCCTTTCCAGACTTGCCCAGTGTCAAATGGGGAAAACAGAGGTGTGTGACCATATGAAGTAGTGGAATCATGTGAATTAGCAGGTAATTTTCATAAAGTATTGCAAGAAGTATACAAGGGAGTTCTATGAATAATATAAGATGATATCTAGTGAAGTCTGATGGGATAGGGCTAGAGAAGGCTTCCTGGTGAAGGTGGTACCTGAACTAAGCTTTCTTGAGACTATATTAAAAAATAGTATAATTGATTCAAAATAAGGAATTTGAATAAATTAGAAAGTATTCATGATGTTTCATTTTTTTAATGAGACAGAAAAATCTGTAAAACAATTTATAAAGATTTCTATCTTTATAAAACATTTTAAGTGTTGATTGATGGAGGTATGAACTTCAATTATCTGGAACATTCTTCAGACTACACTTGTGCCAAATCAATAATACACTTTCTTTTACTCTTCCTCATTCAGTCAACAATTCTTGAATATCGACTCTGTTTCAGGCACCGAGCTAGGTGCCCAGGAATTCTTGCAGTCAAGTAAGACAGTGTTTCTGCCTGTAAGGGACTTAAACTAGCATTGCAGACATAGTGTTGTAAAGCAATCCATGTAAGTTAGCGTGAGAACTGTTCAAATAAAAATTGAAACGATATGCATGTTGCATTTGATCAAAGGAGAGACTGATGATCTTTGCCTAAAAGAGAAGAAAGTGGGCCATGTCAGAAAAGGCTTTCCAGATGAAATGGTGGTTAATCTAGGTCTTGAGGAATGAAGGAGACTTTGCCAAGATGGTGGAAGGAAAGACATTCTAGGGAGAAGAACCAGCATATGTAAGTGCAAGCAAGTCTGCCACCATTTTCTAGTCCCTTATAATTATTTGCTATTCACATTCTTATTCACCATTACTTCACAACTTCTTGCTTAGTAGATTAATTCTGTTAGATCAAGATTTACAAGATGTCTGTCTTCAGCATGTCTGCAATCTGATTTGCCTTTGGAAAGTGGAAATATTTAGAACTACATTCTCACTAACAATGGACAATTTCAGCATTCATATAAGTTGGAGACACGAGATTCTTTATGGTCACTGGCCTAGAAAGTATGGCCTTATTGATAGTTGTGGGTGATGACTGGACTTTACAGTGTCACTGGACCTGTTGGCTCATTGCCTGACTCACCCTGCCTTCCATCTAAGAAAATCTCTCCCCTGACCACACCCATGGTTGCCATGTTTGTAGCACAGGTCTTAAGATCCTTAACTCTAGGGTCTCACCACAGCCGACTGGACAGATAACTCAGAGAAAAACAACTCAAAGCACAGTTGGGCCAAACAAATTCTCTTTCTGAGAATCTGAGGTTAAGATGTTATGCTTTGGACACTTAGTGGTAGAGTCTTGAATGAAATATCTGAACTCTGGGCCTGCTAGTTGGCAGAGAGAAACTACCCATCAGTACCAAAAAATGTCAACTGTCTGAGAGGTATACCTATGGGCACAGGTCAAGGTAGCATGGGAATAACTCCCCAAGACTTACTAGGCCAGGGCAGTGATCATTATACCAAAGAATTCAAGATACCCTGAAATGGCTATGTAGCTTCTGACTCCAAAGATACTTGCCTAGGGTGCTGAGAAAAACTTTCCAATAGATCAGGTAAAAGGGAGTTAATTTGAAGACTATGTGAGAATCTCACATAATCCAACTATAGATAGTACTGCTAGGCCTCATAACTGCTGGAAAAAACAACTTCAGACAAACCACCTTTTTAAAATTTTTTCTCTCAGGCAGCACCATTTCTCTTCTCTGCATCTTTCTATCCATGCCTATGTTTCGTTCTCCTTTAGGCAGCCAGGTTTATTTTAAAAGACTCTTAGTTTCTGTTCCTGAGTAACTTCACTCTAACGTGAGCCTCTGCCTTACCCTGAGCCATTTTGGCACAGACCTGACGCTACTGCTCCAGTAACCACTACTGCTTTCTAAGTCAGACTTTTTCTGTCACTTAGTTTGAATTCTTGTGCCCGTAGGTATGCCTCTGAGACAGTTGACATTTTTGGTATTGATGGGTAGAGTTTTTCTCTGCCAATTAGCAATCTCGGTTTGGATATCTTATTCAGGACCCTTTACTACCAAGTGTTCAAAGCATAACATCTAAACCTCAGTTGGCAAAATATCCTAGATAGTATATATTTAAAAAGCATTGCTGGAGCATTTGTGAAAATAGGCAAGTTGGCAAAAGTCCTGGGTTCTGGCACGGGGAAAGCAAAGACTGGGTTTTGCCAGGATGTCATCGTTGTGGGGCATGTCAGTAGCATGTTTCATCCAAGTTACAACTAGATAGACTTAGTCTTGAGATAGGATTAGGCAAGCTTGCCTTGTTGCTGAAAGAAAGCAGGATAGTCTAGTAGAGAAAGGAGGTGAGGCTCAAGGTTAAGTGGCATTTGATATCAACAACATTAAGGCAATCAAGAAAACTAAGCCGGCCATAAATCAGGGCATGCTTGGAGGGAGCAGTTATTTTAGTCAAGAGCATCTGCTGAAAGAGGCCTATAATTTCAGAGCAACTCAGAGCTATTGGACAGCAGTTGCTTCTGGATCATGAAGAGCCTTTTGTAGCCAGCGTAGGTCTAGGACCAGTTAGGAGCCTTTAGGGCTGTTGTCCAATAGGGATGAATACACTGTCTTCTGCACAGACTTGGATTTTGAGTGGTCTGTGATCCCCACAGGGGCTCTAATGGATCCAGTCTGGCACCTTGGAGAGGATTTTATTCTACTGATTGTCAAGGTCACTCCCTATTGCATCACCTTAGTTTAGTTTCTTCATGGCACCTATCATCATCTGAAAATTCTATTTATGTACTTATTGTCCTGTCTCCCCCCAGGAAAATGTAAATTCCTTTAGGGCAGAGACATTAATCTGTTTTTTTTCTTTTTTTCCCCATTGCTGTGTTCTTAGCACCTTGAACAATATTTTGCTCTTGGTATGGTCTCAGTAAATATTTGTTGAGAAAATAAACAAAAGTCCATGAACTCAGTGACATGGTCATGGGCTAAGGGCCTGGACAACAGTCTAAGCCCTGGTGATCCTAACAGTCCTTGATTAACCTGTCTATGTTTTAAACATACTAGGAAAACTTAACTGGGTGCCAACAACTGTCACCAACCTCCCACCACATCCACAACCAAATTCGGTCCTCAAGTTTGATTTTGCAAATGTTCTGAGAAGAAAAAATGTGACTGTACCATTCTGGTAAGAGTGTGCCTCTACTTGTTTCTGTTGAACAAACTCTTAGCCACAAACATTTTCTGTTTTTCAGCCTGCTTCTGAGATGACTCCCTAATACCTACTTCCCCTTTCCCCATTTTCTCTCTTTCTTCTCAATAAAACAAAGTCCTCAGTTCTTATAGGCTATAAACAATCTCTCTATTGGGGAAGTGTGAGTGAGCATATTTTCAGGAAACAGCCGAAATTTCTCCATGTACTTTGCTTTTTTGAAAAGCAGCCACATGGCTCAATATGTGTACAGCACATATTTACTAATTAACAAACAGCCTCCCACTGAGTCAGCCTCCTTCCGCTCCCTATTTCCTTTTCCTTTCTTAGAAAATTGCTTGCAAGAATACAACCTGGCCCAGCACTTCTTGACATATAGTGTGACTATACTTGTTAGCATGAACACTGTCCTCTTGAAATACACATTTCTTTAGATGGTGTAATCAAAGTGAAAATAGCAGTCTGTTAACAAAAGTAAGTTTTGTAGACACTAAGAGATCATCGACTTTTTATGATGATCATGATGATGTGATCTCTTTCTTTGAAAGCAGGATGCTAGAGTAAATTTTATTAAGTTGCAGAACGAAATAATCAGCTTTAAGATATGAAATTTTCGTTAGTGATTGAGTCAATCGACAGATATTTATTGAACATCTACTATATAAAATGATCTGAAGTGTATAATCAACATACAAGGAAACATGAAAGTATCCCAGACTTGGAAGATCTATTTGGTGAAATAGGCTGGTATGCTACCTCATTGGCATCTCAAACTTAATATGTCCAGAAGTGAGCCACTCGTATCCTTATTAGAACTGTTTTTAGTGTTCCTTATTTCAATAAGTGGTTCACAATCTAGCAGAAGAAATAGATAAAAATCAACATTTATGAAACAGTGTTAGTGCTTTCATGGAGTTAGGCACAAGATATATATTAAAGAAGAAACATTAAATGCAACTAAATGCAATGAAATGTAGAAATCAGTGTTCTTCATCAGAGGAGAATTTCCTGTGGTCATTTAAAAATAGATTAAAGCATGCATCACTGGTGATTCTTTTTAAATATATTTTTTCTTCTCTGCAACTCTGTGTCTACCTTATGGGCTAATAGAATTATCCCCTCAATAACATGGGTCATTCTTTTTGATGTTTCTGCCTGAGAATTTAGTGCCTTTCTGACTCATGTATTTTCCTGACAAAACTAAATTGAACTGCCACCAAAAAGGGCCAGCTGCTTTTATTATTCACAAAGTTTAAAGTTTCCTCTTAGCCAAATAATTAATTAATTAAAAATTAAAAATTAAAAAAAAATGCTGCAGTAAAAAAAATTTAAATAAATGAATAAATAACAAAGTTCCCTCTTCTCTAGCTATGACTGAATCAGTAATTACGGTGGCAACCATTTTGATTAACACATCTGTTCACTTGCTTTGATAAATTATCTTTACTTTGCAAATCCCCTTTGGACTGCACAATTAGTGATAGGACTGTTAAAACCAAAGAACAGTTTTGGATGTAATAGGCATTATAATTTGTCCTCTGTTTGAAAAGACAACTTTAGTTCTATAATATTGAAAGAATATATTCAGAACCTCAATAATAGAGAATTATTTATAATTCAACCAATTGTAAAACATATAGTGATAATGTAGTCTAGGTCTAATTTTCCAGTGTATTGGTGTGTAGCATATATAAGCCCTATTCAATATAAAGTCTCTGTAGTTCAGTGCAGAATATTTCCTCATGAGAGGGGAGATGGTTCCTGGAGCAGTTAGGCAAAGATCATTATGAGTCTCTTGACAAGATTAGTTTTTATTTTTGTGGATTTATTCATGCATACAGGTGAGATTGAGAAAAAATTAATGAATTGCTAATGAAATAGTATTGTGTAGTATTCCAATAGTCAGTTTCAGATTAAAAGGTAATTAGTAGAATAGATAACTGCTCGTGAAGATTAAGATCTTCTGTCCTGCAGACAACAACCCATCTCCTATCATTTTCAGTATTTTGTCTTCATTCTTTTGAGACTGGGAAGCTTTTTGGTAGTCAAAGCCTTGATAGATATGAATATTTGACAGGAAAAGAATAGGATCAATGGGTTTCTAATTATAGAAAGATAAATGTGCAAAAACCTAGAGGCCTGAAAAAAGATATTTGGGAAAAGTGATTTTATTAGGTATTGATTCAAAAGTAATTTAATGGTTAATATTTGTGACATGGGTATTATATTCCAGACATCACAAAAATAACTTTACATGGACTATCATGTTTAATCTTTATATAAATCCAATTTTTAAAGATGATCCCCTTTCAAAGGGAAGAAAAATAATCTTCGAAGTGTGGAGGTTTGAACCAACAACTCCTTTGGGTTTTGCCTTCAAAATATTTCCAGAATTGGGCCACTTTTACCATATCCGTCACTGTTGTCTAAACCATCTTCATTTTCCACCTCACCATTGCAATAGCTTTCAAACTGGTCTCCCTGTTTCTATTTTTGCTGTTTTATAATCCATTCTTCACATTGCATTCAGAAAAATATTTTTTAAATTGGTGTAAGATCAGGTCACACTTTTGCTAAAAACTCTCTAAAGATTTTCCATCTAAAATAAAATCTAAACTTTTTACCAAAGCCTACAAGGCACTACATGGTTCCATGCTTTAGAGGTGCCCCCATATTACAAAAGCACAAAAATAGATTTCAAAAAGGACATGCAGGTAATCTTTATCACTGAGGAGCCATTTCTCAGAACCGGCACAACGCAGCCCCATCCTAAACATACACTCTTAAAACTTACATGTTCAGGCCCCAGGGAAATGTCTGTCCGTATTTTTTACTTATGCCTTCAAAATAAAAGGCAACTTGTATCCTGTGAGTGCGCTGTGAATATTTGCAGATTGTGCTGTTGCCAACATCTGAGATTGACATGACTTCAAAAGGCAGTGGAAGAACTTTAAGACTCATTAACTTCTCAAATCCTCTCTCCTAGATAGCATGAATACAATAAATTCTTGCACAATGAAACACTACCTCCCAATAGTGCCCTGCACCTTTTTTCTGTTCCAATTTATGGCTCAGAAAAACGACATGTGGGACCTGAGGAACAATAATTGCATGTGGGGCCTGAGAGATATTTTGCAATATTTAACAATTTATATTTACTCCTAAATTTGTATATAGAGCTGAACATAATTTACAAAGCACGATACTAGTTCTTTACATTGGCATTAGACATAAAATGTAAAATTGCAAATAGTTTTCATTCTTTGACAAAACTTTAATAAGATTTCATTAAAACTTTGAAAAATAAAATTCAAATGTTAGCTTTACTTATGTAATGTTAATTAAAAATTTTATTTTCATTAATCATAATTTTGAATTTTGCCCTTTAATGTTAATGGGTAATTCTAAACATTTTAGAAAAAATAGAACACTTTTGAAAACATGAATGAAAATAATTTTAATTTTTATATTTATTATGTTTTTGGATAAAATATAAATTCAAATTATGAGTACATTGAATACAATTATATATTTTTTATTCTTTAGGTCTTTAAGAATGAGGACAAGTTGAAAGCATGATAGAAATTCAAAAATACAAAACCGATCCCCCAAAATAAAAGGAACCTGAAAAGAAAAATGAAATGGGAAAACTCCAAAAAAGCAGACCGCTTAAAATTTTAAAACCTAGAAACAATGAGTCAAGTACAGCCCACATAAAATTTATGAAAACACATTACAAATTATTTAATAAAGAATTAATGATCAAAACAATGAAAACAAATAAGAAAATTATTCTTATCAAATTCACAACTTATACATGTCATTAGTCTGTGTGACTTCATATTCTTTGCTAAATGAAGGTTTAATTACTAATTAAAACAAAGGGAATGTAGGTGAGCCTCCCTTTGTACTCTTGCTATGGTTTCATAAATGTTCATAAAAAAGGTTTCATAAATGTTCATAAATGCTAGTGAAATATTTGTTATTTTTCTTCACTGAACTTATCATGGAATGGCATATTATATGTCTACTTATTTATTTGCTTATGGTATGTTTCCTGGTAGATTTTAAGTTCAACGAGAGCAAGAAATTTGTTTTCTTCATGTCGCCATCTATTCACAAGTCCAAAACAATGCTTGTCACAAAGTTTGGGTTCAAGAAATTTTTGTTTAATGTAGAACAGTCTTAACTACTAGATATACTGCATTCCTTGGAGAGGGTTGTGTAATCCTCTGGGAAGATATTGGGGAAAAAGGAAAACAAAGTTGAAATCACAGTATTAGTTGGTATTACAGAAAACCTTTTAGCCTATCCTTCTGATGTTATTATTAAAACTCAGTGATCACTAACTGCTTATTTAGTCTTATCATTAACCTCGTACTAACTATGTGCAAAATATTGTCTTGGGTAGTGTGAATTTAAAGAGAAGAAAGACATGAGACACATTATTGTTGATTGTATTAGTGTCAAAATACTTGCTGTCCCTCCTTACTGTATCTATCTTGACAGGGGAAGTACACTTCCCAATCCACTGACCTCATGCTTGCTCAAGTGTGCTTTGGCCAATAAAATGTGGGTAGCAGTGACTTATGTCAATTCTGAGCAGAATCATTGAGTCATCCAATGGCTCCACTCTTACTCTTTTCCCTCTACCACTAATTGGCCTGTCCCAAATAAAGGCAGCCTTTTCAGCCTATATCCTGGGATGAAAATGACCTTAGGCAGAATGGAAGCTGAACTGCAAAAGGTATGTAGTGTGAGCAAGAAATAAGCCTTTGTTGTTTAAAGCCAGCAGTGTGTGAGAGTTGGCTTGTACTGGTTTGTGGGAAATGACTGTATGAATCTCCTCCCAATTCTGCATTAGGTGATGCCAGTAGCTTAAAACTGGCTAAGGTGAGAGTATTTACATTATGGAAATTGCCAAATACTACAAATCAAGACTTTTATTCCTGGAGAGCTTGTCATTAAATATTTATCAATACTCCAATATTTAGTCACTAATAGTTGAGGTTGTTACCTCTTCACAACTTTGCCTAAGTTGTCTGATGCACTGTTCTCTAACAGTTTATAACCTGTGGTAGATATTAATAGGCCAAAATAGAATAACAGTATAGTAAGAGCTACCTTAAGAAAAGAACAAGATTTTGTGGGTGTCGGAAACTGTGAATGCTCTGAGATTTTACCCTTTCTTGCGGGCTCACAGATTAGCCTGCCAATTTCATGGATGTTGGCAGAGGACATGAGACTCCTGGATCAGAGACAAAGGACTATTACTCATAGAAAAAACACAGCATAAACTTCATGTTCCTGTCTGTTTCCCTTGTTCCCAAAGTCACCAGGGAAGTGAAACAGCCTAGGTAGATGCAGTACGTGCAATGAGTTTGTGTCACTGCTAAGGAATCTTTTTAAATGCACTGCAAACAAACCTCCCCAACTTTTGCCCTGAGGGAAACATTATCTTTATTATATTTGACAATAAGCAAACCTGCCTTGCCTTAGAGGAAGACACCATTTCTATCTTCCAAGGCTGTTTGCTATACAGAATTCTTGAGAGACAAACCAGAACAAAAGCCATCAGTGGCTCTACACACAAGGGCAGAAATATGAGAGACCCCTAGAGAATTGTCTCCCTGAATGGATACAATCTCTGAAGAGCACTTAACTCTGACAGGAAGGTTTTCATGGTCCCCCATTTTAGCACATTTCTAGGGTCTCTCTTTGAGAGTAACACATGGTGTTTTCCTCCCCCTCTTTTCTTTGCTTTTCTGTGTCCTAGACCTTTGTTAGATCATCAAATTTAACCAGTCATTGAACTTAGTGCAATAAAAATTGAGGTGTTGGGGTGCCTGGGTGGCTCAGTCGTTAAGCGTCTGCCTTCGGCTCAGGGCATGATCCCAGCATTCTGGGATCGAGCCCCACATCAGGCTCCTCCACTGGAAACCTGCTTCATCCTCTCCCACTCCCCCTGCTTGTGTTCCACTCTCGCTGGCTGTCTCTATCTCTGTCAAATGACTAAATAAAATCTTTAAAAAAATAAAAATTGAGGGGCGCCTGGGTGGCACAGCGGTTAAGCATCTGCCTTCGGCTCAGGGCGTGATCCCAGCATTCTGGGATCGAGCCCCACATCAGGCTCCTCCACTATGAGCCTGCTTCTTCCTCTCCCACTCCCCCTGCTTGTGTTCCCTCTCTCGCTGGCTGTCTCTATCTCTGTCAAATAAATAAATAAAATCTTTAAAAAAATAAAATAAAAATTGAGGTGTTAATAATGGAGTGTGTGTGTGTGTGTGTGTTTATTGAGTGATAGTAAGGTTTATTGAATGATGAAGTACAAAGCTCCCGAAGAGGGAGGGGACCTAAGAGGGTTGCCCGTGGATGGGGTTTTTGTTGTTTCTCTAAGTGACAGTATAAATAGGGCTAAGTAACTGCTCGGACTCTGCTGTCAGTCCCACCTGAGGAAAATCCCAGACTTTTCACTCACTAGCCATTAAAACCATGGACAATTTTAAGTAAAATGATGCCTATGTAGTGGAAGAATCCTTGTGTAGTATTAACAGAGGCATTCTGCATTCTTGCTGTTTCTTGGGATTTACCTACTTGCCCTGGGCTTCCCCCTTAGAGTCAATATAGAGATGGAGGATCCAGCCTAGATTTACAAAGTATTGCTTACCTTTAAGTTTTTGAATGGTCAAAGTCTATAATAGAGACAATAACCTGAGAGCCTGAAAACCAGGCTAGAGAAACTGTACTTTCACAGTGGAGGCCTTTGAGCACCACGGGAAGGCACTGAGTTGGGCTTATCCTCATCTCACACCACTAGTGGAGAAAAGATGAAATCAAGGGGGAGCTTGAAAGTTTATACTGAGTGAGATTAAATTCTGAATTTACTTCTTTTAAAATTAGAAGTGCCTGGAATTACTTTGATTGGGCATGTTTATATTTTCCCTCAATTAGTGGACATAGGTGCTTACAGACTGATTCGTATTCAATTCTAGAAAAATGAATGAAGCATTTTTGGAGCATCTGAGGGCATTTTGACCGGTAAATTTTAAATCTGCTACTCACGTGAGGGAGTGGTACATTGCCACATAGAATGTGTTCAATTAGCTTTATTTATTGTTACTAACAGTATTATGCATGTACATTTACAAAGTCTTGGAACAGCTGACAAGTATTTAAAATCTGGCTCGGGTGTACCCTGCTTAGTGCTTTCCTTTAGTGTGGCTTCAGACTTCTCACTCTCTTATTTAGTAACTAATTCTCTCTAAAGTGTTAATTGACAGATTTACTTTTCCCAGGAAAATTTTCCAGTTGCATAAGACAACAAAACACAAAAGCCCTTCAGGACCCAGAAAGAATGCACATCTAATTATGGGGTGCAAAATCTGAGACTAGCCATGGAGATATTTTGGGGTAGAGGAAAAGTCTTTCTTTTCTCAAATTATATGTCAGAAGTGTCTGCCTACTTTGTTTTTTTCCCCCAAGATGCACAGTTCGGTGCAGGATTCTCAAAGTGCAATATCAAAGGAGAGAGTAATAGTGGAGATTTATGATTCTGCTGGCAGACTTTAAGGAGAATTATTTTGGCCAGGTTTCCAAATTTCCTCTCTACACTCCACCCTTTCACAGGCCTGAAATTATACCATTTGGTGTCGATCTTGTTCAACTGTGAGTAACAATAGCTGTGAATATATTATTTGTGTTTTTCATCATTGATGCTTTCCTGCCTTGAGATTCATCCAATGAAACATATTGATATTTACCTGGCTCCACAGGAACTCTCATAAATGATCATTCTACTTTGGTCAGCAAAATGTTTAACATTATTGTTATAGTTCCAAAAGAGGGACACTGCTTCATCAATCTAATTCTTAAATGTTAATGTTTGGACCAATATTCTTTAAAAAATAACCTATAATTCTCTTTAAAAATTAGTATTAGCCAGCAACTTAATATTAGCTCATTTTCCCCCTATTAAATCATTTGCTACTTCCTCTGTCTTCAGGAGAGGAGACATAAAAAGGTATCTGTATTTTGATAAGTAGCATTTTTTGAAAACTGTTTTTATTCTACTAGCGATAATGACTTAATTTCTGCTTGGCTTTGATCCTAATGATCAAGTCTTCATAGATACATTTTAATCTTTGTTTTTCTCCTTTTTCTTTTTTTTTTTTTAAAGATTTTATTTATTTATTTGACAGAGATAGAGACAGCCAGCGAGAGAGGGAACACAAGCAGGGGGAGTGGGAGAGGAAGAGGCAGGCTCCCAGCGGAGGAGCCCGATGTGGGACTCGATCCCGGAACGCCAGGATCACGCCCTGAGCCGAAGGCAGACGCTTAACCGCTGTGCCACCCAGGCGCCCCTGTTTTTCTCCTTTTTCTAGAAAAAAAATTTTTTTTGGTAATTTACTTGAAGTGTTTTCAATTTTATTCCACTTAGTTTGGAAAAATCACTTAATATTTAAAATTACTATTGAATGCTTCCCTCTCTGAAGTGTCTGGAAATGGATTCTCCAAATTCTACATAAAGATAAATCCTTGGTGAAACCATTGGTGTGAAAGCTCTATACAACTTTTTTTTTTTTTTTAAAGAGTGAGATCATATATGTATACCTAATTTTTGTTAAACAGCAAAATTCGACTGAGTATATTTGAAGATCTAATAGATATAATTTGAAGGTCCAATTTATTCAATGATTCATGAATTGGGCAGCATACCATCTAGCAAATAGAAAGGAACTCCAAGGAGCTGTACAAAATGGAAGGCTTTTATAGGCAGAAGGGGGTGGGAAAAGGGAGTTTCTGGCACAGAGTGGATTGATTGTGTCAGGCAATGTCACCTTCCTATTGGGGACAGCAGTGGTCTACCCAGCATATTTCCTCACTGGTGCTGACCAGGTAACTCCAGTATGACTAGTTAAAGGTTACATTCCTGGGAGAGGCAGAAAATTAATTAAGTTAGGTATTAATTAATTCTTTGTTTGCTGACATGGGGCTTAGTGCAAGTGACTCCATTTCGGTCCTGTGGTCCTCTTTTGTTTTAACAATACATAGTGCCAAGCATATGGTGGTAACAGGTATATTTTTAAAGACAGCACAGAATTTATACTTAAAAAACACTTCCTTTTGTTAAAATGGAAATCAAATGCCTTTATTCCCAGGACTGCTCTTAAAGATGTGCAGGTTAGTGGGGGTTGTAATCCAAACAGCTGGCATGCACATTTGTTTTGTTGCCCACAAGTGAAGGCTGCATCTGCCCAGAAAGGGTGCCTCTTTTATGGTACAGACCTTCCATTTTCATATCTTGGTAAATTATAACCTGCCTCTCCCACTCATGTGTTCTTTCTGTCCTCTTGCCCGTCTCTATTAAATCTATACAACACTCTTAATAAAAGTTACTGAAAATAAAATCTTATTCTCTTTCCTAAAACCTATTTTGGGCCTTGATTTCCAGTTAAGAGGACAAGTTCATTTGCTCTGTTGGCTTGTTAAATTTCTAGTACCGCCATCTTAAATCTTAATTTATTTTGTTCTGTGTGTATTTCCTGGTATTCTTATATGTCTGAGAAAAGCATTACTATGTATACAATTATAAATACAATACATAAATACAATTATAAATAAAATACATACTTAAAACTATTTTATCGTTATAGATTATGAACTTTAAGCCCCAAATTATTTTGTATGATATAAGTTGCATAGTTGCTCCCATTAATTCAACATCAGTTTCAGATTCAGACGTGGAAGATATTTAAATAACAAACAAGAAGAGTTAGAGTGAAAGTATCTCAGAATGAGGAGGATGGTTACACTTCTATAGCATGCCTCGTTTGTATAGTTCCAGTGATGAGGAATTCTCTATTTTCAGAAAATTGTGAAAGCTTGTAGCTTTTACATTTCAAATTGGTGATAAACTGGTGAGGTCTGATGACTCTTTTATTTAAATAGTTGAAGGCAATCATTGTCATGCTCCTTAGTCCACGTTTCTCTAGGCTAATCAAAATTTAGGCAAACCAAAAATTAGGCAAACCAAATTTCTCTGTAAAATGTCTACTTTGGATCTGATTTATCAACCTGCTCAATTTTCTTTACTTCATACACTTTTTAAATGTGTCATGCCCATGAATGGATGCAATTCCTTCAGATATAATCTGACAAAGGAGGTGTAGAGCAGGATGGTATCTTTGCTAATTCTAGATATTAAGGGTATTGACCCTTAGTTCATGTACAGGTTCATGGATTTCATAAATCTTTTACCAAATCTATAGCCTGATTATTAAATTAATCAAAGTTAGTATATAAGGCCACCCATGGAATATCTTCTTTCAGAAAAATATAGAAAGATATTAGATAACCATGTCAGAAAAGAGAAACATAAAATTAGTCTTGGAGGGGAGTAAAGTAAATTTGCAATCTGAATTGCCTATTGTATTTTAAAATAAGACCTTACAGAAAGTTTGTTCAGTAAATTTGTTGTCTTCAAATTCTTTCTGTTACAGATTCTGAACATTCATGTTTGTTCAGGGAGCCATGATTATGTTGAGTGGTGTGAGGTTTGGAGCCGGGGTTTTTAAATACGTATCCTCTTGAGGACCTGAGGGAAGAGATTTAATTGCTACACTTTCCAAGATGGGGCTAATAGCATTTCCAGCAATACCCATATTTGTTGTGTAGATTATTCCACTGATGTGTGTACCATGCTTTGAAGATAAAATGTAACAGACACCCTGACTCTGGGGTAAAGTACATCTTTAATGACTGGTTTGTCAACATGCAATTAAAAAAAAAAAAAAAAAAAGAGGTGATGTCTTGTGACCTTACATTGCAATATTGGTTTAAAATTGTCCAGGGAGAACAGAATTGGGTTTTCCAAGTTTTTCAATTAAATTCCTCATTTGTTGTTGTGGATCCCCTGGTGTCACAGATGCTTGCCTCCATAGGCAGAAACTCATTGACACAATAGAGTTTGGACTATAAGTGAAGTGAAAGATTTTAGACTCAGACTAATAAAGGAGTATCATTATGCACTCTTATCTGTTAGTGTGATTTGATGGCAGCCAACAGAAATTAACCCCAGTTAACTTAAGCAAAGTCAACTTATTGGAAAGATATGGGACATTATTCTGAATAACTAGACTTGAGAATGGGCAAGAACTGAGGCCACACATCAATGGGCTCATGGCAGGAATTGTCTTGTCAGGATGTTATTGACCCAATGGGATCCATAGTCTTCATTTTCAGAGTCTATGATCCTCTGCTCAAGATTCTGTTTGGAATCTTATTTATGGAAGAAGTAGGACCCTGATCACTATCCTCTAGATCAATAGTTCTCAAGTTTTTTGTTCTTAAGAACTCTACACTCTTACAGATTATTGAGGACTCCAAAGAACTTTCGTTAATATGGGTTATATCCATTTATATTTACTGTATTATAAGCTAAAAGTGAGACAGTTTTAAACTTTCATTTATTAATTTATTTAAAATATCAGTAATAGGCTTATTACATGTTAACATAGATAGCATACGCTTATGAAAAACAATTATATTGTCTCAAACAAAAAACGAGTATTTACATTTTTGAAATATCTTTAATGTTTGGCTTGATAGAAGATGGATGAATTCTCATATCTCTTCTGTATTCAGTCTTTTGCAGTATATTGTCTCAGTTGAAGTATATGAAGAAAATTTGGTTTCGCACAAGTAGTTAAAAAACAGAGGAGTATTTTTAAAGCTTTTTCTAGTTAATTGTGGAAAAAATATGTTAAGCTGTATAATAGAGACAATAATATGGAAGGCTGAAGACTAATCTACTGAAGCTATACCTCGGTGGAGACCTTTGAGGACTGGAAGAAGTCATTGGGATGGGATACCTACTCCTCATGTCCCTTCTGCATAAAGCTATATGAAGCACCCCCTTTTACCCATCACCATCTTTCTCACACCATTACTGGCAACAACATAAAACCAAGGCAAAGTTAAGAGTCTTGCACTGGCCAAGATTAAATTCTGAATTTACTTCCTTTAAAATCAGAAGTATCTGAAATTAAACATGGTCACTTGGAGGGTTTTCCAGTCTTATATAGCAAACCCATTCTAGTGTGCCCACTTCTCTAAGCCTTTCAGTCCCTTCTTTCATTAAAATGACATGACATATCTGGCAACTTTTGTTGGTTTAATATGGGGCATCTTTTTTTTTTTTTTCCTAAGCTCCGAGGAACTATCCCAGTAGCATACTGGAGCACTTACCCATGGCCCTGACCAAGATGTTTAGTCCTGCATTATTAAAGAATGTCTGCATATTGACAAACACCCATATTCAGTTTTATATTCCATCTCTCTTCATCCAACACTCTCCAGATACACTCACTTTCTCAGTTCCTACTGGAACGTATTAGCCAGGTCTTATAGCCACTTCAGCATATACTCTCTCTCCACCCTCAGCAGGCCTTGCACTTCTCCAATCTGGTCTATAGAGATTTGATCCTAATTATGTGTCTGTAACCAGGGAGGTGGAAGCAGATCTTGAGGAGGGCAATATGGTAGTCTAAGGCTTCTGTCTCGTATGAGTCCTCCACATAGGCTTCAAGCAAGGAAGTGAAAGTGGATTTATCTTCCAGTAAGAGAATGTAGGTCAATTCTGTGGGCCCAAAGGGTGAAGGGAAATTTAGAGGTTCAAGGTTCTGAAGTGCATCTACCCAGATATCCCCATCCCAAATTTTGGTTCTACTTCCCCAACAGACCCAGACTTTGTCATAGGGGATTTGCCAGAATGAGAATTTAGCCTTCTCTGTGGCTCTGCCACTTTACAATCAAATCCTGTATCTGATTTTCAATGTTTCAACAACAGGAAATGAAGTTCTTTTTAAAGACAACCAAGGAGGGGGGTGTCTGGGTGGTGCAGTCTGTTAAGCGTGCAACTCTGGATTTCGGCTCAGGTCCTGGTCTTGGGGCTGTGAGATCGAGCTCTGAGTTGGGCTCCACACTCAGTGAGGAGTCTGCTTGAGATTTTCTCCCTCTCTCTCTCTCTCTCTCTCTCCCCCTCCCCTCTCTCTCTCTCTCTCCCCCTCTCTCTCTCTCCCCCTCCCTTAAAAAAATCTTTTAAGAAAATGACAGCCAAGGAGGTCCTTTGACTTTCATGTTTTGCTTTAAGTTGTTGATTAGTAAATTTGAGACTGTTAGGTTTTCTTTTCAATGAATTGATAACACTTAGCAATCCATTTTAATCTTTTCATCTGCTGTTTCTCTAATGCTTCTCAAATGCCCAAACATAGCAACAGCTTACATATGCCTTTACAAGTCTTTACAGTTTACCGGAGGTGAAACTTAACAATTGCAGAGCTATAGCAAGCCAGTGACTATGAATACTTCACATGTTATTGTCCTCATTGCCTTTCAGCAGGGAAGTGGTCCAACTTCAGAATCTCATCCTTAGAGGCTGCTTCTTAGGACCATATCCTAGAACAAAGAGCCTGAGTCTGAGGATCTTACTAATGTGATTTACTGCAAGCATATGCTCAGAATAAGGGGAAGGAAGGAAGCAGGATAGGGCAGGGGATAAAAAGCTAAGCAAAATTGTGGTTTCAACTTCAGTCTCCCCTAGGGGAGCTCTAGAGCAGAAATTGTGTCATAACGTCTCCTTTTAAAAAATATCTTTCTAGGCAAGGTGGCTCTAGATTTGTTGAGGGCAACACTCTGGAGAAGGAGACAGCCATGAGTTGTTATCATCCAGTAACAAAAATTAAAATGGTTATTGGCAACAATATTTACAAGTGCTTGGAAGGAACAATACTGCTGAGACCAATTACAGAGAGGAAAAACCTCTCTGGTTTTCTATGCATTATAATTCTTTGAAAAGTCATCATATTTGATATCTCCTTCAGCTTCTCCATTTACTTTTTTCCCCCCACTCTTCATTGCTGTTATGAACACCTTTGCAAAAAAACTGAGCAAACTAAATGTGTTATTTTATAAACATTCACAGTATTATTTTTTTGCACATCATGCCACTTTCACCAAAACATTGGTATCAACCCATACAAACACTTCCACTCTGGAAGAACTCCATGAGCTTTTATTAGTAACGTTAAAGAGAGAAGAAAAATTATTTAATAAACTTTTTCTCTCTCACTCTCTTAACCTACTCCTTTCTTCTTTTTCTCTCCTCTCTTTTCTTTTTCCCTTCCCTTCACTCTCCTTTTCCTTTTCTTCCTTCCTTCTTTCCTTTATTCTTCTATTTTAACCTCTAACTTTAAGTCGTACTTTTACTTGGTTCATTCTATGATGCAGTGTGGCCATTTTCCATATATAAATGTTTTCCCCTCAGGTGTTTTCTTTCTCGCACCATCTGTCTTTGTACCAGACAGGCATTTCTCTCATGATTTAGGAACTCTTACCAGCATGCTATGAAACAGATGAAATAATGGAAGAATTTCAAGATTTTCAACTTCAAACCACTTTCTTTGAATATCTCTACTGGAGAAAGTAAATTCTTTTTTGGAGCATATGCTAGCTGTTACAATTAGAAATTTTTAGTATAAGTCAAAATGAAGGGATAAGAAAAAATAAGGTAACTAACTGTTATCATTTAGAATTTTTTTTCTGAAATTAAATAATATCAATACCTTATATTTTAATCCCATGGTACTGTACTGGTTTGCTAGTCTGCCATAACAAAGTACCACAGACGGGGTTGCTGAAACAACAGAAATAAATTTAACCAAGGAGGTAATAGATCTGTACACTGAGAACTGTAAAATATTGATGAAAAAAATTAAAGAAGATACAAATAAATGTAAATCTATTCCCTGTTAATGGGTTGGAAGAATTAATATTTTTATAATGTCCATACTACATTAAATACAATCTATATCAAAATTCCAAAGACATTAGAACAAATAACCCTAAAATTTGTATGCAGCCTAAAATGACCCTTAAAAGCCAAAGCAATACTGAGAAAGAAGACCAAAGCTTGAGGTATATTTCTTGATTTAACTATACTACAAAGTACAGTAACCAAAACATGTGGTACTGGCATCAAAAAAGATGTATAGCTCAATGGAGCAGAAGACAGAGCCCAGAAATGAACTCATGCATATATGGTTAATTCTCAACAAAGGAGTCAAGAATATATAATGGGGAAAGAATAGTTTTCAATAAATAGTGTTGGGAAAACTGGATAGCCACATGCAGAATGATGAAACTGGAGTCCCATTTTACATTCTACACAAAAATTAATTCAAAAGGTATTGAAGACTTGGATATAAGACCTGAAGCCATAAAACTTTAAAAAAAAATTTTTTTTGTTTCATAAAACTTTTAAAAGAAAATATAGAGGGTCAGCTCCTTGACATTGGTCTAGGAAATGATTTTTTTGGATTTGACACCAAAAACAAAGGGGAACAAAAGCAAAAATAAGCAAGTGGGACTACCTCAGACTACATATCTTCTGCACAGAAAAAAGAAACCAACAACATGAAAAGACAACCTGTGTAATGGGAGAAAATATTTATAAACCACTAATTCGATAAGGGGGTTAATATCCAAAATATACAAGGAAATCATACAACTTGATAACAAGAACCAAATAACACAATTTTAAAAAGGGGCAAAGGATTTGAATAGACATACAAATGGCCAACAAGTATATGAAAAGGTGTTCAACATCACTGATCTTCAGAAGAATGCAAATCAAAGCCAGAATGAGATATTACCTCATACCTGTTAGGATATATAGTATAAAAAAAGAAAAATAACAACAAATGTAAGGATGTGGAGAAAAAGGACCTCTTGTACACTGGTGGGAATGAAAATTGGTGCAACTACATTGGTGCAACCAATGTAAATTGGTGCAGTATGAAGTTTCCTCAAGAAATTAAAGGTAAAACTGCCACATGATCCAGTAATCCCACTTCTGGGTATATATCTGAAGGAAATGAAACCATTATCTTGAAGAGATATCTGTACTCCCATGTTCATGGTAACATTTTCACAACAGCCAGTGAAACAACCTAAGTATTCACCAACAGTTGAATGAATAAATAAAATTTGGTATATATACAATGGAATATTCTTTAACCTTAAAAAAGAAAGAAATCCTGGCTGTGCCCTTCTGAGAGGTAAGATGGGCCTTACCTACTGCTCAGATCCCACTTTTCAGCATCCTTTTTGCCTTCTTGCTGCACCCACAGAGAAAGGGAGACCCGGCTTTCTATCTCCATCATCTTCCTCTTGCCTTCCTGGCTGCCCAAGTCTCTGAAGAAAGCCAAGTGATACTTCACTTTGCCTTCTGTATTTTGAACACTTTCTCATAATGGAGTTCCCTGGTTGGAGAAAGCATTGCTAAACAAACAAACAAAGAAACAAACAACCCAAACCAAAAACAAGCAAACAAAAAAACCCCTAAAACTCTTGCAAGCAGCTAGGATGTTCAGGTCCCAACCCACTTTGTAACAGTTCACAGTAAGGTCTGAGGATCTAATGTATAAAATGGTAAGCATAGTTAATACTGTATTGTATAATAAAAATTTTCTAAGAGAGAACTTTCATGTTCTTACTAAAAAAAATGTGAAAAAAATTACTATGGACGTTCATGGAAAAGAATGTTCCTTTCCATTTGGAGAAGGCTTTACGGAACAGGTGGCAACTTGAGCTGAGTTTTGAAAAATGATCTTTAAGAGATCGTTTTAGCCAGAGCAAACAATAGAAGTGAGGCTGTGAAGACAGGAAAAAAACAAAACAACAAAACAAAACAAAACAAAACAATAGGATGTGTACTGAAATTGGCATTTAACCCAAGCAGGCTATAATATAGGACATCTATAACGCCAAGGAAATGACTAAAATCCTGAAGGAAGTGTGCAATGAAGGAGACGAAGGGAAGATGACATAGGCTAGGGAATGCTTACTCTTAAGATACAGGTCCAGTCAAGACACTAGACAATTATGTTCAGAGAGAACTAGTCTAGTTCCATGAAGGAAGGTCAAAGGAGTCACATGCCACAGAGAAATTAAAGAGGCTGAAGTAGGAGGAGGGCTTTGGGATTGCTGTGAGATTACTAGTGATCTCTGAGAACGAAGAAGGAAGCCACATTGCATGGATTACATGGTAGAAAGAAGGAGTTATTTTTGTGACATTTGTGATGAGAAAAAGGCATGATAGGATGGTAATTTGAGGGGAGAGCAGAATGAAGAAAACTTCCATAATAACAGTAAATCTTTCTGGCTGCAATCAGAGCCAATTTCTTCTTGTTCCACTGCTAGATGGGGCAGAATGGAAGTCAACATCACTTTCCCTAAAGACCGTTTTAGAGAAGTTATTAACAGGCAAGTTATCCTCTAGTCTGTTCCCCACTACTGCTATTTCAGTAGGAATGAATCTGTCAGCGAGCTGCAGTTGGAAAAATGTCAGTGTTCACTGTGGCATGGGTGGCATTTTTCATTTGAAATAAAATGTTTCCTGTACAAGGATAGTGTAAAGGCAGTTTGGATAGAAATTTTTTTAAAAAGTACATTTATTCTATTGTCCCTTAGGTTCAAGCTCTAAGGATAGATGATAATGTTTATTCTCCTTTATTAACAACAGTTCCAAGTTATTTCTTCCTACAAGTTTGCTCTTAAAAGATTATATACTGAAGATTAATAGAAACACAGGAAAAAATCAGTAGTTTCTGATATTCTTGTGGGTATTTAATGTAAAGTCAGTTTGAAAGTGCGTCTTTAAAATAATGACAATTGGATAGAGCAGTGTTTTAGAGTCCCTGTTAAGTAGAGAAAATGGACAAAAAATAAGAATATGCACCATAAAAATCTCAAAGGTAAGAACCAGTATTAAGAATGAGTAACATATCTGAGGAAGATAAGGAAATTTGGAAAAGAGAGAGAGCTAAGGAAGTAGGAAATTAGTAATTTCCCAAAAAAACACATTAAACCTCATTTACTTATCTACTATAAACACTGAGAGCAAATTCCTTTGAATACATGACATGAATACATGACTACTACCTCTTCAGTGAATGTTTAAGAGGTTTGAGAAAGTTTATGTGAGACTCCATTAAAGATTTTTAGTTTTATCTCTGTTCTTAAATTATGTGAAGAGTAGAAGATGTTGGATTTTAATGATCTAGCCATGCTAGGAACATGTTCAAAAGCAGGATTGATTTTTCTGGTAACAATATTTAAAAGCATTTATGTATGAATAATTATCAATTAACTTTCAAGAAGAATGAATTGTGAATAGGAAGTAATTTTTATATAGTACCAGAGTTTTATTTGGATGCAGAAACCCTATAAAGTATAGTGAATAAAATGTGACCTATGTTACTTTTATTTAAAATGCCTACTCTTAGACCAATTTTGGCCATAGTTAAATTTTTAGAAGTTCAATGTATGGTCTTTGAGGGTGACTGGGTGGCTCAGTTGGTTAAGCGTCTGCCTTTGGCTCAGGTCATGATCCCAGGGTCCTGGCATCAAGTGCCGCATTGGGCTCCCTGCTCAGTGGGGAGTCTGCCTCTCCCTCTGCACCCCTCCCACCTTGTTCTCACGCTCTATCTCCCTCACAAAAATAAGTAAATAACATCTTTAAAATCTATATAGCCTTTAATTCTGCTTCTAGATGTTTATTAATTCATTATCTCTATTGAGTACTTTCTGTATGTTAGACACTTTTCTAGGCATTGGGGATCTCTAAGTGAAAAAAATAGATTAAAATCTTTGTTTTCAGAGAACTTACATTTTAGTAGGAAGAAAGGGACAAATAGTGAATATGGCAAATAAGTAAATTATTTAGGGTATTAGAATATGTTAAGTATTATTTTTTTTAAAAAGAGTGGATGAAGGGTATGAGAAAAAGGACAAAGCTTGGGTTACAGTTTCAAGTGGGGAGGGGTCGTAAGAGGCTTTATAGGGAAGGTGACATTTGAGAAAAAGCTTCAATGAGGTAAGAGATGAAGTCCTGTGATTGGGGAAGAGTATTCCAGACTTAGAAAACAGCCAATGCAGTGTACCTCAGGCTGGAATGTGCCTGGAATTTTGAGGAAAAGAAGGAGGCAAGTGTGGCTGGAACAAAGAGAGTAAGGAGTAAGAAGGCAGTAAGTACTAAAGAAAAAACCAGAGGTGCACAAAGATTTATGTGCATTGATGCCCAATGATGGGTATTATTGAAAAAATTAGGGTATCAACGTGTGATGGAATATTACACGGCCTGTTTATGAAAAATATTTAATGACCTAATAAAATGCTCATTACTTAATGGTAACTGAGACATGCTATAAAATATATATTTATATATTAATATAAACATAGATATACAATAGGTTTACTTATGGATATATAATTGCACCAAACTTAAGAGTAATGATCTGCTGTTCATGTTATTATGGGCAATTTTTATTTATACTGTATTTTTAAATTATTCATACATCTTTTTCTTATTTTGGAAAAGATATTTCCAATCTAATTTTTCCCAAATTTAAAAAAATGCTGGAGTGAATGTTTTCAAACAACCAATGACATCAAAGAGCTGTGAATGGCAGCTATAATGTTGAGCGAACTAGTCTGTGGTAATTTGTATAGCTGTTCGCAAGCACTCACTCTCCTCCCCCTCACACTGTAGGTGGAGTATACTTTGGCAATCTCCGGATATTGCGCTTGGCCTTGTGACTTGCCTTGACCAATGGAATGTTAGTAGTCATGATGTGAGTGGAAGCTTTAAATGTGCTTGTTTCTTAATTTGGCTTGGTCCTGACGTTCCAGTTATGTGCCATGAGGGGAGCACGTCTTGGGTAGATGAAACATGTAGAACAAACCTGAGTTTGAACCCAAGCCAGAAGCAGAGCCATCCAGCTAAGCCCAGTTTAAACAGATGAAATGCAGTTGACCTGTAGATCTGTGGGCATGAGAATAAGTGCCTGTTTTTGTAAGCCATCGAATTTGTTTTGGTTTGTTATGTAGTGTTTTTACAGTAATAACTAATACATAGTGTGCTTTTCTTGATCAACTTATCTAAAGCTGTAATAAATAAACAGAAGATTGAAAAGAAAAGACACAAGGTTATTATTCTTGTGGATTTTATATCGGGCACAGAATCTGAACTGTGACCTGTTTGTTCACACATTGCTTCATTAATGGAATTGAATATTAATCCAATCGCAAGTAAATTCTAGTAGCAAGGATGGGATAGGTTAGGTTATGATAAAATTGTATAGAATCACTGTGGTTGCCAAGAGTGGCCTGGATACCAATCCTCTTAGCATCAGAGTTCAACTTCTCCCTCTGCCCAGTCTGCTTCCGTTACTCTCCCACAGGGGCTGTTCCTGAGATCACTCAGCTGTGAACCTCCTGCATGCAAATCTCCATCTCCAAGTCTGTTTCCCAGGGAACCTGACTTAAGGCAAACAATATGTGTAGTTTTATCTTCTATATGTAAACAACAGTGAGCTGACATATGTTTTCTACATACAAATGTACATACTTGTACATGCCTAGAAAAATTCTGAAATGATATAATAAGAACTTGCAATGGAAATGAGAATAAGGGGATTGTCAGTGATAGGATTTACTTTTCTCCATACCTTTTTTCTCTGAAATTTTCTAAGAGTTTACATTACTTTTCTAATAAAGCCCTTTAAAGAAGATTTCCTTAAAAGACAAAAACAAAAAGCTCTTGAAGGCTCTACTAGGGTAAAGAGATGAATAAATATCTATTGGTTATAAACCAATTATTTTGCCAAAGGCATGGTGTTTGGTCGTATAAAATCCCTTAATATTCCAACAATAAATACACCTAAGTATATGGTACCCAAAGATACCTAATCTAAGGGGTGCAAGAAACAATTTTCCTTGTTTTCATGTAATATTATTTTTATTTTAATAACACAGATCAATATAAAGAAGTTAAATATTGCAAACAGTTAAAAAAAGTAAAAAAAATTACTGCCAATCCCGCTGTATAAAAATAACTTTACCCCAGATGTCTTTCTACACACATATATACAGATGGAAGCATAGGTATATAAATTGGTGGAAACAACTTTTTAATGAGATTATAGTCTAAATTAAAATATTAAATTTAAATTTATTTGAGTTCAAGAGAAATGAAATTGATGGGATATTATATTCTAAAAGATTTCTCTAAGCTTACAAGAGATAATATATAACACATTAAGAAGTTGGAGTCATTCTTAAAAATTACTTATTTCCATTTTAAGCAGTATCGATTGAAGTCCTTGCTATGGGAAATGAGGTCATTACTAACAATAGCTAACATTTACTGAATGATTACAATGTGCCAAGCACTATTCTAAATGCCTTAAGTGTATTAAATCATATCATCCCTAAAACAAGCCCATGAGGTAGAGGTAACATCCCCATTTTTTAGATGAGAAAACTAAGCTAAGGAAAATTCACATAATTGCCCAGGGCCACACTACTAAGAAGGCAGCAAGGCTAGAATTCAGATTGAGCCCAGAGCCCTGAGTCCTAACTCCCACTTGTCTCCTTTCATATCGGTGCCTACATTCCCTTCCTCCCCCCACGTTAGTGAAACTTTTTGTTTTGCATGGTCAGACTGTATATTACTTCTACTGTTTCACCTGCCATCGCTTTTTGACCACGCTAGTTTAGTATTTATTCCATAGTTAGGAGGATTTCACCCCATCCCCAGTCCTTTTACATGGATTTTTGTCTCTGAGTTCAGTAATTTGATTATTATTATTATTATTATTTTGTTTCTTCTTCTTCCTCTCTCTCTCTTTTTTTTTCCTCTTAGTAAGAGCCCAGGAGTCCTATAGTCCCAGAATTCCTTCAAATTTGTATGGTCCGTTTAATGTTCTGACACCTTGGTTGAGTGTAATCTCCTTGGGCTGTATTTTTTTTTTTTCCTTTAGAAATTTTCTTCATATATTTCTCCCCTGTGCTTTGGCTTGGATCATGCTGTCCCTCAATTTTTTTTTTCTTTTTCCTTTCCAGAGATTTTTTGTTTCCTGCCCGAGGCCTAAAGAATTTCTTCTTTTCCTAACTTTTCCTTTCTTTGTTTCTCTCTTTCTCTACCCCATTTTTCTTCTGTGTTCTTTATTTTTAAAACATAATGATTGTACTAAGCTCTATCTTGATTAGTGTTAATCATGTGTGTTCGGTGTCCTGGAATCATTCTTTATTTGAGGGTTATTTGTTGGTAGTAATTCTTTGAAGGCTTTTGTTTGCATTTGTTAAGTTCTCTAGGTTCAGGATGCCTTCTGTTGCATTGTGGATGTTTATGCTTCTTATCTATTTGTTTATATTTGATTGTTTCAATTCCCACCAACCCTTTCTTATTTTTTTTATCTAGTGATTGATTTTACTGGTGACTTACTCAAATTTTTTGTCTATTTCAGTAATTCAATTTTCATCTCTCTCTACTCTGTTTCTAATTTATTTGCTTTATCTGTCATGATGCTGTTTTGGCTCTCAATTAAAGTGTTATAATCTCTTGTTTATTCTCCTATTCTCTTAATCATGTTGTTTTTAGTTCTTATTTTATTTACTAACATAGTAGACTGTCTACCCATTTCTTTTCACCTTACTCTTGTTTGGGCAGTATTGTTCAGAACTTATCTTTGCTCTATTATATTTAATTCTTGATTCTCTTTCCACGTCCCTAAGAGGAGTTGACTCTCTTTTCTATGATACAATTTAGAGATGCTTTCTACAGCACAAGGCATGCTAGGAGAAAGGGATTACTCAGAGGAAATGGTATCCGGTATTTGTAACAATACTTAGGCTGTGCTCTCATATCTTATGTTTTCTTAATGTTCTGTACTGGGCTTATCTAGTAGAATATGCTATCTTTTGTAAGAAGTAATTCTCAAACCTTGGAGACTTAATATAATAAAAGTTTATAATAGTTCACTTATGTTCTAGTCCAATGAGGATATTGTGGGGAAAGAGGACCATAGTCATTCAAGAACTAAACTTCTTATATCTTGTGAGCCTATCATCTTCAACCTGTGACTTTTATGGTCATTATGGAAAGGGAGGTGAAAATAGAGGATTTCATATGGGTCTGGAAGTGGCATTAGTAATTTTTGCCCACACTCCATGGGCTGAATCTCAGTTTCATGGCCCCACGGTAGTTGCAAAACTGGCTTGGAGATGCAGAGAAAATGTGCATTCCAGAGGAACGGTAGATGGATTTGGTGAACACAGGTTCACTCCCTGCTTTAGTAATCATAAAATAATTGTAAAGAATGAGTACCATCAGGCTGCCTCTTCAATCCGGCATGACTCATTGTGGTTAGTTTCCCCTATTGAACCAGTTTCTCCTATCACTCATTTCTATGACAAAATAAGATGACTCACTTAGCTTTACTCCAAAAATTAAGTATTGGAATATTACAGAGAATTCTCAGGTATTTGTGGACTCAATACTATAGAGGGGTAAGACATAAAATTTCAAGTGCTTTCACAACATCAATGAGACTCAAAGGCCTTACTGTGAGTTCTCCTGCTCTTGCCAGACAGAAATGCCTCCTACCTAACAGGAGAGGCTTCCTACCTGACTAGTTCCCCTCTCAGCCTGACCATTTGCACCACACCTAGTCATCAACCTAATGAATTCTACTTCCATGTTAGTCTGCAAAATTTTTCAGCCAATCACATCCTCCAGTGGGAAGCAGAAGGCACCTCATCCACTTGTTACTACAAAGCCTGACTTCCATAGCTCTTGTTGGCTCACCTGCTCCTGAGTGTAATCCCCGTGTGAACCTGCAGGGCATGCGGTGTCCTCCTCCCCTGGGGTGTGAGTTACATGACTAATGAACTGCTATCATTCTCATCTCTCCAGTGTTAGGTGTCATGTGTTTAGCCATCTCACACTATTTAGGGTGAAACATCCCTCTTTTACTAATGAGATGAATAGGAAATGGTCAGAACAGGAGGGTTAGGAGCCTTACCACACAGGTTTGTCCAATTCTGCTTCAGCACTTTGTGGTTTTATTTATTTTTTCCTTCTCATCATTTTTGTTAAGAACACAATATTAGATGGCACGTGTTTCATTGTTTGGTTTAGTTGTGTGTCTTTTTTTGTTTGTTTGTTTGTTTAACTTGTCAAATGTTGTGGAGACACAGTTTTGAAACTACATTGTTTGTTTCAAAATTCTTTATAGACAATGATCTTGCAGAAAAGTGTAGAAGGACAATGTGTAGAAGAAGTAAGGGTATCCGGGGGCAACCAGCGTCAATATCATTATTGGACATGAACAGTAAGTGAGAAAGGAGGAAACTCTAAGTAAGAACGAGACTATTTGTATACTGCATTAGAAAGAGAACAAAAACAACTCATAAGCCTTTAAAAACTGAACTCAGTGAAGCCATTAAAGTATCTGAACCATATGATGTCATTTTAATTTCATCATGCTGAAAATTTTTATATTTTTATGAAAGGACAATATGTTGATGCCATCAAAGACAAACTAGGGCTACTGAATTCCTCAGAGCACCAGACAGAGCAAACACACCCCCAGAGAAACTCTGTATCCTAGGATCTAACTCTGCTTCTGAAGAACAGTTATGCAGCTAGTCATGCATAGAAGTTTGAAATGCATTAATGGATCACTCTTGAATTAGCACCCTGTATTTCTTCTTAATCATATAGCAAGTAGAATACACACCTTCCTAAGTGGTGCTCTGAGAACTCCTACCCCAAAATGTCAACCTACCAACTTATAATTTCCATCTTAGCCTTCTTACCTTAGGATCTGCAAAACTGTTTGGCCTTCAGTGCCTCAAAGGATAAGGAGAATTTCAACAGAAAGAATGAGTGGGTAACAATGGTTTTATTACAGAGAATTATTGGTTAAAAAGTTCTTGACTTAAACTATTTAGGGCAAGATGTTCTGATTACAAGCTTATAATTGTCGAGTACCTAAAATAATAATAATAATAATAGCTAATATGTATGAGGCAATTACAAAATATTAGGTTTATTGCTAAGAATTTAACATAAACTATCATATCTAATACATCAGCAAAAAGGTAGATGCTTTTATTACCTATATTTTGCAGATAAAGAAAGTGAGGCTTAGAGAGGTTGAGTAAGGAGCCATGGGCATACAACTAACAAGTTCTGTGACTGAGAATCTAACCTTAGATTTCTGACTCTGCGGTCAGAGCTCTTAACCTATGCTCTATGAGTATTCTGGGCTGTAGGAAAGAACACCTGGAACAAAGATTACTTGGGCTGTCTACTTCAAAAATGGTGTATCTCAAATTCTAATTTAATTGCTAATTTATTCATCCAACAGTTACTTGTTGGCCACCAACTTTGGTCTTGGGATTGTGTTAGACATTGTGAATATAAACATGAATGGAAGAGAATCCCTTCTGTCAAGTAGTTCATGGCCCAATGGAATGCTTAGAAAATAAAGAATTGAAAATACAGCATGGTAAGGATGATGTAGGGACAAGCAAAGAGTGCTAGGTACCCTACAGCTAGCACTGGGGAGGTTTTTATGACTGGCAGTGGGGGGCACTACACTATATGATTTGTCCTTCATTAGAAATTCTAAGAGGTACAGTATTGTCTCTCCCTTTCTTCTTTGCTATTCTTTGTCCCATTCCTTCATCAAATAGTGAACATAATTAAATAAAAATAACCAGGAAAGCCACACAATGGTTAAGAGTCAAGTTCACATTGATTTGGACACATCTGCCCCAAATTTCAAGTGTTCATAGAAGATGAGAATATTAGGAGATCCATATTTTTCCTTTAGGAGGGGAAGAAAATGTATCCCTAAAGACTGTTAGCAAGGGGAAGGTAGGGACAACTTGGATTTGGATCTTCTTTTAATTGAATGCGACCTTCAAGAAACTTTTAACAACCACAGAAAATAGTTTTATCTAAATAGCTTCACTGTCTGTCACCTGTTTTTCAAAGAAAAAAAATCATCCCTGCAATCACGTCTTGGAATTGTCCTGATTTTTCAGCAATTTAAACTCTAATGTAGTCCCGTGTAGAGAATGTGACTATAATTTGAGTGTATATGTGTGTAGGTGCTGATAATTTTGCATTTTCTTTGGGGGTAGAAAAGGAAAACAATTCAAGCTGAGAAAATTCTTAGATATTCATTTTTAGAAATTCTATTAAACAATTTTTTTTTGAACCATTGTCAAAAAAATACTGTGTGACTTTGGTCTAGTTACTTAACCTCTCAGAACTTCATGTTTTCTCACTTGTACCTCTTAGGTTTGCTTTAAATATTAAATGAGATAGTGATATTGTTTTCTAACCATCTTTCCCTTTATTTTCAACATAGCCGTTACCACCTATTGATACATTGCTTATCAGCTTGTTTGCCTTCTCCCCTCTAGTATATACATTATATCCAGGAAAGCCGGGATAGTATCTATTCTCTTCGTTATTATAACCCACATAGGAGGAATAGTATTGGACACTTAGTAATTGAATAAATAAATGAATAAATGACAGGAAAGCACTTAGTACAGTGTCTAGCTCATTTTACACATTCAATAAAGATGAGCTTTCATGATTATCATTATTACCTGACATACATTTGTATTTTAAAAGTGGCAAAGCTAGCCTTAGTTATAAGGGAGAACTGGCTAACTTTTGTCTTGCGTGTCCTTGTTATCTTCTGCCCAGTCCTGTTTCTTTGTTAGTCTTAGATTTGACTGCCCTAAAACGTATTAGGTGAAAGGTTTACCTTTCGCACTGATATGTAAGAATTAAGAGAAAATGCCTGAACACAGAACGATTCAAGAGCAGAAGGATAAATCCTTAATTGTGTGGTTTGAGATTAGCGGCTGAAACAGTGGCAGTGGGGGGGGGGTATTTGGGGGAGGGGAAGTAAGAAGGCTCAGAACTGGCTGAGGGAATTGTTGGTGCAAGCATCTATTTTATTCTTCACCCCCCACCACACACCTCTTAAATCACACCAGTAACCCGCTACATTCGTACTGTCACACAGCTGGATGAAGTCTTACAGGTTTATAACCTGAACGCTTCCTAGCATGAGATTTGATTACTTGTGTTGCCTTGAACAAAATCTCCTTAAACTACATGCTGGCTAGGGCAGCAAGTGGTCATAATCCTGACACACGTGGGGTTTGATGACTCACGAGTGCTCCTTCCCTTTAACCAAAATTCGGACAAAGATGCCCTCTGGAATCATTCCCTTTTATTCTGTTTCATTGTACAACCGCAGAGGTAGTTTAAGCTGCTTTAGGTCATTAACCCAGATGCTGTTTTCTGTATCATCAGAGAAACATGCAGATACCTTTTTATGGGTTTTCAAATCTAAACTGTTCATATATTTTGTTTTAGATACCAATGATCATGTCTCCATATGATCTATGTATAATATTTTCCCTATGGGATATATTTTATTCTTTCAATTATATTTCATCTTGTTTTGATGAAATAATTGATTTATAATTGCTATCAAAAGTTTCTTTATCTGATGTCGCTGATGAATTTTTACAGAGCAGGAAGCTATAAAACAACAACAACACAGCTTTGTGAGGATATCCGGTCCACATTACCAATAAAGATTAAATGTCTGCTAAATCAATAATGGTGAACATACTAGAATACATTATTTCTGAAATGAGATACTATGTAAATTTCTGAAATGAGATACTATGTAAATGTGCTTAAATTCATACTTCGTCTATTGTAGTTTCATATTATTTTAAATAATACGTACCTCTGTAATTTTGATCTGCATGATTGTTTCATTAAATAAAAAAGTTGCTCATATTTGGTCCTTTCTTTGTGTACTTTCTGTATTGAATTTGTAAATTATGTTCAATTAAGAGGAAATAACTGCAATAAAATAAAATGTTCTCTTCAGCTTTCCTGAATATTTCTACTGATACTATTTTGAAGATGAGGGTAATGACATTTGTCCAATCAACATTTTTTCTCTATTTTATTCCTGGGAGAAGCCTGATATATTAGGATATTTATCTCTATTTTTTCCTGTGTGCATTAAAAAAAATTCTCAAAAGCCTTATAGAAACAATGTTATTTTGTGTGTGATTCAGTTTAAAATAACACTCATATCAATTTCCTGTTCAAGTACCATAATTATATGGCAAAATTTGATTTTTGTGATTTCAAGTTTGTTGTTGTTTTCCCCATTTTCGCAGATTCAGTCTCATGGCTTCAAATTCGCAATGTCTGGCAGCTATTTAAATAACAAATGAGAATAATCATAGAGCAGGATTATCATCTTTTTAATTCTGGATATTAAACTTCCCTTAATTGCTTTAGAAGTCACATAAACTATTGAGTCCCACGTAACATTGTTTTACAAGTAAAACACATTATTCTTTTACATAAAATTGTTGTTCTCTCTCTCAGATCACTTGCTCTGGGGGAGCTGGCTGCCACATCCTGAGGAATCTTCAGAATCTCTATGGAGAAGTCTACATGGTGAGGAACCGAGGTCTTTGGCCAATAGCTTGTGAGGACTGAGGCTGCCTGCCAACAGAGACGTGAGTGACCTTGGAAGTGAGTCCGCTAGCCCCAGCCAAACTTTCAGATAACTGCAGCCCTCCTGACATCTTGATGGCAGCGTCATGAGAGACTTCATGAGAGCAACAACAGCTAAGTTGCTCTTGAATTTCTGACCAACAGAAAGTTGAGATAATACATATTTGTTGTTTTAAACCACTAAGTGTTGGGTTAATAAGTAATGTAGAGATAGATGACTAATGTCGTCTAGCACCAACAAGAGGTGGCTTTGATAGAAATGGTGTTATGGCATGTTTGAACAAAAAAGAGCATGAGCTAGTTCGCCCCCATGCCCTTTTTAGTTAGGAACTAAGATCTGAGAGAGGAGCCCAGGGCTAAGGTTATGGAGCCTAGAGCAGAGTCTGTGGAGTGAACTAGCCATGCCAAGGCAATAGACTCCGTGTTACACCAGCTGAGGACAATATAGAAGACAGTGGAGATAGAGGCAATGCCCAATGTCAAGTAGCCCAAGCTTTACCCTTACTGCAGTCACACCTGAGAGAGCTCAGAACACCCTTCCTCTCCCATAGGCACAAGACAAATCTCTCAGGAACTTATAAAATCCCAAAAACTTTACACAGGGGTGGGAGGGAGGGGCCTGGATGGCATAGTTGGTTGAGCATCCAACTATTGGTTTCAGCTTAGGTCATGATCTTGGGGTCTTGGGATTCAGCCCCACATCGAGCTCTGCACTCAGAGTGGAGTCTGCTTGAGATTCTCGCACCCTCTCCCTCTGCCCCACCCTCCCTTCTCACTCTCTCTCTCAAACAAATAAATAAATATTTTTAAAAAGACTTTACACAGGGGTAAAGGAGGCAAAGGAAAAGAGAGAGATGGGAGTCATAAGAGACTGAGTTTTAAACTGAAGGTGATTAAGTTACCTTGAATTGGCAAGAATGAACTTTCCACCAAAGAGGCAAATTAGGGCTTGAGAGTAAAATTAATTTCAGTTGTGGAGAAATAAAAGTTATTTACAAGACTTTTTCAATATTTGTAGTTACAAATCTTCACACCCACTATTTCACAATTGATACGGACATCTCTATTCCAGAGCAAGATAAAAGAAACAGATCACTGGTGTCACAGAAGAGCAATGCCAATTTTCTTGGTTTAGAGAGAATATGTAACTGAATTATTTTTGGGAAATAAGTAATTTTGGAGAACATGATCTCTTACTTTGTGCTAATGATGGCTTATACTTGTGATGTACTCACAATGTTCCAGAGAGTTGTTCTCACCATTTTACAAACATTAAACTCATTCTGTACTAACAGCAAATCTATTCAGTGCTTATAACCATCAGTCCCATTTGAAAATGGGGTAACTAAGGCACCGGAAGAGCAAGCAAACTGCCAAGGTCATAGCCAGTCTGGTTCTGGAGTCTATGAACTTAAGCACTGCCTTCTCATGCTCCTCAGGATGTATCTTATACTTCTTCAAAGACTTTATTTCCAGGACTTCAAGTTTATGCTGAGCATAACTTTTCCAACTAAGTTGGAAAAATGTAAGATTTGAACTCAGGTTTAACATGGATCCTCCTGATGACAAAGAGCTTATTGCCTGGTCTCTAAAATAGGATTAATTGAACTCATCTACATGCACAGATATTTATGGAGATTATTCCATTAGTATCTGGATTTCACTTTAAAGGTGAATAGCATTAGGTGTCCTGGCTGTTGAGTGGAGAGCCACACAGATCTTTAAGGACTGGCTTGTAAACATGTAATCAGAAGATCTGACTCGGCCTGAGAATCCAGAGCAGGTTTTAAATAGCTTCCAGAGAGCTCAGCTGGTCTTTCCAACTCCAAGTTATCAAAAATAGTTTCCTAGTTTATGTGTGTGACCTTCCCTGGCCACAGACACTGAGACATTAGACTATTCTGCCTTTGCCTGTCTCTGGAGGCAAGAGAAAACTCACAACTTTTTCAAATATGAGCTATACTTTAAAAATTTAGATAATTACAAACATGGTGTGAGCATACAGCCCTGTAAGGCCCATGGATTTCCCCGGATTCTATGGAATCACTCTTTCTACAAAATACCTCTAAGGTAGAGAACAAGGCCTCAGTGGCCAGGTCCTGCCTCCATCAGAATATCCAGCCAGAAACAGAGACAGCCATAGAGAAAGGCCTGAAGATTCTTCTGTAGACAACTTGAGAACCTCTAGTATTGTTCATTAACTCGTTTTACCTAACTTGTCTAATAATTTCCTGGAAGAAGCATTAATATGATCCAATGGCTTTGTCCCCTTCTTGTTAGGCCTGAAAGTTTGGTTCCAACATTTCTAAATCTATTTTATGAACTTTCCCCCTGAGAACAGTTTTGACCAACATCTGTGTGTGAAGCCAGTGGAGAAGAAGAAAAATGATTGCAATGCTGAGATATTTTCTAGAATGCTAGTCATGTGGAAATATTGTAAAACATGAAGAAGAAATGAAATAAAACTAGAGGATAAATATTCAAAATACTTAGGGAGCCACATTTTGGCACTATTCTCCACTTAAAAAAATAATGCTATTTTGGTCCAGAAAAAAAATATATTTCAGTGTTCTTTTCTATAAAGGAATTTCTAAGTTGCCGCCTGTTAGAACTTGGTATATTCACATGAAATACCAGGTTTTGATCTTCTAATAACATTGTTAATCAGCAAGGGACTTGATTTCATTTTCTAGGTGAGTTGGTTGGAATTTTACACTGTTTATTTTGCCAATAGATATTTTCCTGGTAGACACAGATGTTGAAGGAAAGTGAGGTTTGCAACACTAGGTATGATTGGCATTTTGGGTACAATACAAAGTAGGAACCTAAACATTAACCTACTTCCTTGAATGTTTGGTTCTTTTGAAACAAATTTCTTATAATTTATTATGGAGCTCTTGAACTTGATCTACTTCATAATTAGGATCTTAGGACAAAGAATTAAAAACAGATATTAAAAAACTATTGCTGACCCAATAGTTGGTTGGCTGACCCAACAGTTTTTCCTACCCATAGAGCTGGAGAATTTTCATGAATTTTCTTGATTCTCTGGCAAAAGAAACATGCGAGGTCGCACTGCCATTCTCCTGTTCCTCTTGCCCCGGTTTCAGGTGCTATGCCTAAGCTCTAGCAGCTATGTTCTGACTCGTAGGAACCATAATGGACGTAAGCCCCAGAACTGATGTCTACCTCAGTTTTCCTCTGATGCAAGAAAAAAGATGACTAGATTTTTAAAAGCCACTTAGATTTCCTATAAGTTGATTTGTATGTAGTCCTAACTCGTACAATAAAATATAATTATACCAAATACGGTTATACCAAAGACTTAGAGGATGATGATGTTGAAGCCAAACTGGACATTGTCCCATTTCCTTCAATGAAAAATTTCAAGACTAATTAAAAAATTGAAAAGTGCATTTACTAGTTTGCCATTTTGCCTTTCCATTTACCATCTTTGTCTTTATAAGTCTAATTGTGAGTACCACCTCATATGATCCGGACAAATTGTATTTATTTCATACAGAAAGTGGTCTTTATAAATTGTCCATTTCCCTTAAAACATTACTATAGATCAATATAAAAACTTCTACTTTGAAAGAACTCTTGAGATTTGAATAGTACAATTTAATTAATAGCAAAAGGATAAATTAGATCTCCTTTCTTTCCCCATCCTTTCTTCTCTATTTCATTCTCTCCAACTCTTTCCTTCCTCTCAGTGTTTTTCTTTAGTCTTCTCATTCTCCATGTTTCTTTCTTAGATTATCAGTGTAATGTGATATATTTTTCATAAAGAATATCGGTTTTTTTCTTAGTATTTATGTACTTTTGTGGCAGTCATCTTTTCCTTACTCATTTTGTGGGGGATTTTGCCAACATGTTACACAACAGAGCCAGTAGTGGAAAAGTTTTTTGAATTTTTAGTTTCAAATAGTTTTCCCCCGTTTTTTTTTTTTTTTTTTTTTCTGTAGAAATACAATCCTTGTTTGAAGTACATGCTGTAATGTCACAGTTGTGGATTTTTGGTCTGAGCCAAGATATGAGATCACAAATGATAATTACATTGGATTATTTGCCAAAATTTTTCCAGTTGCATGTACAAAAATACTGTGTATTTTAATGTTATACCTATTGACTAAATGATGTAACTCTGTCAGTGTCTGAGAAACAAGGTAGGATTATATAACATAATTTGGTATGTTTAAATGTTTTAAACTGATCAGAAAACATGCCTAATACTGAGTAAAACATATTGAAAGCAAGCCTATACCATTTCCTTGCATAAGAATGGTCACTTAGGCAGTATATTAATAAGGGAAGCAAAACAGAGCACATTTTCCAGTTTTCACCCAATTCAAGAAAATTTAGAATAATGCATTGAAACAATGTTTCTCTGCCCAAATTAATCTGAAAACCAGAACAGACATTATTTAACCAGAATCCAAAGTTCAGGGGCAAGATTGTTGAAAGATCTCTAATTTTAAAATCACTGTTTGTAGAAGTAAACCTTTGTTCCCAGTCTGTAAATTATTAAAATGAGTACATAATGAGTTCCCAGGTCTCCTCATTAAATCTTCTTGTACATGCAATGAGCTATTTCCCGGTGCGTCTCACTCTCTGGTACTTCATTACTAGTGATGGTGCTGGCACTCTTAGATTTATTTGCAAAGGATACACAGGGATTCGATGACTGCCAGCACTTATCTTCATGCAAATTACAGGCCAACTGTCCTGCCACATTCTCTGAAAGTTAAAGTTTGAGAACGTCAGTGGAGGGCAGAGTTCTTGCTGTAGAAGCTTTTTAAATGTCCATTCCTTTATTGTCTGTATAATTCACTTTGATTTTTGTCTGAAAGTTCTTATTTTGCCTGAGGCAGAAATCTTAGTTTAGTCATGTCAAAGTAAAAATAAATTCAGTTATTTTTCAGTATTTAATTTTGAAATTTAATTATATTCAGGAGCCCCCACCCCCTTGCTGATTCAGTGTTTTCTTGCTATCCTTTTCCCTGGGTGGATTTTTCAATTTTAGGGGCTTATGCATCTGCCTCTGTGGGTGGTATGAGAGAGGCCTGATCTCATCCCAGTGATTTGTTCACTCCCAAACTGGATCCTTACTTTCTATATAACTTATCCTATCAGATTCATGGCAAAAGCTAGGTATGATGCTTTCTCAAACAGCAACCTGGGTAGAATGTGGCCTTTTCTTGGCATCTACTCTGCTTCACAGCACTGGCTATTCCTTGAGCCCATTCTTATCACTTCTCTTTTGAGGATGGTCCACATAGGCCCTGTTGGATATGCCTCTCTTCATCCCAGTTTTGGACATCCACAAAGATAACCATGAGTTAGCTTCCATGCCGCATGTGGGGCCCAAAGGAACTTTTAGACCCCCTTCTGCACTCTACAGGTGCCATAGGTGTCCTGGGACAGTGTGTATGTCTCTTTCACTTCTAAGTATGCCACACTGCCATGTCTAGTCCCCCACCCTTTCCTATCTCTTTGAGGGTGCACTAGGCTCCTGACTTTCAGAAATCCCAAGTAGCAACCAGGACACAAGTTTCTTTTATTCTTGGTTTCCCACCAACACCCCTACACCAATCCCCCAGGACATGACTTAGAAGGTGTGAACTAAAAGTAGGGTGACCAAATCCCCAGATTTGCCTGAGAATGAAAGGATTTCCAGGATGCAGGACTTTCAGTATGAAAACACAGAAAGTCCTGGAGCTGGTCACCTTCCAAGAGGCATGTCCGCTACAGTGTGTATAGCACTTTTTTTCCCCTCCAAAGCCTCCTCTTTTTTGCTCAGAAGATTCCTTATCTAATGGGGGCTTGTTCAGATCACTTTTTCTCCTTTAAAATATTTTTTGCCTGGAAAGGGTCTTTGCAGCTTAAAAATGAAGAATTTGGCATCCATTTTTCCCCCTTCACCTTTGAAATCACTTGAAGAAATACATACTTTTTTCTGCATGTAGTTATATTTGGGAGGATCAGTAGGAAACCAGGAGAGATAAGGGAAAATACCAACAAATACTTTAATATCCTGCTACCATACTTTGTTTGTTTTTTTTTAATTTCATTGAGGTAAGTTTTACATATCATAAAACTCATCCATTTCAAGTGTACAATTCAATGGTTTTTAGCCATTTTACCAAGTAGTGTTACCATTCCCATAAAACAGTTATAGAACATGTTCCTTTTCTCCAATAAGATCCCTCATGCTTATTTACAGTTCATTCTTTTTCCCACCCTTAGCCCCAGAAAACCACTAATCTACTCTCTATCTCTTTAAATTTGTCTTTTCTAGACATTTCATATAAACAGTATCATATGCTATGTGATCTTTTTTGGTTTAGCATTTCATTTAGCATAATGTTTTTGAGGCTCATCCATGACAGACCATGTGTCGGTAGGTTCTCTTCTTCGTTGCTGAATGGTATTTCATTGTAGGGATATATCAAATTTTTTCCCTACCTACATACCAGTTGATGGACACTTAAATAGTTTCCAGTTTTGGTTATTATAAATGATGTTGCTATAAACATTTTGTGCAAGTCCTTGTGCAGATATATATTTCCCCACAAGGGAATTCAAATAGAGAAGTGCATTACTCATAGGTCATGGAGGAGGTACACAGCATACCTTGAGGGGCCACATGGAGTGGTCAAGGCAGAGTGCAGGCAAAGAGTGGCAGGATCTGGGCAGGATGCTTATATTAAGGTCCAGAGGTGGAGTACTTTGGGGTTTCCAGGTTATACTCAGATTGGTCATTTCTCACCAAAACAGCAGGGTTTTGGAAAGATACATGGTATCTCCTCTCAGAGGTACACAAGGGGAAGGCCCTGACAGGCAGGCGAGACTTTATCAAGAGGGCTACTGGGGAAGCTGTATCAGGAACTTACATATTACTTGTGACTCTGCAGGGTGTTATCTGGGGCATGTGCTTCCACCAGGGGCTAATGTCAGTTTAAGGCCCCTGAAGGCCACTTGGCCAACAAATTGGATGCCAAGGCAGCAGTACCGTGGAGTAGCTTAGTTCAATTTTCAGCAGTAATATAGTTGGAATCATGCTGTATGTAGCCTTTTTAGGTTGGCTTCTTTCACTTAGTAATATCCACTTAAGACTTCTCCATGTCTTATTTCTTTTAATCACTAGATAATATTCCGTTGTATTAATATACTACAGTTTGTTTATTCCTTCACCTATTGAAGGATATTTTGGTTGTTCCCAAGTTATACTAAGTTATGAGTAAAACTTTGTGTATAAGATTTTGTGTGGCAGTAAGATTTCAACTCATTTGGGTAAACACCAAGGAATTCAATTATTGGATCATTTGGTAGGCTATTGTTTAGTTTTTTAAGAAACTGTCAAGCTGTCAAACCGTCTTCCAATGGGGCTGTATCATTTTTTGCAGTCTCACCAGCAGTGAGTGAGAGTTCCTGTTGCCCCATATCCTTACCAGTGTTTGGTATTGTCAGTGCTCTGAATTTTCGCCATTCTAAGGGGTATGTAGCGTTGTTTTAATCTGCAATTCTCAAGTCACATATGATGTGAAGCATCTTTTCATTGCTTATTTGCCAACTGTATATCTTATTGGAGAAGATATCTGATCTGTTCTTTTCTCATTTTTTAATTGGATTGTTTCTTATTGATGAGTTTAAAGAGTTCTTTGTATATTTTAGATACAAGTTCCTTATAAGATGTGTGTTTTGCAATATTTTCTCCTTAAGTTAATTTTTGTGAAAGGTATATAGTTTCTGTCTGGATTCTTTTTTTTTTCTTTCTTTTTTTTTTGCATTTGGATGTCTAGTTGTTCCAACCCTATTTGTTGAAAAGAGTCTATTTTCTCTATTGAATTGCTTTTGTTTCTTTGTCAAGTATCAGTTGGTTATATTTGTGTAGGTCTATTTCTGGACACTATTCTGCTTCTTTGATCTATTTGTCTGTTCTTTTGCCAATACCACACAGTCTTGATTACTGTAGCTTTTTTCTGTTTTTGATTTCTAATTTAACCCCGTTTGTATGACTTAAATCCTTTTTAATTAATTAAATAGTTAATTAATTAACTTATTTCATGGCTTAACATATGTTCTATCCTGGAGAATGTTCCAAGTGTGGTTGAAAAGAATTTGTATTCTGTTGTTCATGAGTCAAATAGGTTGATGGTATTTTAGGTCAAATAGGTTGACAGTTTCTTGCTGATATTCTTTCTAGTTTTTCTATCAATTTTTGAAAGCAGAGTATTGAACTCTATAACTATTGTTGAATTTTTTGTTTCTACCTCCAATCCTGTCAATATTAGTTTCATATATTTGGGACTCGATTGTTAGGTGTTTATAGATAATAATTATTTGTTTCTGCTAAGTTGATCCTTTCATCATTATAAAATGTCTCTCCTATCTAGTAGCAAGTTTTTCTTAAAGTCTGTTTTGTCTTTTATTAGTATAGCCTCGCTAGCTCTTTTTTGGGTACTATTTGTACTACGTTTTTTTGTTCAATTTTTTTACTTTTAACTTTTTTTTTTTTTTTAATTTAAGGGATCTTTTATAGACTGCATATAACTGGATCATGGTTTTTTTTTTTTTTTTTTCCCCTTAATCCATTCTACCTGTTTCTGCAGTTTGGATCAGAGCAGTTAATTATTTACATTTAATGTACCACTGATAAGGTAGGATTTATGCTTGCCATTTTGCTATTTGTTTTCTGTATGTCTTTTTTATCCCTCTGTCCCACCATTACTTCCTTCTATTGTGTTAAATACTTTCCAGGGTACCATTTAAATTCCTTTTTGTATTTTTCTTTTAAAGATTTTATTTATTTATTCGACAGAGATAGAGACAGCCTGCGAAAGAGGGAACACAAGCAGGGGGAGTGGGAGAGGAAGAAGCAGGCTCACAGCGGAGGAGCCTGACGTGGGGCCCGATCCCACAACGCCGGGATCACACCCTGAGCCGAAGGCAGACGCTTAACCGCTGTGCCACCCAGGCGCCCCTCCTTTTTGTATTTTTAAATATTTTACCATGCACCCGCAGGTGTAGTACATCTGGTGGGTTGCTACCATCCTCTGAGGCAATGGCCTCCTGAGGTCCTTGGTGCTGGGAAAGAGCCAGAGCTGTGTGCTTAGAGGATCTGTGGTGGGCTGGGACATGGGGATGCCCAGGAGCTGAATATGCGTTGCCCTACAACCTCTTCCATGGTCTCTGCTCCACTGCTGCTTTCCTGGGCTCCCTGGCCTAGCCTTCATTCAGTGGACCATTAGAGGACATGGAGCCCAACCTGGCCTCAAAGGAAGAGGATGGAGGAAATGGCAAGGTTAGCTTCCCCTATTCCACACTTGCTCAGAGACCAGGGTCACATAGTACCTCTTTTACTCCTTTTTTAAAAGTTATTTTCTTAGTGGTTGCCTTGAGTATGATAACTAGCATTCTAATTTAGGGGCGCCTGGGTGGCTCAGTCGTTAGGCATCTGCCTTCAGCTCAGGTCATGATCCCAGGGTCCTGGGATCGAGCCCTGCATCGGGCTCCCTGCTCCGCGGGAAGCCTGCTTCTCCCTCTCAAACTCTCCTGGCTTGTGTTCCCTCTCTCGCTGTCTCTCTCTGTCAAATAAATAAATAATAATAATAATGATAAAAGAACCCCTTTAAAAAAAAACTAGCATTCTAATTTAAAGTGATCTAGCTTAAGGGTGCCTGGGTAACTCAGTCGGTTAAGCATCTGCCTTTGGCTCAGGTCCTGATCCCAGAGTCCCTGCTCAGTGGGGAGCCTTCTTCTCCCTCTCCCCCTGCTTGTGCTGTCTCTTGCTCTCTCTCAAATAAATAAACAAAATATTTCTTAAAAAAGTAATCTAGCCTAGATTAATATTAGCTTAATTTCAATAGTACACAGAAACTTTGCTTTAATACAACTCCATTCCCTCCCTTCTCATGTGATATTATTGTTATACAAATTACATCTTTATACATTATAAGACCATCAATACAGGTTTATATTAATTGCTTTATATAGTTGTCTTCTAAATCAGATAGGAGAAAAAAGGCTACAAAATTCATTTGTACTGTGTTTTATGTTTATCTGTGTAGTTATCTTACTGATCCTCTATTTCTTCATGTGGATTTCAGCTACCCCTAGTGTCTTTTCATTTTAGACTGAAAGTCTTCCATTAGGATAGAAATGATGGTTGCGAATTCCTTTAGCTTTGGTTTACAGTGGAATATCTTAATTTTCCCCACAATTCTGCAGACTAGTTTTGCTGGATGTAGAATTCTTCCTTGGTGGTCTTCCCCTCAACTCTCCCAGCACTTTAAATATGTCAACCCACTGCCTCTGGCCTCTATAGTTTCTGATGAGAAGTAAGCATTAATCTCATTGAGAATTTCTTATTCATGGTAAGTTGTTTTTTTCTCTTGATGCTTTCAAGATTCTTTCTCTGTCTATGTCCTTCTACAGCTTAACTATGACGTGCTTAGGTGTGAACCTCTCAGTTTATTCTACTTGAGGTTCATTCGTTTTTCATCAATTTTGGGAAGTTTTCAGTCATTATTTCTTTAAATATGCTTTCTGCCCATTTCTCCTCATTCTTTCTAGTACTTCCATTAATGTATATGTTGGTATGCTTACTGGTATCATACAGGTCTCTGAGGCTCTGTTCATTTTTTAAATTATTTTTTTTCTCCTCAGATTGTGTAACCCTACTGATCTATTTTCTACTGGTTCTTTTTTCTGTCAGCTCAAGTCGGCTTTTGAGTCCTTCTACTGAATTTTTCATTTCACTTATTTTACTTTTCAACTACAGAATTTCTATCGGTTCTTTAATACCTTATATCTCCTTATTGATGTTCTCTATTTGATGAGATATTATCATACTTTCTTTTTATTTTTTAGATTCAGTTTCTTTTATTTCTTTGAACATGTTTTTGAAAGCTGATTTAGAATGTTTGTCTGATGTGTCCAACATCTGGGCTTCTTTAGGGGGATTTTCTATTGACTGCTTATTTTCCTGTGTATGGCCATACTCTCTTGCTTCTTTTATGAGTCATAAAAGTTTTTGTCAAAACTGGACATTTTAGATAATATAATGTGGCACCTCTGAAAATCAGATTTCCTGTTCCCATAGTTTGTTGTTATTGCTCTGTGTGTGTGTGTGTGTGTGTGTTTAATCACTTTCCTGGACTAATTCTGTAATTCCTTACAGAAGTAATTGATTTAAAATGAGGTCTTTAGGGGTGCCTGGGTGGCGCAGTCGTTAAGCGTCTGCCTCCGGCTCAGGGCGTGATCCCAGTGCTCTGGGATCGAGCCCCACATCAGGCTCTTCCTCTGGGAGCCTGCTTCTTCCTCTCCCACTCCCCCTGCTTGTGTTCCCTCTCTCGCTGGCTGTCTCTCTCTGTCAAATAAATAAATAAAATCTTTAAAAAAAAATAAATAAAATAAAATGAGGTCTTTAGGGTGGACTCTAATCCAGTATGACTGGATTCCCTTTTAAAAAGGGAAATTTCTTTAAAAAGGAACAGAGGAGAGGCAATATGAAGAGCAGGGCAAAAAGAGCATGTGACTGGAGTCTTGCATCTATAAATCGAGAAATGCTAAGGATTGCCAGAAATCACCAGAGACTAGAGGAGAGGAGGAAGAATTCTTACCTAGAGTTGTCAGAGAGAATATGGCCCTGCTGAGATCTTGATTTGAGACTTTTAGCCTCTAGAACAATGAGACAGTGAATTTATATTGCTTTAAGGCATTCAGATTTTGGTACTTTATTACTACGGCCTTGGGAACCTAATATAGTCTGTATTCCCTGTAGTGCACAATCATGGCATTTTCTATTGTGCAGGCTCAGTAGTCAGCTAACAACTGATCCGAGGTTTCCACAAATGCTTGGAAACAGTAGTTCTTCTACTCTTTGCCAACGAGCTCAGTCTGTGTGTTGAGGCTAAGGCAATTCACCAGTCTGCCTTAGGCTTCATTTCCTGTTTGCACTGCCTCAAGGTCAGCCAGAGGTAAGGGACTGGGGCCCTGTCAGGTCTTTCCTGGGCTTTGGATAGGCCTGAACATGTACATGGCCTTCTAGATATTCAGGAATATGTGAGCACTTCTCAAAAACCCTTCTGGACATGTCTTCTTCCAGATCTGCCTTTTAAATTTTAGGCTGGGATTTTTTTCGCTAAACTAGGCATTGTTGCCTTAGGCAGTTGTTCTGTTAATCAACTGCAGTTGATTGTTTCAGACAAATGCCCTGCAGATAGGGATTTTCCCAGAGCAAGCTCTGAGTAATGTCAAATCCCTGCAAATGGTGCTTTTTCAAAGACAAGAGATATGTTAAGTGAGAAGAATGCATTGGAGATTGTGCTCTTCCAGGTGCTGTTGGTCTGTCCCTTTTCAGTGGTTGCAGTACTGCTGGTTTTCACAGCTACCATGATAATCGGGGCTGCTGGTTTTCAAGGCTACTTTGGAGCTGGGGAAAGGAGGATGGGAGTAGGCCAAGTTAAAAAACTCATAAAGTTAAGACATTTCTCTTTTTTTTCTTTTTCTTTTAATTTATTTTTATTTTTTAAAAAATATTTTATTTACTTATTTGAGAGAGAGAGAGAGAGAGAAAGAGGGAGGGGGAAGGGGCAGAGGGAGAGGGCGAGAATCTCAACCTTGCTCATGACCTGAGCCAAAACCAAGAGTCAGACACTTAATAAACTGAGCCACCCAGGTGCCTCCAGACATTTTTCCTGAATAAATTCTCCTCCGATTGTTAAAAGTCTTATATTAGTTTCTAAAGTAAAGGTTGATTTTGGCAAACTTTCCAGCATTTTGCTGCGTTTATTGAAGAGCAGACAAGTGGGGGTCCTCAATCTGGCATTGTGGCTATCAAAGTTATTTTTTAAGTCAGGGCTACAAAAAAGTAGGGTTTAGAAATTAAGATCATGGGCTCTGGAATAAGATAGAACTAGAGGCATATGAATTAGAAATATTCCTGAACTTCTATAAGCCTTTTTTTGCCTATCTATACAATTGAGTTAATGGTATACGCTCAATAAGACTGACACCTTTTGATCTGCCATCATGACAGATCTCTTAGTAGATGAATTATAGAAAAATAAAAATAAAGATAAAAAGGAATAACGCTCAAACCCTTGAGGGTGGCATGTTACTGTAGGATTTGATGTCTTTCAGATTATCTCCTCTGTGGTTCCCAGTCTCCTGTTTCTTAAGTTACGTGTAAGAAGGCATGGGCATGGCATTTTCTCATTTAGCCTTCCAGAGTTTCTGCCTAATGGCTGAGCTCACCTATTTTTATGCTGTGTGGAAGATATTCCTTTGGGTTCTGCAGGAACTATGTCAGTGAACCTCATATTGGATGATTTGCACATTTTCCCTTTTGATGTAGTAGCACCACATAGAATTTTCAAGTATATGTCCCTCAGACCAGAGGTACTGTTTAAAGAGTGCTTTCCCTGAGTTTGGGGAAACTCTGATAGTCTTGAGAAAGTCAAAATGGGGATTGATACCCCAGATCAAGTCTATTGTTTCACATTCTTCATTTTCAGAATCACAGACATACCTTAATACTGTAGGACTCCAGGCATGCATGAGATGGCATAGTCTTTTGCTTTTTGTATCAGTCAGAGCAGCAGAACTTCTAGGAACTCTGTATCTCTATCTTTGTCTATTTACCTATATCTATGTCTACATCTGTATCTACATCTATGTATATATCTATTTATCTTTAAATCTTTAGCTGCGTCTATATCTGAATCTCTATCTAATTACATACCTTTATAATTACAAGGATTTGTTTGTTATGGAGATTCGACATTATGCAGTTGTGGGAGCTAATTAATTAGTCTCTAATAAGGCTATTGTCGTCAAGTCTGCTGCTGGGAAGTTGAAGTTCAAATAATACAGAAGGAACGATAGGTGTAAAAGTAGGGAAGAACAAGAACAAGCTGGAACCTACAGGGATTCTCTTGGAGCTCATGAGAATGAACTGAAATCTGTGTCAGTTCTCATCACCACTATCCTTGATGGTGTGGCTATCTTGCAGAAGTTGGGGCCCTTCATCATAGAGCTAAACACACACCTGACCCTGAAGTTGGTGAGGCTGGAAGAAGATCTTGGTGAAGGTGGAGCACTTGAAGGGTTGGTCACCACCTCATACCAGTGAAGTAAGCTAGCAGATACATGATAATTACAGAAATGAGGTAGCCTATTGTATATAAGACAATGTATGTTGTAAAAGAAAAATTGCACAGAACTTTTGTTTGAAAATGGCAGGACAGATTGTATTCGAGTTACTGAAATAGAGGAAAGAGAGACTTCAGTCTAGAACTGAGCCTAACCCCAAATACAGCAAAAAGAGCTGGGCAGAGTGAGGGGGGTCAGTGGATAGAAAATTACTAAGAGGAACTCGATTAGATATCAAGGGTGTGGGCATTCTTGCTAAACTGTGCTGAACAGGCCAGGGATGCAGCTTAGTTGAGAAGAGGGCTCAGTGGGGCCTGACTAAAGTTTGGTCAAGTTCCTTGTCAATATGAACTATCAAAACAACTGCTATTGCACTTGTGTACTTCAAATCCCATGCAAGAATTGTCCTTATGGTCCATTCTAGCTGAGAAATTTGGCAAATGTAGTTCAGCCGAGCCACAGTGACACACCACAAAGCTACCACACTCTTATTTGGAGGCCATGGTTCTTCCTCTGGTCTTATTTTCTTGCTGTGAGATTCAGGGCATGGGTAATGGATTCCCTCACTGTCTCTCCTGAAAGTAACAGGTACTGGGAGATTGATGGGCAGGACATTGGCCAGCTCTGCTTTCTATTCCTACTTTGTTTTTGTTTTTTCATGAGTTAAATTATATTTTACTCTTCTAAAAAACATTTTATTGTGATAAAAACAATTAACATGAGATCTATCCTCTTAAAAAATTTCCAACGTGCATTATTATTGACCATAGGTACACTGTGGTACAGCAGATCTCTAGAGTTTATTCATTTTATTTAGCTTAAATGTTACAACTGTTGATTTGTAACTCCTCATTTTACCTTCAGCCCCTGATAACCACCATTCCAGTCCTTGATTTTATAAATTTGACTATTTTAGGTACCTAATATAAATGAAATCATGTAGTACTTATCTCACTATGTCTAGTTTACTTCTCATACTTGGTTTCTCTCTTAAGGTGAGCTTTCTGGTCTCCTTCTGTCACAGGTCTTTGTTCTCTGGAATGGGATGAGAGGCATGGTTTCATTTGGAAGAGGACCTGGTCATGTTTATTGAGATCTATACAGTATTTTCAGTGGATTTTCTTGGATGCAATCTGCCAGAAAATAGCCACAACCAAAACAGAAACATAAACAATTATGTTTTCATTCATTCTTAGAGGATAATTTGGAAATAATTTATTTCTGAGGTTGATGGTGTACCCCAAGCTTACAAGGCTTTGGAGATACTCAGAACAATGCTTTGCATTGTAAAATCGATGCATATAAGAGCTACTAAGGCCCAGGCCTTGCTCAGATGTTCAGAAACTTCCTTCCCTCTGTTTGTGGGGTCAGGCTTTCTCTTGTACTTCACGTTCACATCTTTCCTGCGTGTGACCCAGGTTACCAAAATGATGGCTGGTTAAGGGACAGTCTTATGTTGCAGGGCATTTCACTCTCCCATCTTATTAATTGGCTTCCATGAGCTGATGGAAGGTAAATACTTTGTTTCTTGAGAGCTTGATAATAAAAAATGGGAGGAAGTAGGTTAAGTAAGAGGAAAGTAAGTGAGTTGATTCCTCGATGTTTATGGGAGGAAGTCAATAGATGCTTTCCAAAGTTGAGATATTTATGAATAAAAGTCTTTTCATATTATTTAGAGTTATGGAGGCAACTACCAAAAAGAACTAAAACCATACATAAATGGCTTGTTTCCAGAGAAAAGAACTAGAATGTGTTTGGGAAGGAGTGAAATCAAGTAAGAAGCTCCTGTGTTTTGTGGTAATAATGTTTTTTGAAATTCCTTTTTTCCATCCGAATGTATTATTTTGATAATAATTAAGAAACAAGTTAAACTGAACACCCCCCCCCCAAGTAACTTTACACTATTTTGCTTGGATGTATCACATATATTTTGTTAATGATTGAAAATAGGCTATATTTAACAAGGTGGAGCAAAAAGGACAGCACTGTTTTATTTCAGAGAATCCATGAACATCCTTTTCAACAATATGGGCAGAAAAATTCAGAAATTATGATTTATATACATTTTTATTTTAAAAAATATTTTAATTACAATGGATAAAGGGAAGAAGATACAACTCAAGAGAATGTTTGGATATTGCTGGGGCACAAGTGTTTTTAATCATTAATATAATTGGCACAGGATTTTTTGTACTGAAGTACTCTTGCATGAATGTGGGGCTCTCCCTGTGTATTTGGGCTGCCTGCACCTTGTTTTCCATGATGACCACTCTCTGCTCAGCAGAGATGGGTATAACCTTCCCACACTGTGGAGCTCACTACTATTTTCTCAAAAGATGTTTCGGCAACTTGATCTCTTTCCTGAATCTCTGGACAGCTTTGTTTCTGGGGCTAGGGTTAGCTGCCAGCCAAACCCTACCGCTTGCTGAGTATAGCATCGAGACTTTTTATCCCAGCTGCTCTGCTCCAAAGCTGCCAAAGAAATGTCTGGCGCTAGCCATATTGTGGACTGTGGGAATTCTGAATTCTCACAGTGTGAAAGAGGTGACTTGGCTTCAGACAGCCAGGCTAGTGCTGAAAATGGCCCCAGTCGGCCTTATTTCCCTGTGTGGAGTGGTACCGCTGGTGAGAGGAAGGAAGGAGGATGTACAATCTTTCAGAATTCTTTTGGTACTGAGTTTCCAGAAGCCTCCCAGTTTATAGAAGCTGTTTTCCAAGGATATTTTGCATTTTCAGGCGGGGGATGTTTTACATTTATAGCAGGTAATTACCAATTCATTGAGAAAGAAAATCTCAAGTCATGACTTACTGCATGCAATGTGAAATGTACATCTTTTTTTTTTATATTTTGAATTTTATTTTAAATACATGATGATTCAGTGTTTATTCTCCTTTCTTACTTTCTAAATTGAGTCAGAATATGGCAGTCTTGCACTTATCTCCCAGTCTTAATGTTTTCCCCCATTCATTCAAAAATGCTTATTTTATTGAATGACTTCTTTTTTTCAGCTTTCTTTTCTGGGCCCACAGATATGGGATCTCCATGCTAATCTAGTTTCCTTTCTGTTAATGGATGAATTCTGGGGTGGTGGACATGTTCCTCAGGAGTGATCCAATGCCAGACTGTGTTTGTGTTGTGAGTGGGTGTGATACACTTATGCTCTGAAGTATTTCTAAAGAGAAGAGAATCGTAAATATAATTGCTCAAAGGCTGGATTTAACATTCTTCCCTTCAATGTCAAGACAAAGGTTTCTCTCTTCATTTTTGAAATCAGCCTCTTCCCTGGACCCTATTCTTTTTTTTTTTTTTTTTTAAGATTATTTATTTATTTATTTGACAGAGAGAGAGAGAGAGCCAGTGAGAGAGGGAACACAAGCAGGGGGAGTGGGAGAGGAGGAAGCAGGCTCCCAGCAGAGGAGCCTGATGTGGGGCTCAATCCCAGGACTCTGAGATCACGCCCTGAGCCAAAGGCAGACGCTTAACGACTGAGCCACCCAGGTGCCCCCCTTGGATCCTATTCTTTCCCTCTCACTCCTCAGAGATCGTCCCTATTCGGTTATTTGATTTTTTTTTTCAACTTTAATTTTTTTGCCAGTTCTTTTCCTTGACATGTCAACATGAAGTAGGCTCTACTCTTAAAACACATATTTCCTTTAATCATAGGACCCTCTGAGTCACTGATATGTCCATTATGCATTAAATAATTTGGTCAGCAAGTATCTTTTTAAACACTGACTATTTTTGAAACCCTATAGTAGTGCCTTAAGATGAATAAGATATATTCTTTACCCTAAAGAGGCTAACAGTCTAATGGAAAAGGCAATATCTAAATTTTTGTCTGACCTTTGCCACTTATGAGTTGTGGCAAGTATCTTCACCTCTCTGGACTTACTTTTTTTTTTTTCTCCTTCATCTGAAAAATGGTCATTATGATTTAAAATCAGTATAACTCTGTGCTTATAAACAATGGGATGATGGTATTTAAAAGTGGTTATAAGAGAACAATGTGATTACTGTGAGAATTCAGTAAATGGTAAGATCACCTTTTGTTGTGTTATCAAAAAGGTGGCAATTTCACTGAACTCCAAAAATTCCGGCAGCGGAGCATCTAGGTGGCTCAGTCGATTAAGCGTCTTTCTCCAGCTCAGGTCATGATCCCACGGTCCTGGGATCTAGCCTCGGCATCCAGGCTCCCTGCTCAGCCAGGAGCTTGCTTCTCTCTCTGCCTGCTGCTCCCCCTGCTTGTGCTCTCTCTTTCTCTGTCAAATAAATAAATACAATCTTAAAAAAAAATCCAGTGGTAAAATAATATGAGTGAAGCTGTGGAGACCAGAAGTATGCAGGTGCAGATAAAACACAGCATGTAACCTTGGGTGATTGCAAAACGGTTTCCATCCAATGAGCTGGTTAATGGATAGGATTACTAAGGCAAGTATATAGAGAGAAGTAGAATAAAATGGCATAGGTTGGAGACAGATGACTGGAGAAGGCCAACTTTTAAAGGGTAGGTGGAGAAAGTCGATGAAATGAAGAAGCCAGAAGAGGTTGAGAGAATTATAAAAGAAAATCACTCTATGCTCCAAAAAAGAGGATGTAATCAACATGGTGAAGGGCTTCAGAAGTTGAGGAGTGTGAGGATTGAGTAGAAGCCATTTCACTAAGTCAGAAGTCATTGGTGAACTTTGGACATGAGAGGAATGTCAGTCTGCATTGACTTAAAAAGTGAAGTGTTGAGAAAAGAAAGCCATGATATAAGATTATTCTTTTAAGCAGTTTGTGATTAAATGTACCACTGCAATTTGAGAGGCTAGCATAATTAGCTTGACTTTCCCTTTCTCGCTCACACTTCGTTGCTCTCTCTTATAAGGATAGAAGAGATATCTCTGGCTTCTGTTTTATTCATTTTGTTCCATTGCCAGAGATGTTTCACTGCTAGATAATTTTTCTCTGATGAAAATAGATTCACAAAATTTACTAACCTATAAACTATTACAGAACACTTCACAAGCAGCTGGCAGTAAGCAAAAGCTGGAGGAATTTCAGTGTATGCTAGGATTGTTAATTTACTTAATAAACTTAAGTATAGCTAAGTTCTAAGTAACACTTTTATCTGTAAAATGGTGATATGTAGGCAGCTGACTAAGCATATTGTAGGAACATCTATCTTCTAATTTCAAGACCAAGGATATTCACTGTCTGGCTATTATAACCTTGAATTATGTTATGTTATGTTATATTATATTCCTTACTCTCTATAAATCTCATACATAATAAGAAAGAGTAAAAGGCCCAGAGGAAAGTGTAGTTAATCCTAAAAGTTGCCTTTTTGCTTGTTCAAAACCTTTGACTGAAAACCATAGTCATTAATAACTTATTAATGTGCTAAGCTTTTGATTGGAATTTTATTGTCCCTATATTTTCCATTCTCCCCAATATACCAGTAAGGAAATGGAAACCTTGACAGTCAATAAATTGTCCAGAAGCCCACAACTAGTAAATGGTTCAGGCATTATTTAGCTGAGAACATTGGAATTCTTTACTCCTTAAGCTTTTAATCAGCTCATATTAGTGTACACCATGGGTATTACATTCCACCTGTGGGCAGACGCAGATGAAACAGATTTGACATATGTCAAAGGACAGATATTTATTAGTCAGAGGGATTAGGCTTTAAGTAACAGAAACCCACACACATTGGCTTAAACAATAAAAGAAGAACTTGCTGGAAGAATAATGCTGTATTTCAAGGAAAACATGAGCAACTGATCTTCACGAGCAGCAAGAGTTAGAGAAGCTCTAGGTCTTAAAAACTAGATTTATCAGCCACCTTTCTTTTTTGCTACTGTTATGTTGCTTTTTTCCTCTTTCTCTCAGTTTTGTTGACATTTGGCTCAAATTCTTAAGAGGAATCTTCTTGTATACTGGCAGTGATTGGCTTTCAGTCAGTCAGAGGTCTGTACTTGGTTCTATTACTGGTAGCCAGGGCACAGGGTCACATTATATACACATAACTATAACGTTCAATTCTTTATGTCAGGGATAATTTTCAGAGAATGGCAAAATTGGGGAAAATGGTGTGACAAATGGAGCAATATTTGAGAATAAGACTATCCTAGAAAATCCATTACCTATGATGCTAAATCATGACCTCTTTTCTTTTTTGCACTTAATACTGACATTAAGGGAAGGCAAAGAGCCTATAGGAAAAGAGAATTTATGACTGATTCTTGTACTCTTTTCATATATGCTATGAAAATGTGTACTAGGACAGTTTTGCTAGCCAAGGAGAGCTTCCTCTCTTATGTTCCCAGAAGAAGTTATGATTTCGCTTAGATCTGAAGGAAGAGTAAGTGTCAGCTCAGCAACTAGGAAAGGGAAGAACATTTCACATGGAGAATGGGTACAGGGGCTATGACACTTTTGAGAAACTGAAGATGGTCCCCTTTGCTATGACACAGATAGCAAAGGGGATCATCAAATTATCATATAATATATTCTCAAAACCCTTTATCTCTTTTCATATGGACATTTACCTCAGTCACTATTATCACTTTTATTTATGTGATTATTTAATTCATGCATAGCTCTTTTTGAGGTTAGGCTTCCTGTTTGTTTTTGTTCATGATCTTATTCCACTACCCAAACTAAATGCCTTGTACCTAATAGATGAGGCTGAAGACACAGGTAGGCTCCAAACCACACAGGGTCCTATGGACTCAGCTTTGATTTTCATTCTTGTGACTTTCTTCAGAAGTGTTACCATCTCTAAGGAAAATGAAGAAAATTTCCCCCCTTTTCTGCACTTATCACCGAGCTCTGAAAGGCCATAGTCGTGTAACAGTTCACTAATGTGTTTGTGTGTATGTGTGAATAAGTGTGGTGGTGGCCTGTGCATGTTGGAAGAATTCAGCCCAATAGTTAATGTATGAAGAAGTTTTAGAGATAAATTTAAGACATAATTTCTACCCATTGTGATTTTGCTCTTTTATGTGTTATAAGGGAGTTGAAGAAACCCAGAAAGACAATTCCAAGATGTATATTTACTACATTACCTCTGGTGATTCATTTATCTGCTGGCTAATATTTCCTACCTGACTGTTCTGACACCCATGGAAATTCTCTCTTCAGGTTTGTATGCAAGTGACTGAGGCAATAAATAATAATAAGGACAGTAGTGGTCATCAGTATCACTTTACCAGTCACACTGCCGTTTGTTTTTCATTATCTTATATAGAGAGTCAACTTGTAACCTTCAAAAATAACGAAGGGGCCAAAGAGTATGATTTGGCTTAGGAAAGAGTTTTATAGTTAAGTATGATAATATGGAAAGCCATATTCCTGATGATATGGAAAATACATATATATAATGCTGACATATGATACAGACAGGGTTCAAAATATTTGTATTCCTTTCATGATCTTTCCTCACCAGAGTGACACTATGTAATCAGTGCTTAGGTCTATTAAAACTTCCACC